>NC_134592.1:65910576-66222884 GCF_037038515.1 Microtus pennsylvanicus
CCGCGGGCCAGAAACTCACCCCAATGCTGGTTCTCCTGGGACCGAGAGATCAGGCCTCCGTGTTGGTTGGGCAGCTCGCAAACAAAGCGCCTACCCTGCTTGGTGCAGGCAGGTCACGGAAACAAAGGAACTGCAGCCCGCCTGGGCGCCCCGAGGACTGGGACCCAGCGCCCAATGCCACGCGCTGAGAGAGGGCGGTGGGGCCCTTATACATCTTTTAGCTATATGCCTTGTGTTCACAGTCACCCTTCACTGATGTTTTCTTGATCACAAAGTTTTGTACTATCTATGACAGTCACTGTCCTCCTCAAAGCCAAGAGGATGGCAATGAGAGTTTTCAATATGTGTGGTGACTTTGGCTATCAGTGTTTCCCAGTGAGTTCTCTCTGGCAGTCCTGCTAATAAAACTCAGTTGTGTCATGTCTTATTTGGATCAAGAGTGACATTGATCTTACATCAGTGCTGAAGGACCTAAACTAACCTCATATTCTGTATTTTCTTCTCCCTCTGTGATCCTTTTCTACCACAGCTCATGGAATTTATTCCAACTCATAGAAGTCTCCATAGGATTCCACTATTTCTCAACACAACTATTTTCAGTCATTGTTAGGGGCTGTGGGATATATGGATCTTAAATATGACCTATAAAACTGTGAACTCCTCCAAAAGATTAAGTCTGACCTTTTCTCTGTCTTACTACATTGCCCAGATGGATTAATTTTGACGTGTTTTTGCCCCAGGCTGTTGCTAGTGATCATTTGAAACAATCTTCTTCAAATATGTATTGAGATAAAAATTGTCAGTATTTCTATCATCTAAAGCTTCTCTGACATGCTAGGTCAAAGTTAAGAGTTAGGAGTACAGTATCTTCATGATGTTCCAACTTTAGCTTTCCTCATATTCTCCATATGCTGGAAGTTTCGATGGGGCATATTTTCTCTTAATGGTCTGGTTCTATGTCATTTTCTTGTGTACGTGCTGTAACTTCCATCTTTCTAATTGATTCAGAATAATCTTTTTAATACTTTGGTCTCAAATTAGGTACATATCATTAAAAAAATCTAGTTTAGCATCCAGAGACATGAAATGATCTCATTGAATTCTTACTATAGCAGTTTTCTCTACCACTATTCAGTCTTTGAACTCATAACCCCCAATGGAGGGTAGAAGGATGACTAACATGCCCAGAGAAAATAACATTATATGGATGGAAAGTCTTTAAGATAGCTTAACATAATACACACACACACACACACACACACACACACACACACACACACACGAGTGATGGAATCCAAGAACACCAGAAAAATAAGGAAGATAGAGCAAAGCAATGGATGGACTGAGAAGAGTCAACATCAGAAACTCGGAATCCACAGTAAAGTGACAGGTTCACCCTGAGAGGGAACTGAAATTTCATCTTCCTGGGTGATGCAGGGGTAAGGCATTGTTCCAGTATAAATGCTAAGGTGTATGGATTTTAAAAATAAAAGAATATTTGAGCAGACCACATGCCTCTACCTCTGTGTGATTGAGAACAAGAGATAAAACCTCCTCCGTCCCCATGCTACTTGTCTAATCATGACTGGAAATAGAAATAACATAGTGCTTTAAATAGCATGGGAAAGTTTAGCTCTCTACCTCAGAGGGCAGCTGTCTACTTGAATTTTTTCCTTTGTTTCTTGCTTATTTGCTTTAATAATTGCAAGGGAACAAAAAGTTGTGGAATCTATGCAGCACTCTATTAAGGAAGTGAGAAACATAATGTACTGGATGAGCAATAGAAGAAAGGAAAAAGACTTGGCATTCATTCTGTACTGAGTTTGCACTGCTTACTTAAATGACAAGTGTACAGAAAACTTAGCTTAGAAGAAGACATAATGTCTATTGAAAGTAAACTAGTGATTATTCTTATTTTATTTATAATTTTATATTTCAGATACAAATTTTAAAATAACCTTTAAAAGATCATTAAGCTCCAGTAATTCAAACTGAACACGTGTGCAGAGTGTTATGAGAGGATCAAGAATGATTTTCAAGCTATATTACTTATGACTTACTCTTTCATTAAGTTCTCCATGTAAGAAGCAACAGTAATCACAGTTGTCATTGTGCATTTAAAAATTAATATTTTTTGAATGCTGGAAGAAAATGAAAATCCATAGAACTGATTAGCATTCCAAGTATTAAAATAGGAAAAAAAAATTTGTGTCTTTGAGCCTTCTGGAATGGCTTAACTTTAAGATAATCTTCCTGAAGGGGGAAACGGGGACTCAGAGCTTCTGCTGCCTTAGGTACAGCAAGACTTCCCTCTTTCTCTATTGCTGAGCCTCTGCCACTGGCACAATTACACTTTCTTCTCTTTCTGTCACTGAGTCTTGTCTCTCTATTTCTATCTTCAAAGGTTTCTTCATGTTGAGCAGACTGGCAGCCTGTGAATAAATGACCCATGTCGTCCAAAAGGCAGCAAGATGCCTCTAGATTCCCCTTAAGAAAGGTGGTCATTAGTGCAATGTTTTCATGGAGCCGGATCCTCCCCTCAGATCAAAGAAAATTTTTGTTTTCATAACCAAAGGGCCTCTCCTTGACAATCTCACTACTGTCATTCAGAAAATATTCATGGAGTCCAAACAAAACTTTGACGATAGTAACTCATCAAAAGATGCTTCTTTAATTATTATTTTGGAAGCATAATTATTTTCTAGAGGACTGTGTTTCTAGATGGATTGATCTCTCTCAAGAATATTAGTTTTTAACTCATATACTATATTACTTATAGTAGATCTTCCTACTAGTATTTTGAATAAACAACATCAAGAGGGAAACAAGATTCATGACAGAATTAATTGGTTTATTTTAAGCTCAACAAACCTTTAGGCATAGGTATCAAAAGCATGGGGCCAAATTAACATAAAATTCCCACTCCTCCATTAGATAGCAATGCTATTCTCGTAGACATTCTGTATAATAGCAAATTCAGGGGAAACTGAACAGTGCCAAATTCTTTATCAATGCTATGGAAAATGATGGATTTGTAAAGAGAATTCTGACATTGTTTACAAAGCAATGAGAAACATGATACATGTTTATTAGCATGGTGTTTTCTCTACTGGAAACATTTGTTGAATTAACTTTCTTTTGCCCACTAATCGAGCTGGAGGAAGGACAGAGATGAGGGAGATATCTTGGTTGAGGGAGTCATTAATGAGGCTAGCAAGAAACCTGGCTCTAGAGAAATTCCCAGGAATCCACAAGGTAAAATCCTAGGCAGTAGGGGAGAGAGTGCCTGAACTGGCCTTGCCCTGTACTCAGACTAATGAATATCTTAAATAGAACATTCATCCAGCAACTAATGGAAACAGAGGCAGAGACCCACATTGGAGCACTGGACTGATCTCCCAAAGTCCAGTAGAAGATTACTAGGAGTGAGATTATGAGCAAAGTGGTCAAGACCATCATGGAGTTACCCACTGAAGCAGTCTACCTGAGCTAATGGGAGCTCACCAACACCAGCCGGACTGGGAAGGAACAAGCACAGTACAAAACCAGTCCTTCTGAATGTGGTTGACAGTTGCATGGCTGAGGCAAACTGAAGGGCCCTGGCAGTTGCACCAGGATTTATCTCTACTGCTTGTACTGGATTTTTGGGAACCTATTTTCTTTGAATGGATGCCTTGCTCAGCCTAGATATAATAGGGATGGCCTTGAACCCTCCCCAAAGCAATGTGCCTTACCCTCTCTGAGGAGGAGTGATTGGGGACTGGGGAGTAAGTGGAAGGTATGGGAGGAGGGGAGGTAGTGGGAATTTGAATTGGTATGTATAATAGAAAAAAAAAAGATAGTTGTTTTCTTTTTAAAAAAAATTAAAAGAAAAAATCACCACTTTAAAAGAGAAATTTCAAATTCAATCTTAAGGATTTGCATTTTTTAAAAGAGACACTTTCTGATTTCTGAGTCAAGAGAGATCAAACCTTGTTTTGTTTGTTGCTGTGGGTTTTGTGAGTTTGCTTTGATTTAATCTTTGCCTCAGTGCACAATGAGGAACTGGACAGACATTCACAAACTCAATGATCCCTGAGGTCCACCTACTGAAAAAAGATTACACAGACTTGGAAATACATTCCCTGGATGGTCCTCCCACCTAGCTGAGCTTTAAGCCCAGCCAGCAAGTACAGGATTAACCCTTTATGTTCCTAGATGCTTGGCTCATCAGAAGCAGACTCCGAAGTCTTACATATGAAAACTCGAGTCCTAGTTTCCCAGAAGAGGTAGTGGCATCTCAACGCTCTTGCCCCAAGTTCTTTCATCCCTGTTTAAAAGAAGGATCAGCAAAGCACGGTGCTGTCTAGGGAGCATGCCCCTGGTGCCTATGGAGCATCTTCCCCTCCAGTCAACTTTAATTATAAACGTGAAGAGCTAATGCAACTGGAGCCTCTGTGTTTCTCTGATAAGGCTCAATTGTTGGTTTCCCTCTGGTTTTCTGATCTTCAGGGAAGGAGAAGGCTGACAACAAGAGTCAGCAGCTAGAGGTGCTGACCCAGAAGGCTGACTTTTCAGCAGGGCGGAGACAGAGGAGTTCTTTGAAATAAAATTGCAAAGACAAAGAGTATGTGACAATGGCAACTGATGTGGAAGCTGGAGAAGGCAGGAAAGATTCAGAATAAGCCAGCCGGCCTCTATCAAGACTGGATCAAGAAGAAAGATACAAAAGCTTCATCACTGTGTGGACATTGCTAGACAGGCTTCTTGTGTAACTCTTGCCCAAGGCCTGCAGCTAGGCGCTTTCTGCTACAGCTGCCATTCCACTGCTGTGACTAGCAACGTGTACGTTGTGTGACCCATGCCTAATAACAGCAGCTACTTTCCATCGAGTGCCCGCTGAGCGGCAGGTTCTGTGCTCAACTTCAGTTAGTAATCCTCACCCACTGCTTTGACTCAGCATGCTGCCAGTCCTAGCTTCTAGGATCTGCAGTTCAGAACATTAAAAGTCTTCACAAAGACTAAGAGCCAGCACATGCCAAGCAAGAGCAAATCCAGGGCAGAAATGGTCTGGGCTCAACATTACTCTGCAGTTTTGCATTAGAAGACTCACAAGAGTAACTGAATATCATGTCACACTTGGGACTACAGAAAAGGCAGACAAGCAAATCAGACAACCCAGCTTCCATTGAAAATTTGCTGTTGTTGAGTGAGCCAAGATATCTGACATGTCATTTTTTTCAGATCACCTTTTTATCTTGTTTCCGTATGTGAAAGAAATCAGATATGTCTTTTATCGCAGTTAACATTGTTCGTTCCACTTATTTTCCTATAAAATATCAGGCTCTCAGTTTTCATGACCGAATATTGTTGTTTATGGACTGTATTTCGCATCATTCACCTACTGACTGGACATCAAGGCAGATTCCACCCCTTGGCTGTATGGATAGGGTCATAATGAACAGGTGTGCATATATTTCTTTTCTATGGGGACTTCAGAAGTGTACCAAGAAATGGTAAAGTTCAATTACAGATTGGGTTCCAGCTTTAATGTTTGGAAAAAATCACCACAATGCCCTTCTTCCTGGCTATATTAACCTACGTTCCCACTAATTTTACACGTGCTCCTTTTTCCCCAAGCCTTCCCTAGCATGTGTTGGTAATATGAATTCTGACTTGGGGATGGGAAGGAATCTCATTGTGGTTTTCATTTACATTGTGCTGATTACTAAGTAACCATTCATTCATAAATTTATTGACCTTTTGCCTTACTTGATAAGTGATTATTGAGATTTTCACAGTGGCTGAAGTTCTTGTTTTATCAAAAGCTCAGTTCTAAGGATATCAATCCTCTGAGACAAATAGATGGCAAAACCACACTCATTCTCTTTAGCTCTCCTCTGTCATATGCTTGACTAGGTAGGAATTTTTAAATTTGACAAAATCCTAGTCTTCAATCCCTAGTTTTGTTTGACATACTTGTGGAGTCCTCTCGGGGAATTCTTGGTGTGTGCCAATGTCCTACACTGTTTCCCTCATTTTTGCTCTGCTGTATTTAAATAAGCTCCAAGTCTTACATTAAAGTCTCCCACTCACATTGACTGTTTTTGTACAGAGTAAGAGAGGGGGTTTTTCCAGTCTCCTACATGAAGCTATCCAGGTTTCCCAGCAGAAGAGATTATAATTTCCCTATTGAAGAGATTATAGCTATGCATGTTTTTAAGACTTCCACTCAGAAGAGTTAAAAAAGGCAATATGGGCTTATTTCCTGGCCCCTTGTTCTTGTTTCCCTGGCCACATGTCTGCTGTCATGTCACGTTTCTATGTTTTTGCAGTCAGGAGCTATGCTTCCACTACTTCCTTTCACGTCGGTTTCCTTGGTTACTTGAGGACCTTTGTGCTCTAACATTGACTTTAAGATTGTTTTTTATAATTCTGTAGTCTTATTATCAGTATAAATGTGAGAAATTATTACGATGGGACTTAAATCACCCTTTTTTTTACCTTTGAAAGTGTTTGTTTTTATAAAATTAAGCGTTCTGACACATGGCATGTATAAATTTATTATTTGATTTTTTCCGAAAAAAATATTCTTTTATTTACATTCTAAAATATTCTTAACCTTTTATTTGAAATGTAGTCCTATATCAAAGGACATGGGTGATGACAACAATAATTGCATTTTCTGAGGCTGAGAAAGGATGCTGAACTGCTTTAGTTAGTTAAATGGCAAACACATCAAAGCTTCATGTTTCACATCTGTACTCTGTTCTACACCTCCATTCTCTTGCTAATCACTTTTCTAGGGCTTGTCCAATTGCCATTGTGTAATAACTTGATCATGTAGAAAATCTGTTCATGTCAGCATCCCACTGGAAGCTACAGAGTATCGTTGTTTAAATTGTTACTTTGATCAGTGTAGGTATACTTTGTATGCAATATGTTCTGTCTTTAAGTCTGTGTAGTAAATCTACTCTTGCTTGCTTTTGTGTCCCATGTACTTTAAAGAATAATTCTCTTGCTTCAGTTCTAACAATGTATTAAAGATGAAGTGAGTATTTTACACATATCATTTGAGTTCTGGTTTTTTGAACCAGTCAATCTGTGTTTTAAATGAGAGGTAAGACTATTTTAATCCAGAATTCAGTACTGCTGTGCTGCTGATTTTCTTCTGGTAGTTGCAGGTACATTTTGACCATTTCTTTCTCTCATTTATTTTATCCCATTGATGGTTTACTGTCTTAGTAATATTTTATACTTTACAACTTTTCATTTGCATACATATTTTTCTAGTGGGATCTAGTCACATATTCTAATGATGACACTTATCAAATTCTTCCACTTCTGGGTACAGGATTCCCTTAAGCATCTTGTAACTCTGGTCTATTGTTCATGAATTCATTAAATTTATCCTTGTTATGGAAATTCTGTACTATATATAAACTAGTTTAAATATACAGTCAGGATATATTTGCAGATACATGAAACATAAAACCTTTCGCCAGCCATACCTTAGGTTATGAAAAACTGCCAAGCTTTACCCCAACCAATCCTCCCAAAGCAGTAGCCTAATTTTAGAAATCTTATCTTCCAAATATAATAGAGATTTTGAATATAAAACTAACCAACCCCAGACATAGTCCACTCTAAGACATAAAAGTTTTCTTTATTCTCAACAACTAAAGAAACAAAAGCAAAACAAAATACTATACCAAACCCTAAGGGAAGAAGCCAATAGATTTGTATGCTTTTAGGGAATAGGAAATGGTGTTTGCTGGCATAGTATTTATGTGAAGTAGTTTTTAAAGCTTACATTTCTATATTATAGCCTATTTTTAGAATATGAGCTTTAGATTAGTAAACTTACATAAGTTAGCCAACATTTGAGTGTTCTATATTGTTTCCTCATTAATTTCAGCGAGGAAAACAAAGCAACACATTTTATCTTTCTTTTAAATATTTGTCTTCTAGGGTTTTATTTTTAGTATTACTATTCTCTTATTTATTACATCCCAACACATTTTCTGCTCCCGCTATGCCTCCCAGTCCCTCTAGCCCACCTTCTTTCTCCCCAAGATCCACTCTGCCATTTCCATTCAGAAATAAACAGGCCTCCCAGGGATATCAACCAAACATAGCATAACAAGTTGTAAGAAAATTAGGCACACGTTCCTATCAAGGCTAGATGAGGCAACCCCATACAAAGTAAAGTACCCGAGGAACTGACCTGTTGGCTAAGATTAAGTGTTATCTTCTAGTTTTGAACACAGAGGAGTGCAGGCAGATTTTTCTGCACAGACTGCCAATCAGCTTTATCCCTCCAGCCACTCCCCCAAGTAACCACACAGTGATTTAATAATTAATTATGAATGTTCAGCTGATAGCTAAGCTTCTTTTTAGCTAGCTCTTATAACTTAAATTAACCCATTTCTATTCATCTATGTGCCTCCCCAAGGTGCTTTACCTCAGAATTGTACCAACCTGCTCACTCAGTGTCTCATGGCGTCACTCCTGATTCTTCCTTTCTCCCAGCAGTCTGTCTGCCCTGAAAAATCCTGCGTAGCCCTAAGTCAATCAGCTTTTTATTAACAATGAGAGCAACACATTTTTACAATATATAGAAGGATTATTCCATAGAAGATGAGATGAACATTTAGTCAACTTTTTCACAAAAAAAAGTCAGTTTTGCTTGGCCACTGTGGCATACCTTTAATCCCAGCACTCAGGAGGCAGAGGCAGACACATCTCTGAATTGAGAAAACTTGGTTTACAAAGTAAGTACCAGGACAACAAGGCTAATAGAGAAACCATGTCTCAAAAACTGATAAGATAAACATTTTTAGAATGTATTTTATCAAAATCAAAATTTGTTCTTAAAGCCCACATTCAAGTATAATATTGATACTAAAAAAATAATTTTAATTTTATTATTTGAACCATTGACATAAAGGGCCAGACAAAGATCTTTAGGATGCAGACATCAGTTATGAACTCCAGATGACAAGTCTATTTCAAAATGTAAATACATATTTTAATCTATACTGAAAAAATATAGCTGCTACTACATTTTGGATAGTTTTAGGAGGAGCTAAGAAGAAACATGACAGAAAATTCTAGAATAATATTATGGATGCACATTCTACTTAAGTTTAGGTAAGAGATATTCATGTGCCAAAAACCCACCAACTATGTATTTGATATGTGTGCTCTTCATTTTAGGTAAATTTCACCCTTACATGAGTATAGATAGCTTATGAGTTCTGGTAAAAATACATACAGCCCTTAATAAGAGGTTTTAGTGATATTTTGTTTGTGATCTAACAAATAAAGCTTGTATTAAGATCAGAGTACAGAATTAAACCACAGGTTAGCCAAGGAGGTCAGGCAGTGGTGGCACACACCTTTAATCCCAGCAGTTAAAAGGCAGGGGCAGGTGGATCTCTGTGAGTTCAAGGTCACCCTGGGCTACCCAAGATTGAATGAATCTTTCTAAAAGAGAAACAGAGCTCACACAAAGGTAATACCAGCACTTGGAATCACATGCCTTAAATTCCAGCAATAGGGAGGTGGAAATAGGGGCAATATGGCTAAGAGGAGAGTGGAATATAAGGCAGGAAAAGACAAGAGCTCAGATGCAGACTGAGGATTTAGTTTGAGAATTCAGTCTGATGTTACAGTCTGAGGTTTTGGAGAGAAAGCATTCAGTCTGAGGGTTCATGTAGATGAGATCACCCTTTTGTTCTGAGGGAGAGGTAAGAGCTAGTGACTGGCTCTTCTCCTTCTCTGATCATCAGCATTCATCTCTATATATGGCTCTGGGTTTTTATTATTAAAACCAATTATAATTCTCCTACAATTTACTTTGAAATGCATAAATAGAAGAAAGATTTGGAATGAAGATAGGGAGGAATATGATAGATTTATAATACATCACATCTTTGTAAAGATCAAGAAAAATATCCTTCTAGCCAGGAAGTAAAGAAAATAAGAAGCAGCAGCGAAGAAATGAAAGTCGGGAATGTGTGATTTTCCTGTGTGTTTAAGCTCCTCTTTCACTCAGTTATTATAAACTCTTTGCCAGTCATTCAACAGGGTTTTGACATGTACAGAGAATTGAGTCAGTTTAATGAAACACTTTTGCTAATTTTGTAAAACTTAGAGGCATACAGGGGCAGGCAAAGCTCTCTTGGGATACACAAAACTTTACTTATCAACCAAAAATTATCAAAATGTAAATTTTTTCCTTATCAAATGAACTGTTAAGAAAATACATGAGAAAAATCAGTGAGCCTCCAAAGAGTTGATATTTGCAGAATTTCTTAAACATTCTTATGCAGCATGTTGACATTTTTCACCTTGGACTTTGTTAATATATGGAGAATGACAAGTAGTCACTAGTTGTCAAAAACAAGAGATAAATATGATAGGTGGTAGATAGATAGATAGCAAATAGACAGACAGAATATAGATAGATAGATGATAAGTAGGTAGGTAGGAAGATAGATAGATAGATAGGTAATTTTTGCTGGTATTCATAGGACGCCAATAAGTAAGGCATTTATTTATTTTAAACTGGTTCTGATACCACACTTGATTCAATAAAGGAGCCAAATGAAATCATTGTGATAAACACCAAACAATTACAAGACTTAAATATACAACCGGCTAAATTCACAGCTTCAACTACTATCTATGAAACTCAAGTGCATAATTTTGACCTTGAGCTCATTTCTGAATTTTAAAAATTTAAATTTTCACTAGACAACTTTTACTTCAAATATTTAAAATACAGGTTATTCCAAAGTAAACTCAAACCAGTGGGTATATAGCCAACTGGGGGGGGGGGATGGTGAGGTTAACAGGAGGATGAATATAAACAATGTAAGTTAGTATTTTTAAAATGCAATAAGGAAACATTAGTTTAATGTCCTAAGTAAAAAGGCAAATGTTAAAAATCAGTAAAAATAAACTAATCTTTCTTCTATCCTGAATCCGCTACTAGAAAGAACTAACCTTGCCCATATTCAGACTTACCTAATAATGCTATTCTTTATTGCTATACATGTTATTAGATTCTAAAAATATTCAGAAGATTGTTCTTTTATAATTAAGAAACATCTTTCAGATAAAAAATGGAAAAGATGAAAATCAGGGAGAAAGGCACAGGCTGCTATCACCTCACATTTGAAAACAGTGCTGCAGGCTGATGCTCTTATTCTTTTATATATGTATGTGTGTATATGTTTGTTTGTTTGTTGTAGTTAAAGTGTTTCTTTTCACCTCGTTAGTAGAAATATCACCAGTCATGCTATATATGCGGATATAACCTGGCCTAAAGAAGAGTTATATTGAGATCCAAGATCCAAAAAGAAGAGCAGATGATTTCATGTGATATAGTCATGCTCAAAAATGAAACTCAATAACATTTTCAATGATAAAAAAACTACCAGAAAAGATAAAAAAGAGGAATGCAGATCATCCAATTAATATTATCACACTAAAAATAAACCCAAGAAACTAGTTCCCATGATGAAAAGAAAAGTCATTAAATCACTACATGTATGTGGTAATTTGAATGAAAATGGCCACCATAGGTTTATAACTTTGTATAGTTAAGCCCAAGTTGGTATAATTATTTGAGAATGATTAGAAAGTATGGCACTATTGGCTATGATGCTTTAAATTATTCCATTCATCCCCCTTCTCTCTCTTTCTCTCCCTCCTTGCCTTCTTTTTTCTTTGCGCCATTCTTGCTCCATAACACCATGACTTTCCTCCACCATAATTGACTCCAACTCTTTGAAAATGCAAGCCCCAAGTAAAACACTTTCTTTATAAATTGCCAAAATCATAGTGCCTTAACACAGCATTAAAAAAACAACAAAGACATTAAGTCATGTAAGTAGTAAGGACTGTGAAGAAAGGACACCTCAGTTGGATCAAGAAAGCATCTAAAATATCAAAATGATTAAACAAAAAAGTGGATGATATGTAAAAAATAACTTCCAAAGATCAAAAACTATGGTGTATAAGAAGAAGAAAAAAAGATTAATAGAATGAGCAATACATTAGAGACGAGGACAAACAATAAAGATAGATCACTTACACTCGAATCTAGTAATTTGAAAAGAACTACAAAATCCATCAATCTCTACCCAGAATAATGATAGAAAGAAACAGAAAGCACATTATCACAAATGAGAGATTTCACAGATATTAAAAGATAAAGAATAGCAATTAAACCAAAGAATAAACAAAAAATCAGTACCTTAAAAAACATGGGCAAGTCTTTGAAAGAAAAAGCTCCCAATGACCAATTAAGAAAAATAAAATAAAATGAGAAGAATGGTGAATATCACAAAATTGAATTCTCACTTAAAGTTCTTTCTATAGGAAGTACACTTTTCTTTATAAATTGCCAAAATCATAGTGCCTTAACACAGCATTAAAAAAACAACTGAGATATTAAACCATGGAAGTAGTAAGGACGGCAAAGGAAGGACACCTCAGTGTGATTGGTGAGAACAAGCAAAATATTAATGAAAATAATTCCAACTCCATATTAACAGAACTGAATAAAATATTTCTCACATATTCTAGGTAGAAATATTATCTATTATAAAAGCTGGGCAAAAAATAATTTTAAAAATTTATAAACAAAAATCTTTTAGGGACAAATATGTTGGGGAAAATGGTTTGGCATTTAAGACCATGTGCTGGTCTTACAGGAGACTTGATGGTTAAATAATAAAGAAACTGCTTGGCCCTGATAGGCACTGGATCTAGGAGTAAACCTATTCTAATATTCTCCTAAAGGAACATAGCAATTAAATATCCCCTAATGACTCCAAGGAAATAGTGTTGTCCAGACATGAGACTAAAACATGTATGAAATCATGCAGACTATGGTAGCACCCAAAAGACCTGAACGTATTCAACACAGTTTGAGTCCCAACAATAATAGGAGGAACTGGGTGTGAGGTCCTACCCTTACCAGAAAAGTTATTTGCAATTGATAACAGTTGGGGGGGGGGAGTAATGAGCTTTCTTAAATGAGTCACTGAGTGAATCAACTACAGTCCAGGATAGGCCCCATGACCAGAAGTAGTACTACATCACAAAACAAACTCAGTGTTTGATGGTGGGTTGTTTGATTGATTATTTCCTTTATTTTGTTTTGTAGATGTTTTGCTTCATTTGTTTTATTTTGGAATTTTTCTGTCTTATTGGTCTTTTGCTTGCTTTTCTGATATTCATTGGGGTGATTGGGGTTGTTTTGATTGTTTTTGAAAAGATAAAATACAATATTTCATGAATAGGGTGATGAAGAGGTTCTTGCAAAATTTATAAAAGAAAAAAATCATGATCCAAAAATAATATATGAAAAAGTTTTAATTAAAAAATAAAATGAACAGAGCAATAAATTGAAAATAACCCCAAAGTCCACTGATCAGTACTTATACAAAGTATAGAATATTGGTCCATTATAATATTATAAAACATAGATGTGTATCAAAATAACTGTAATAATAAACAAGACATAGCCAAATGGTGAAGTTCACACATACAGTCTTAGCATTCAGGAGGAAAAGAAAAATGCTACAAGTTCCAAATCCTGAGCTACAATGTAAAAATCTGGGATGATGAAACTGGAAACTACAAGCAACTATGGAGTGCTGAGAGCAGGAGAAATTGTCTTCTCCAGGGTTATCCAGTGCCAAAGAGCAAGCCCTGGATACATACACATAAAGCAACAGTGAATGAACTAAGTAGGTTGTACTTATCCATTTAGAAAAATTTCATTGTGTGTGTGTGTGTGTGTGTGTGTGTGTGTGTGTATGTTTGTGAACTATTGAAAACAAGGCCATGAATTTGAAAGAGTCAAGGAGCAGTATAGGTGGAGAATTTGGAGGGAGATAAGGGAAGGAGAAGTTATGTAATCAAATTAAAATCTCAAAGAAATAAAAAAGCCAGATCATAAAACTAAATAAAACTATTTCATTATTTGTGTTTTTAATGATTCTAGAAAACAGAAACTAATCCACAAAGGAAGATGGATTGTAAAGTGGCAAGAGAACCTCTGTTATAATAGAATAAATATTTATTCCTTTGATTGTGTTGCTGGTTTTATGGTATATAGATCTGCTAAAGAAAATGTATCAACTTTACCTTTTAAATGTGTTGTGTTTATTATAGCCAACTAATTTTAGAACAAAAAAAAAGAGGAAGAGAGGTTAAAAAGAAGGAAAGGAGGCAGGCAAAGGGAGAGAGTGTGAAGAGAGGAAGTCAGACCTCTGATGCGGGAGTTCCCTCTGTATGCTCTGAATATCCTTGGTGAATAAAGAAACTATCTTGGCCTGTTGATAGGGCAGAACCTAGGTAGACGGGGAAAAGTAAACTGAATGCTCTGAGGAAGAAGGCACAGTCAGAAGAGAAGCCTTGGAGCTGCCACTGGACACAGACGTGCTGAAATTTTGCTGGTAGACCATGACCTCATGGTTAATGGAGATGGGTTAAATTGAGATGTAAGAGTTATCCAATAAGTTAGAGCTAATGGGCCAGGCAGTGATTTAATGAATACAGTGTCTGTGTGATTATTATAGGGCTGAGCTATTGAGCAGCTGAGAACCAACAAGCCGTCTTCCTCCAACAACCCTCTGCAGATCATTTGAAGTAATCCCCAAAGTCTTGGAGTCTGTCCCATGCTACCTTCCCCTTCAGTCTTGTCCCTCACAACCCTCTACCTCCTAGGTCTTTTCATTTTCTTTAGAGCACATACTCAATATTCTAGTTATCAGTAACTAGTAGCCTGAAATTATGTTTGAGTTGCCCATTTGCCTTCCAATGACAAGAGAGACCATTCCTTTCCTGCTACTTCTTGATGGCTCTTTTGAGTCAATATCCTGATTAGCTTTTCCTTGATTTTACTCTTTAGACCAGGTTCAGCACTTGTTAGCTAAGAGGTGTTGGAGTAACTGAGAAGTACTGGCAGCTGCCTTGCCTTGAGCACAAAGTATTTATTGGCATACTCGAAATCTAGAGCCTAGTTGGCCTCATGATTTTGCTCTGTGAAATTGTGTGACGATCAAGAAACGAACTAATCTAGCTCTCAGAACAATTCCCAGTGGTACTGACAGAGGAATAGGAGACTTCTCTGTGGAATGAATAGATGTATTCATCATAACGTGTTTTTTGCTTCTCTGCTTCAGCAATGCTTATAAACTATTCACGAAACACATATTTACTGTGAACAGGTGTTTTGTTACCTACTCAGACTTAGGAGCCACTTATCTTGGAGTAGGGTAGAATGAGCCAGTGTATTATCACTGCATGGTACAAAAGCTGAAGATCAATATGCAAGGAGTTTTGTAGTGTCCTTGGATGGAATGCTTAATGTGAAATGAGCCCAAGTGCAGACACTTAAGATATCACTCTGTGTCATTTAGGTCAAACAATAGAAAAAAGAAAGAAAATGCAATAATTTAAGCTAGTTTTTAAAGTATAACAAAGAACACTAAGGTAAGTGTGAGTTCCCATCCCCTCTGGAAAAAGGGTGCAAAATAAATCTAGCTAGCTATTCCCTCTGGAGTGTGTTGTTTACTTCTCTTGAAAATCGCAGAGAAGCCCTACACCAAATAAGCTAAATTATTTTAAAGCTGCTGCTAGTTGTAGCTTCATTTATTTTTCCCCTGAGCAAGCATTGTTGGATTCAAATGAAAAGCTAGCGGCATGTTTGGTAGATAATAATGAATGATGGTGAATCTAGCTAGCAAAGTTACAGTACAAAATCAGAATGGTAAGTTTGCTTTTACAAACATTTATTTAATACAGACAAGTGCAGAAACCTGAAGGCAAATGGTTGATGGTAAACAATTATGATCTACCTAGGGGCATGTTTCAACGTCTATTTCACACTGATGGGAACTAAGGAAAAAATAATAGCAAATGAAATCATCGCCAGTCAATCACAGGGAACAGCCAAAGTGGCAGCATAAAAGGATCCTTCACCTTCTCTAGACAGGGGAGGTCCTTGCTACAGAACCACATTTTCAATCATGCTAATAAATTTAGAAATAAAGGAAAAAGGAAACGACAACAACAAATTTGTCCTGGTCTGAAACACAGCCTACTATATAACCCTGTAACAGAACATATGTGGTATACAACAGTTAAATCTCACTAAGCAATAACATATTTGTGTTTACCGTATCAACCTCTGTTTATTGTAGATTACATTTGCTGTTCAATTTATGGGACTCTTAAGTTGTAAAGGGAAATATTGCAGAAATGAACTGTGACATCAGGATTGTTTTTTCCAGCCGTCCACATTTAGAGGAAATGTGGAAGATGTTTAATGCTAATAAGCTTTCTGCTGTGTTGGTAGAAGCTGTACCTTTTGGAAACAATTGTTTTTTCCTAAAAGAAATATAACAGCAATTCTGAAATAACATCTTAAAGATACCTTTTCTAGAAGGTACTGTGTTCTTTTCAGTGGCATAATGCCTACAAAGAAGTCCTTCTTTTTTTTCAAGTCATGAAGTTTCAGCAGGAATGAACTAAAATGATAGAAAAGTCTTCAACAACTGCCGTATGCTCTGGAAATCATACTAAGCATTTTGAATGTTAGCTTGAACATTTTGCATTAAGATCATCATCTTACTAATGAATCTACTGAGGTGACTCCTCAAGCCATTGTTACCCCTCTGGTAAACAATGGAATAAAAGCAGACACAGCACATCCCAAAGCTTTCAAGGTAACATATATTAGTTGGATCACTTCTATTTTTGTTTCTAATATGACTCCACTCAGTACCAGTCATCAGATCACTGTTCCGGGAAGCCCTTCTTCATGACTACCATGTTATTAGGAGATCTACAGGGTCTTAAGATAATTTCACTCCAAACATAGGAACACATTAGGTTTAAATATGAAATTGGATCTCTTTGAACTTTGAGACATGGGATTCTGGAATTATGGCCATTTTTGCCCGTAAATACTTTTCAGTATGTCAAGAATATAAGTGGTACTCAGGGAAAAAAATGTACTCGCCTGAACAAAATTAAGAAAGATTTTCAAACTGTCCCCTTGGGAACACTAGGGTCCTTCAGAGTCACTGGGTATCAGTAGGTGAAGGACTAACAAAGAGAGGAGTGATAGGCAATCCTCAACAATTTCAGTGCCCCACCCACCCTTTCTTCAGTTGAGAAGCTGGCCCTTCACAAACTATACGTCTAAACACATTTCACATTATTAAAGTACATATTCATATTTTGATTTCAAATATATATTTGTTTTCTACTATCCTCTAAAAAGTCTGTACATAGAAAAAAGAAATAAGCACACATATGGCAAGTATGCCCATGAGTGTGCTTCACTGGTGTTGAGTGCTCCAGAAGCTCATGGAAGGAATTCAACTTGATAAACTCACATAGATGCCTTGGGAAGAAATCTTCACCGCATATTCGAACAGGGAGACAGGACATAGTGTCTGAAAGGAGACAAAACCTACTTCACCTCTGGAATGTAAATCACTGGGAAGGGTCCTATCCATCATGTCTCTAGGCATACAATAAGTTGTATTAGGAATTATTCTCTGCAGAAGTAGCTCCTAAAACTCCTCTGAAGCCATAAATGGTTGGAATTATTTGTACAGGAAATGTGTTCAGAAGCAGAAAAACGGGAAAGTCATGGCATGGAAATAAAGAAATGCTTGTCTTAATGTTGGTAATTAAAGTGTAAGAATGACCAATTCCCATAGCGTAGCTGGAGTTCAGCTGAGGCATAAGAATGACAATGTCCAGGCTTCATTCTAAGATTCTGTGAGCAAAATCGTATGCTGTAGCATTGTGAAACATTATGTACAGAATTGGAGGTAGAGTCAGAGTGGTCTGTAGCAGGCTTTCTTTTGGCCTCCTACCAGCTCCCAAATAAAGAGATGGAGACTTAGTTATGGGAGACTTAGTCGTGAATGTTCAGTCTTAGCTTAGGCTTGTCCCACTAGCTCTTAAAAGTTAATTTAAACTGTTTATGATCATCAGTACCTTGGGTTTCTTTTTTAACTTTCTTTCATTCTTTATGTCCTACTCTGTGTCTGGCTGGCAGTTGCCTGGCTGCCTGACCTCTGGCATCTCCCTCTCTTTTTCCCTTGTTCTTTCTTCTAAGCCTAAATTCTTCCTCCTACTACTGATTCTCTCTGGCAGCCAACCATACCTATCCCTCATCTGCCTAGTTTTTGGCATTTCATCTTTTCATTAGACCTGTCAGGCCCCTAGGCAGGTGTTGACCAAGTACCATTCTGATGACAGAGGTTTCTGTCCCACAGGGTCCTGCAGTCATTCAGTCCCAAAGAAACTCACAGAGGTCTGCATGAATTATAAACTGGTTGTCCTAGTAGCTCAGGCTTCTTATTAACTCTTATAAATTACATTAGCCCATAATTCTTGTCTGTGCTAGCCATGTGGATTGGTACCTTTTACAGCTAGGCAGTCACATCCCGCTTCCTCTGTGGCTGGGTCATGACTATAGACTAAAACTTTCCTCTTTCCATAATTCTCATTGCCTCACCTCTACTTCCTCCCTGGCAATTGGCCAATCAGCATTTATTAAACAAGTACAAGAAACAAATCTTTACGAGGTAAAACCATTGTCCCACAGTAGGCAGGCAAGCTAAAACAGCAATACATCTTTACATAATTAAACAAATGTTGCATAAATAAATGCAATACATCCATATATCGTTAAACAAACGTATTATATACAAATGTAATAGGTATATTTAACAGTTAAAGTAATATTCTGCAACATATGGAAATCTATCTTTCCATAGATAAAGTAACATTCCACAACAGTGATCAGAACTCACTCAAAATCGGACTTCCGGAGATGTGTGTGGAAGACTATGAGAACTACAACACAGAAAAAGAATAAAAATCATTATAGATTATTCTGGGTCAAGTTTCTCAGATAAACTTTCCAGCTCTGGAGCACAAGTTAACTGACCCACTAGATCAGATCACAGCAATTCAACTAATAATGACATTGCACAACTGAGAGTTTTGCTTATTGATGCTATCTTAAAAAATAGAACTAGCTATATACAATTATCTGCTATTTTGGAATCATGTATAATATGCACTGAGTGCAGACCCTAGGCCTTGTGATGTTCATTGCTTCTACGATAACTTAAAATGAAGAACCTAGGGTTAGAACCTTTCCAGATGCCGAGAAAAGAATCATCACTAACTCATTTTAAGCACTGACTTTGTCTGGGGCCGGACATTCCATCGTCATTCACATTTTGCAACAGAATGATCATACAGAAATCCTGTGATCTCTTTGAGTTCCTCAAAAATTAAATGACAAACTTGGATTTGGGGTTTTAATATTCATTACAGAGACTGACAGCATACCCCTAAAGACTTTTGATCAATATCTTTTGATATCATGTTGCCTCCCTCTTGAGAAAGTATTGCATTTAATCATGCTTCCAAAAGGCTTAGAATCCACCAAACCACAAAACATAGCAACCTTCAAAGAGTAGACAGCTTTGTGAAAATTAACACACTGAAAAAAATTTACACCAGAAGAGAACTACATGTAATAGTGATTGAGAAGATGGGTTTGAGACGTGTCCAGACCCATACTAACATCTTGATTCTTCCACTTGGTCTCTTAATTATAAGAATTAGTAGGGTAAATTCTTGGAATATTTCCAGATACATAATAAAAGCACTGAAAATGCCAGTTCTGACAAGCATACTGCTATTATATTATTTATAATCATGCCATGTCATTTTAAAATAGAATAAATCCCAGCTCTTTTATAGTTCTTGGTAAAATATTCTTTCAAATGTTTTAGCCAAAAGCATTTGTATGTGTGTTATACAGTAGGTATATTCAGCAGCTTTGATTGCTTCTGCTGTTAATATTATTCTACTCTGGGATAATACAGAGACTACACCAGCCACTCTGACCTCATGGATCGAGAGTATGACTTTTGAACTTCATGCTTCAACTCTAACATAAACTAACTCCACTTCAATATTAAAAATAATTCAACAAAAGAATAGAGCTAATATTAAAAATTACAAACAACAAAGTAACTCAAAATGTTTAAGTCCCAGTTCAGTAATAAAAAAAAAGAACATGAAAAATCAATGAAGCATAACTCCTCCAAAAATTTCCAGTCCACAGTAATGGCTGCCAGTTATAGTGAAATAGATGAAATCTCAGAAAAAGAACTCGAAAAATGATTAATTATATGTTCACAGAAATAAAGAAAGAAATAAAATCCTTAATGAACCCCAGGAGAACACAAACAATCTTCTGGAAAAATGAAGAAAGTTCAGACCATATATGAAAGAAGAATTCTATAAAGACTAAAACTAACTGAACTAGTGAAAATGAGAAAGAACTAAAACAAGTCAAATGACTCTGTGGGAAGCTTTATCAGCAAAGTAGATCAAGAGAGGACATAATGTCTGAACATGAAAAAAAATGTGCATGAATTAAAAGGGGTGTGACAATGAGGACAGTGACAAATTAATAAGAAGGTAAGTGCGGTACTTTCAAGACTCATAGGATACTATGAGAAGCCCAGATGAAAGAATCATGGAGGAGAGGGACAAGAGAAAGAGGGGTTGACGTAGGCGAGGAAGAGAATTGGATTTTAAAGGCAGCAAACGTTTTCAAAAAGCTACAGAAATATATGACAATCCAGATATAGCAGACATCTAGGATACCAAGCAAACAATACCAGAGAAAAAAACTGATCCTCATCATATTGTAACCAAGACACTAAATGTACAGACCAAAGGAAAAAACACCAAGCCACATGCAAAGCCAGGATCATGTGAATAACTATAGTGGTATATCATTTGTGTTTTAATAAATAAATCTTGTCTCAAGACCAAAGGCATAACTAATGTCATTAGAAGACAGGTAATGGTAACACAGACATTTAATCTCAGAATTTAGGAGACAGAGGCAGATGGAATCTCTGAAAATTCAAGGCTACCCAAGACTACACAAGATCAATGCAAAACAAATCCAGGTGGTGGTGGCTCAAGCCTTTAATCCCAGTCCTAAGGAGTCATATGACTTTAATCCCAGCACTTGTGGGGATACAAAATGGGAGGAGAGAGAGGGTTAGTCATTTTAATCTGCAATCGCCCCACCTTTGTAGAGGTAAGACATCTCTAGTGACTTGGTTGCTTTGCTTTTCTGGTTTTCACAATCCCAATATTTGACTCTGAGTTTTTATTATTTGTGCTACAAATAACAGCAGACTTTAAAAGTCAGCAAAACTGTTTGGTGGGTAAAGGAGTTTATGAATATGAAGTTTGTTCTACAGAAGATATGAGATGGGACCCTTCAGACATATTAATTAAATGACACCAAAAATGAAGTAGACTTAACAGGCATCTAAAGAACATTCCATCTAAACACTGAAAAATACACAGCTAAGTGTGGATCTCTCTTTAAAATAGACAGTACACTGTGAAAATTAAATATAAAATGTACATAATTACTTGTAATTATTGATCATAATGAAGTACAACTACAGAACAATAGAAAATTAGAGCATACAGATGGACATTAAACAACACATTGCTGAATGATAAATGAGTTACTGAGAACAGCAAAAGAAAATGGAAAAAAAATGTTAAGAATTAAAAGAAATGAAAACCCAATATAACAAATCCTATAAACAATTATAAGAAGGGAATTTTGAGCTCCAAGTACCTACATCGAGAAAATTGTTTAAAGGTATATCTTAAGGTACAGAAAACATAGAACAACACAAAACTCAAGCCAGAAGACATAATTAAGTTGAGGTGAGAAATTAATGAAATGTAAATGAAAAATACAAAGAATGAAGCAAAGGGTTGATTCTTTGGAAAGACAAGATAAGCATGATTGATCACCATATTAGGCAAAATGACCATATGACAGAGGAGGAACAATTTAATGAAATTAGAGATATAAAGGGCACCATTATGACAAATGTCAAAGAAATTCAAAAATCATTAATACAGAACTATAAAAGATATATTCATGGCACTGGGAGGATTGTTCTGTGGTTAATGTGTTTGCTACACAGGCATGAGGGCTGCATTAATTTCCCACACCCATGTACACGCTGGGCATGGTGTGACCAGTGCTGGCAGAAAGAAAAATCTGGATTCAGTGGCTGGGTTAAGTAAAATAGCCAAAAATAAGGGTTAGAACTGATTGCTGAGTGCATCCCAGCATCAAATTCTGACCCCCAAACTAACTCATATGGACAAGTGCACCCACACACTCAGGCACATACACATTCTTCCACATCCTCTCTTTTCTGTCTCTCTCGCTTTCTCTCTTTCTCTTTCACATACACACAAACATACATACCAATACACTGGAAAATCTAATAGAAGTATATGTATTTCTAGATGTGTATGACTTACCAAAAAACAACATACATAATATAAATAGGTATATGATAAACAGTGAGATTTAAATGGTCTTAAAATTCTCCAAACTATAAAAGGTCAAGAACCGGTTAGATTTTTTTATGATTTCTATTGGGTCCTCAAAGAAGAACATATGCCAATTCTTCCAAACTGTCCCATAAAGTAAGAAATGAGGGAAAATACCAATGGCCTTTTTTCAACATCATTATTATCTAGATACAAAAACCAAATAAAGGTACAACAGAAAATAGAAGATTGTAGATTAATTGTGATGAATGCAGATGCAAAAAAGTCTTAATAAATTATTTGCAAACCAAATTCAAGAACACATTAAAAATATAAGTCACCATAATGAAGTTATCTTTCTTCCAGATGCAAAGATAGTTTGTCCTATACATATCAAAATGCATAATTCATCACATAAATGGAGTAAAAATTAAATTATCATCTATAATAATCTATATTTTGACAGAATCCAACATCCTTTCAGGGTAATGGTACTGAAGGAAGTGAAATAAAAAGAATTTATTTTAGGACAGTAAGTGCTATATAAATAAAACCTATAATCAAAATTTGCACTAAATTGTGGAATAACGAAGTATTACCACTATCATCAATAACAAAACCTTCCACTTCCTCTACTTTTACTCAATATAGTACTGGAAATCTTAGCTATTCAATGAGGCGAAAGAAGCACTATAAGATTATACAGTCGAAGAAAGAAAGTTAAATTATCTTCATTTGAATGTGATAAAATTATATATGGCACAGAATATTAAGACTCCATTAGAGAACTCGTAGAAGTAATAAATACTTCAGTAAAATTTCAAAATATAAATGTAGCATAGAAAAATTAGTACTTCCTTAAATTTCAATTAAAACATGCTTAGTAAAAAATAAGGAAAGCAATAGTCCACTCACATTTACACTCTCTAGGAGGAAATAGAGAATATTATTAGATGGAGATTTTGCTATATTCTGGAACTGGAAGAATCAGTATTGTAAAAGTAGTGATTTTATCAAAAAAATCTATCAACAGAATCAATAAAATCTTTATCAAAACCCCAATACTATTGATGGAAATAGAAAAACAATATTAAAAGAATTTGAAGCACAAAGAATTTCTAGCAATACAATTTTGAATGGTAATATGATGTTATTATTGATGCTGACTTTGATGAAGATGATAAAGGTAACACTGTACTTGCTTACAAGGCCACAGTAATATAAGCAGCACAGAACTGTCTCAAGTATACATGAGGTTAGTAAAACATAAGAGGAAATCAAGATACAGACCCACAGAACTACAACCTAAATTTTGACAAACTAAAAATACTCAATGAAATGCAGTTCCTTCAAAATGGTGCTGGAAATCTGGATATCTACATATAAGAGAACTGAACTAGATCTTTATATCTTGCCCTGAAACTCTAAAAAATTTAATGTTCTTAATTTCTGACATGAAGCCCAAAAGCTACAATAGGAAAAATACCTCTTCTTTAATATATATGCATTTTGTGCTAGATATCTGGTAGACCCATATAGGATCAGATGTGTGTTATGGATATGGAACAAAGCTTATTCCTGATTATATCTTGAACCAGTATAAATAATGAAGTCAATTCTGTATCATCTGGTATAAATTTAGCAGTTTCAATATGCAAGACAACTCTTTTTGTATATTGTGAATCAGTACAATATTGAGATATTTTTTAAAATCCCTTAGTACCATGAGAATAGCATAAAATTCTGCCTTTTAGACAGAATTATAAGGGCTTTGTTCCATATTACTTAATTTTTCTGGTTTGTAACCCACCTTTCCTGATTTATTTGTATCTGTTTAAAATGTACAGCCTTAGCTATTGGTACATCATGTACAATTCAGGAAAGAATCCAAGTAGTTCGCATTATAAAGCTAATTTTATCACTTTGGGGATAATTGCTATTAATTTATCCCCCCCCCCAAAATAGCACAAGCTCTTTTCCAAGGTTCATTGTCTTCCCATAATTTTTTTTTTAATTTCATGGAACTGTAATCTCTGCTGGGTCTATACCTGCTAGTATAGGCCTCAATTTTCATTTTATAATTAATTCAGAGTCTTTTTCTGCATAAGTTTTTAATTTTTTACTTGGTTTATGTGGTAAAAAGATCCATTCTAAGATAATATCTTCCCTTTGCATTAAAATTCCTGTAGGAGAAATTCTGGAAGGCAGTATGACTAGAATAGAATTAAGATTTGTATTCATTCTATCTACATATGCCTTTCTTTCAGGAATTGGCTCACACTGACCTACACATTCCTTTTAGGAACAAGGGGAACTTTCTCTGTCCCCATATTCTGTTTATCTTCTATCTGCTTTGTGTTTTTCTCCCTTACTTGTCCAGTTACTCAAAGGAATCTATGTTCCCACCACAGTTGCTGAATCATCCCCAGCAACTACCATCACATTTTGTGGATTAAATGAAAAGATTTTCATAAGAACTTGCTTCTCAATATTCCATGGCAGAAACCAAGGACGCCTTCACAGATTTCTGGATGAGGACCCTGTAGAACCAAGGAAGAAGAATGATGACTTGCTGCAAAATTATCTGTTCTTGGAAGATAGAGCTAGACAGTAATTTCCTAGCTAAATACTGTACGAGTTTTAACACAAGTCATTCTGGTTTGTTTTTTTTTTTTCTGAGTAGCCACAGTCATGTTTTCCTATCTTTTCTATTTCAGAGTTTTCTTTAACAGTTGTTGCTATAACCCTAAATATAAAACAGAGTTTAAATTTGGGGGTATTTGGCTTATTTATTTGGTATTAATATGGATTTTCAGCTCTTCCCTGTCCTCAAATAAAGATAGAAGCTGAGATGGAAGACTCTAGTGCAGACATGATTCCTAACATGTTGACATGAAAGGCATGAGAATTTTCAATCATTCTTCCATTTACTAACAAGGCACAGAAGAACCTAAATGTAGCTGTGCTTATTGAAATAACTTAAGAGTATTGGAATGTCTGAACACAATTTCTACAAGACGGAAATTGTATTTCTTTTTACCTGGCCTCCATTCAAACACTTATAATTCTGTTGAGCACTCCTATTCAGTGAGCCACTTGATGATAGAAAATACAGCTTCACACTTGGGTAATGGAATTATGTGGAGTACTGGCTTGATATTCCCCTATGAGAAATTCATGCTTCCTGTGCATTGTTGAGCATTTCATTTCATATTGAGATAAAACTTTCATTTCACGACTTCTTTGCTAGTCTCTAAGAAACCCAGGTGGTGTAAATGAGCTCTCGTACATATTCATTTGAGTAAAGTGAAGAAAAGGCATTAATGAAATCCTTCCTTCTATTAAAGCAGAAACCAACAATAGTATATTCCTTCTCCACAGGGACTAGAACTGAATTTAAAGGTGCAGTGAGCTGTTTGGCAGATACGAGACTCTGGAGAATAATTAAATTCCTATAAACTTTCCTCAAAAAAATTCTCCCCAACTTGTAAGAAATGTAGAATGAAATATTTTCATAGATTTAGACTAATTAGATTATGTCTTGGTGTTTGCTGCTGTTACTCATAAAAATAGTTATTCTGAACAAAGTACTGATTGCTGTCTTTGTACTAGAACATCCTGTTTATTATGAAATAATATAGAAATAATAATGAAAAGGGTTTGAAATTAAAATTTCATTTTTTCTTTTTTCTACTATTTAGGTTTATTGAGCTTCTTCATTAAATATTGATGTCTACCATAATTATTCATTTTTATATTTAATAACAATCCAATACATTTGCAATATAACACTGTTCACCCAAATTCCTCTTCTAAGATGAAAATATGGAAACACTTTTATACCCTATATTTATCCATAATCTTATATAGAATGTTCTTGATATTTGATGATGTTTTCATCTACAGGTACTTCTTGGAAGACAATACTCACACTCAAATCACAGCATTCAGTATATTATCAAGCACTTCTAGCAACATTTTAAAAATTATTATGTGTTGCCCCTGGGGCTTATTTTACAGAATATATTCTAGGATCAATCTAGAAGACTCAAGATTTGGAGAGAAGAAGTCTATTTATTTTATTGAAGTCAAGATTATGTTCCAGTAGGAAAATGTAGTTGGGTCACTTGCCCTTCTGGCTAGATTGCTTGCCCCACAGTTCAGTTTTCTCCATGGGAATGCTCTTTCCTTTAGGGCATTATTACTCGAGTCAGTCTCCCATCACTGAGGAATTAGGATGCTACCCTCCTCCCTTGGAATGGAGGAGGGAGGAACTTCAGACACTTCCTTCTCCAGCATGTTTTAAATTTGTTGTTTCACTTTGATTATGTGATCAAATGCCCTGAAAGGCTGGAAACCGACAGGACAGCGCTCCTGCTTTGATTGTGTACCATAATATTAGACACAGAATATTAGGGAAAATGAATGAATGCACACATGAAATCACTAATAATCCAAGTTTCCAGTGGACAATGAAAGGGATGTATATTTAAAGAAAAAAGATGAAGAAGGACCTTTTCCATCCTCCAGAGAAGATTTTGACTTCTAAAGTAGTCAGAAATTCTTACAGTTGAAATAGAAGCAGCCTTTTGAACTTGATCATTTTTACAATACTAGTCTAGGCTGCAAGTCTAAAAAACAAGCTTTATATTCACAAAACCCAAGGGGTGTAGAGCAAGATCCAGGAAACCTGGAAGAAAAGTCTGCCACTGAGGCATAAAAAAATCAAGGTATAAAGCAGTTTTCAGTTGGGGTCTACTTGTTAGGAATTTGAAGATTGAGAGTCCTTGATCCTTCCTATATCAGGTTACTTTGTAACTCAATTGTTTCCTTAACTCAATTGAATCATATCTCCCTTTTTAATTTTAACTTTAATTTTTGTTGTAGTTCAAGTATTATATGAACTAAAATATATAAAATAAAGACATTAATTAAATTAAGATAGCAGTGGTCAAGTTTGCTTGTTGCCGAGTGAATCACCCTTAACTTAAATCTTGTAAAGCACACATAATTAATTTGAGAGCCTGAGGGCACTTGCATGGAGAGGATAGTGGTTGAAACTTTAAATGATCTAAAATCCTTAAGCTGAAGTTTCTCTGCTCTATTGGTTTATGTTAACACCTTAGTGATTAATCCTGCAATGATTGAGGCTGTTTCTATCCAAGAATACCAAATTGACTTCATGAACCAATTCAATTCTGGGTCATTTTAAATTCTCACTCATCACAAACTTGATTGAACTGACTATACCATAACTGACTTTTTAAAACTACAGAAAATATTATAGTGGTCACTGCTTGATCCACTGGAAATTAAAGATAAAACTTGTCTCCATGATATTTTCCAAGGTTCAGCAAGTAGGTGCAGAAAGCAAACACATGCAACTACAACGAGCTATTGTTCAAACTACCTGCATGTGCTCTAAGATATGGCTTATAGATGGGTAGAGGCTGTGCGCCTATTATTCTAACATGTACAAAACTAAGAGAGAAGCCTAGAGAGCTCAAAGCCACCTGAGCTAGAGAGTGAGAGTCCACCTCTAAAAACCAAACAAACAAAAAATCCAGATGCCACTTTATAAATTAGAGAACAGCCCCTCTAGATGTGTAGCAATTCCATCTTGAAAAGTTATAATCACCAGGAAATACTGACCTAATGTTAAGGGGGAAAGCCAGTAACAAAACTATATAAAAATGGTAAGCCATTTTTAGCAAAATTAGTTACTTGCTCAGTCAAGGCTTTGTTTTATTTGTTTGTTTGTTTTTAACCTTAACTCAGCTGTAGACTTACTGGGTCTGGTAGAATCCTGTCTCCCAAGTGTCATAAACACGATGTGCAACATGCTAGCCACAAAGGAGGGCATTTCTCCTTGGCGTGCATGCGTTCTTTATTCTCTCATCACACTTTACTTACAACTGTCAAGTTTAAAGATGCAACCATGAGTAACTTCAAAACCACAACAGCATAGCAAATCAAAACCCATAACCCCTCTTGTCCTAACATACTGTTTATTTTTGAATGAAGTACTTTGCAGTCCCAGGGCACTCTAACACATGCTTATGATCAGAAGCAGAAGTAAAGGTTATCAGGCCAGAGGCAGAGGAGGACCTGTAAACACTGAATGTGTAGAAAAAGGAGATTAGAATAAATCTATTCAAGGAATTCAATCCTAATCTGATATTCACATGATATTGCACAGCTAAACCACTACTTCATAGAATAGCAAGAAAGCCTACAGTGAAAGACAGCTGGCCATCAAGAAGGGAAGCCTGCCTTCTGGTTATTTCAGATGCCGTTCTCAAGACTGGCTGGGACTCTAATTGGAGAGTCCTTAAGTGAGAAGGTGCAGTGCCACACATATCAATGGTCTGTGTTCCTTCTGGTTGACAAAAACGAACAATTCCGGGAATCATGTTGAACGCTGTAATCTGATAATTAAAGACGAGCTCGGTGAAGCAAAGGGAAAAACAGGAAAATTAAATTTAGAACAAACTGATGAAGAGTCAGGCACCAGCTGACACAAAATCATCCGTTTAAGATGTTCTAAAAGAGAAGCTGACAATGTTCCTCATAAACAAGGTTAACAGCATCCAAACAGAGAAGCCTTATCGTAAAATAGTACCAGGCTGTCAGAACAATGCGTTTCTGGACCTAGCAACTAATATTGCTTCTGTTCCCTGCCTTGCTCAAAAGCAAATGAGGTCAGCTTCAAAATATAATCAAATCAAGTGCACTTCAACTGAGCTGTTTAGGTACAATCTGTACCCATCCACATACTTAAAGTGACTTTCACATCAGCATGGCAGGAAAGTCAGGTTGACCAGAGGTCTTTATATTTGTTTTCATTGTTTACAGAAAGATTTAGACTCAATTTTATGTCAATGTGGCTTGATTACAAGTGCCTCAATCCTACCCCCAGAACCGCAGTCCTGACAAAATAATAATTTGTATTCTTTTATTCTTTCTCCTAATAAACTACCTTCTCCTGAGCTGGAGTCAGCTATTCAGCTATTCATGACTTTCAGTGAGGCTCAGATGTGTGTGTGTGTGTGTGTGTGTGTGTGTGTGTGTGTGTGTGTGTATGCCAAGTACCACCTGCCACTGTCCAAATGTTGTCTTCAGGCATTCAAATTGGACACTTCCTCATATCTGTTACTGTATTTCTACTGCAAGGATCACCAGATTAGCTCTGGATTAAGTTGGAACATAATATCAGTTCTTCCTTATATTACGCCCTGGACTACCTGCTTTCATTGATAAGACCATTCATTGTATATCAACTTAAATGTCTACCTATATGTATACCAACTTATATGTCTAGTCTTAACGACACTAGCAAATATTATCTGTGTGTAACACTGGCTGTTTCTCTCACTAATGCCATGAAGTGATTGGAAGTTTGAGATGTTCATAGTCCCAGATGGTATGAAATGCCAAATTATCCTTGAAGTTACTCAAACATAGGACCTAATCATCTGTTGCTTGCCTTGGTCCCTAGGCTAAATCCTTGACTTCAAATGAGAAACACTTCCCTTAAGAAAGGCATTGATGTTGTCAACTCTGGTGTTGACAACACCAAATAAGACAAATAACAACAAATAAGAAAGAGAAAAGGGAGTATCTACACATTAAGAATTCAGAAGGACTAAGTTAGATCTTTACTTCAAAATTGCCTCAATCTCCATGCTAAATGATTGCAGTATTACCCTTGTATTTCAAATCAGCTCAGCATAAATCCCTTGAGCATTAGCAAAAGGAGATGCAGTGGGTGGCTCTACCCATAGCAAATACAGATCAGGTGTAGCCGCTGTGGAGCTAATAGTCCAGTTAAAAGGAAATAACACACACTGCACTGCATTTTCATTTCTTTTATGTGAGTCCAAATTACAAAAAAAAAATCATGACACACTTTAAGGATACAGTCTACAATTCATTTTCTTGGAGTTAATCATTACTCTCTTCCAGATTTGATTTTATTCAGATTATTCCAAGAGGCAATATATCCCTTATTACAGCTCTCCGGACCTTGCCTCTCCTTTGAGCTGTATGGTAGAAGGTGATAAGTATGTTTGGAAATTTTAGAACAAGATAAAAGGAATTGGAAAAATGTTCATTAATGCATTCATTCATGCATTTAACATTTATAAATCAACATGTCTGACAAGCACTATGCAAAACACTGTGCAGCATCAGTAGATTTGAAGGGGCAGCTAATGGCTCTCAAAGAACTCATAAGACAATGTGTTCTATAACGTTGGAGCTATCAACATTTAAAGTTTAGTGGCTGAACATTTTACCCTTCAGCTTTAATTCATATTCTACTGTACCCCAAATTCTATTGTGTATCTACAGGCACATCTTATACCTCAATCCCCTGCACGGACGACATGGCCGATGTTTCCTTTTGTGCCTGCTCAGCTTCATTTTTCAGTAACATTAAAAAGAGAAAGCAAAAAGATTAATGGCTGAGTGCTGTGTTTCCCAGAGTGAAGTCCTCCTTCCCTAAACCAGAAGCAGCTATTAATGCACTCAGGAAAACATAGTAAACCTGTTCTTGAATCTTTGGGGCTGGGCACTGAAAGTTTGCCTTTTAAGTAAGCACACAGGGAAACTAAAATCTACCGCTATAGCTTGTTTGCCTTTGTTTCGTATATATAGATTTAGGTCTTTTGCCTTTTAAAGTAAAAGGGTCTGCTTTCTGGATTCATTTCCTTTCAGAAGATAAGTGAATGACTTCTAGGGTAGGAGACAATTAACTCCACAATGTGACTATGAGGTCCCATAGATTTGATACCTTATTTCCTTTCCAGGGCCAGCTCTGCTATTGCCTATTTTACTCTGGATTCCAACCACACCCTAGCATCTACTTACATGATTGCATGAAATCTCCCTCAGCTGTTTACAGTACAGTGTGCCATTCCTAACGCAGAGAAGGCTCATTCCTTAGACTAGCCTGGTTGTCTACTTTTAATCCTTTATATTTTGTCTTTTTTAATTCTATAAACTTCATTACAAAAATATTTCAAATAAATAAATTCTCCATATTTTATCTCTTTATGGAAGAGAATTTCTCTAGCCACCAAATATTAGCTAGGTCCCACATATTGATCTTTTGCAGAGCCCAGATATCCTTCCATAGAAGAACATGTGTATAACTATACATTGCATGCATTTTATTGGATGCTTGGTTAACTACTTCATTTGATTTATCACTGTATATTCTTTCCTACTTCTGTTCCCAGCACATGCAGCTACCTAATAATCTGCATAGAGTAAATGATATATAAAGCATGTCACAGGAAAATATATAATAAGTATAATAATATATATTATATATATATAATACATAATAAGTCAAGCCATGAAATAGTATGAGGATTCAGAAATCAAAAGTATCAGTATGCATTATTGTGATCAGGAAAGATTTAATAGATGAAGTGGAACTTTAATTGGGTCTGAGATACTAATTAAAATTGGTCAAAAATGTGGGGGCAGAAAGACAGTACTCATAGACAGAAGTTCAGAGGCCAGAAGCACACTATCCTAGTTAAATTATCCCAAGATTTATTCCAATTCAGCACATTTTGTTTCTAGATAAATTCAGTAAAGATTTTTTTTATTTTGATTGATTGTCTTGTCCCTGGAGAAATGGACTCGAGAAAAGTAATATTTAAAATTCCCCCATGGTTTTATTGATCCCATCACCCAACACTAAAAATAACAATACACTGGAATTCAAAGTATTAAAAGAGGTTAAAAGAGAGTCAAACTGTGGCCAGCTATTTAGACAGACATTATGAAATTTGGCAGAGGTGTTATAAATATTTGAAAAGGCCACATCTAATCTATCAGAGAATTAAATCAGAAGTGCTGAGACCGACTCCTCTCCAACAAAGTGAGGTTGCAGGTATCAACCTCCCATGAACTTTAAATGCTAGGGTACCCAGCCCACCTTAATTTCTGTTTAAATTGTTTTCTATTGTAAATAGAAAGAAAAATTTCTACAAATCCATGTTCACTTAAATTTCCAGTCTACTAAACAGTCTGAATATAAGAAGATGAAAAGGTGAAGTGGTTGCTTTTTTTCTTGTCTGTTTCAAACATGCTTTGTAAATGGATGTGGCATTCATGTCATGTTCAGACATTAAAAGAAGTGTCTTGAGTCATCACCTTGTGTTCCTTTGCAAGTATGTACATATATAAGTTTTTAACCAGGGCACTGTTCAATTATACAAGATGAATTAAAAATGCTCATAAGAGACTTTAACTATACTGAAGTAAAATAAATATCTTGGTTAGGATTTCTGTTGATGCAATGAAACACCTTGAGAAAAAAAAAATCAAGTTAGGGAGGAAAGGGTTTGTTTGGTGTATGCTTCCTTATCACTGTTCATCATCAAAGGATGTTAGCACAGGAGCTCCAACAGGGCAGGAACCTGGAGGCTCCTAAGGTCATGGAGGAGTGGTACTTATTTGCTTGTTCTTTACAAGTTGCTTGGCCTTCTTTCTCATAGAAACCGAGACCACCAATCCAGGGATAACACAGCTACAATGGGCTGGGACCGAATCACTAAGCAAGAAAATTGCTTTACCAGAAGGTCCTGGATAGAAGTACTGCAGAAGCTAAGAGACCATGGATGCAAGCCCAGACTACTATACCCAGCCAAGATTTCGTTCACTATAAATGGAGAAATCAAGACATTCCAGGATAAAAACAAATTTAAACAATATGTAGCCACGAATCCAGCCCTACAGAAAGTAATAGAAGGAAAATCGCAACCCAAGGAATCCAACATTGCCAACACTGCTTACAATAACTCAGGCATCTAGCGACCCTTCACTAGCACAACTCAAAGAAGGGAGACACACAAATTCTTCTTCCAAAAACAATAAGAATATCTGGCGTAAACAACCACTGGTCATTAATATCACTTAATATTAATGGTCTCAATTCACCTATAAAAAGGCACAGGTTAAGAGATTGGATACGAAAACAGGATCCAACATTCTGCTGTTTGCAAGAAACACATCTCAACCACAAAGACAGGCATCTACTCAGAGTAAAGGGCTGGGAAAAGATCTTTCAAGCAAATGGTCCTAAGAAAAAAGCAGGTGTGGCCATATTAATTTCTAACAAAACTGACTTCAAACTAAAATCAATCCGAAGAGATCGAGATGGACACTTTATATTCATAAAAGGAACAATTGGTCAGGATGAAGTCTCAATCCTGAATATTTACGCCCCTAATATAAAAGCACCCACGTATGTAAAAGAAATATTACTAAAACTCAAGGCAGACATCAAACCACACACACTAGTAGTAGGAGACTTCAATACACCTCTCTCAGCAATGGACAGGTCAATCAGACAGAAACCTAATAGAGAAGTAAGAGAACTACTGGAGGTAATGAAGCAAATGGACTTAACAGACATCTATAGAACATTCCACCCAAATAGGAAAGAATATACCTTCTTCTCTGCAGCCCATGGAACCTTCTCGAAAATTGACCACATACTCGGAAACAAAGGAAACCTCCACAGATACAGAAAAATATCAGTGTCCACCTGTGTCTTATCAGATCACCACGGATTAAAGTTAGAATTCAACAACAATCCTACCTCCAGAAAGCCGACAAACTCATGGAAAATGAACAGTCAACTACTGAACCACACCTGGGTCAAGGAAGAAATCAAGAAAGAAATTAAAGTCTTCCTTGAATTTAATGAAAATAAAGGGACAACATACTCAAACCTATGGGACACAATGAAAGCAGTGCTAAGAGGAAAGTTCATAGCACTAAGTGCCCACTTAAAGAAAACAGAGAAAGCATACATCGGAGACTTAACAGCACACCTGAAAGCTTTAGAAAAAAAAGAAGCAGATGCGCCCAGGAGGAGTAGAAGACTGGAAATAATCAAACTGAGGGCGGAAATCAACAAAATAGAAACACAGAAAACAGTCCAAAGAATCAATGAAACAAAAAGTTGGTTCTTGGAGAAAATCAACAAGATCGACAAACCCCTATCCAAACTAATTAAACGACAGAGAGAGAACACGCAAATAAATAAGATCAGAAATGAAAAGGGGGATATAACCACAGACACAGAGGAAATTCAGAGACTCATTAGATCTTACTACAAAAGCCTCTATGCCACAAAACTAGAAAATGCAAAAGAAATGGACATTTTTTTAGATAAGTACCACATACCAAAGCTAAACCAAGACCAGGTGAATGATCTAAATAGACCTGTTAGTCGCGAAGAGCTAGAAACCGTTATCAAAAATCTACCTTCCAAAAAAAGCCCAGGACCAGATGGTTTCAATGCAGAATTCTACCAGAACTTCCAAGAAGAGCTAATACCTATACTCCTTAATGTATTTCACAATATAGAAACAGAAGAGTCATTGCCAAATTCCTTTTATGAAGCTACAGTTACCCTGATACCAAAACCACACAAAGACCCAACCAAGAAAGAAAATTACAGGCCGATCTCACTCATGAATATCGATGCAAAAATTCTCAATAAAATACTGGCAAACCGAATCCAAGAACACATTAGAAAAATTATCCATTATGATCAAGTAGGCTTCATCCCAGAGATGCAGGGCTGGTTCAACATACGCAAATCTATCAATGTAATCCACCATATAAATAAACTGAAAGAAAAAAACCATATGATCATTTCATTAGATGCTGAAAAAGCATTTGACAAAATTCAACACCCCTTTATGATAAAAGTCTTGGAGAGATTAGGGATACAAGGGTCATACCTAAATATAATAAAAGCTATTTACAGCAAGCCGTCAGCTAACATTAAATTAAATGGAGAAAAACTCAAAGCCATCCCACTAAAATCAGGAACACGACAAGGCTGTCCACTCTCTCCATACCTCTTCAATATAGTGCTTGAAGTTCTAGCAATAGCAATAAGACAACATAAAGGGATCAAGGGGATTCGTATCGGAAAAGAAGAAGTTAAGCTCTCGTTATTTGCAGATGATATGATAGTATACATAAGCGACCCCAAAAACTCTACCAAAGAACTCCTACAGCTGATAAACACCTTTAGTAATGTGGCAGGATACAAGATCAACTCCAAAAAATCAGTGGCCTTCCTATACACTAAGGATAAGGAAACAGAGAGGGAAATTAGAGAAGCATCACCTTTCACGATAGCCACAAATAGCATAAAATATCTTGGGGTAACTCTGACCAAGGATGTGAAAGATCTATTTGACAAGAACTTTAAGTCTTTGAAGAAAGAAATTGAAGAGGACACCAGAAAATGGAAATATCTTCCTTGCTCCTGGATTGGGAGGATCAACATAGTAAAAATGGCAATTCTACCAAAAGCAATCTATAGATTCAATGCAATCCCCATCAAAATCCCATCAAAATTCTTCACAGATCTGGAGAAGACAATAATCAACTTTATATAGAAAAACAAAAAACCCAGGATAGCCAAAACAATCCTATACAATAAAGGATCTTCTGGAGGCATTACCATCCCTGACTTCAAACTCTACTACAGAGCTACAGTATTGAAAACAGCTTGGTATTGGCATAAAAACAGAGAAGTTGACCAATGGAATCGAATAGAAGACCCTGACATTAACCCACAAACCTATGAACACCTAATTTTCGATAAAGGAGCTAAAAGTATACAATGGAAAAAAGAGAGCATCTTCAACAAATTGTGCTGGCAAAACTGGATGTCAACCTGTAGAAGAATGAAAATAGATCCATATCTATCACCATGCACAAAACTCAAGTCCAAATGGATTAAAGACCTCAATATCAGTTTGAACACAGTGAACCTGATAGAAGAGAAAATGGGAAGTACTCTACAACACATGGGCACAGGAGACCACTTCTTACGTATAACCCCAGCAGCACAGACATTAAGGACCTCATTGAATAAATGGGACCTCCTGAGACTGAGAAGCTTCTGTAAAGCAAAGGACACTGTCACTAAGACACAAAGGCAACCCACCAACTGGGAGAAGATCTTCACCAACCCCGCAACTGACAAAGGTCTGATCTCCAAAATATATAAAGAACTCAAGAAACTAGACCGTAAAAGGCTAATCAACCCAATTATAAAATGGGGCATTGAGCTGAACAGAGAATTCTCAACAGAAGAACTTCAAATGGCCAAAAGACACTTAAGGTCATGCTCAACTTCCTTAGCGATCAGGGAAATGCAAATCAAGACAACTTTAAGATACCATCTTACACCTGTCAGAATGGCTAAAATCAAAAATGCCAATGATAGCCTTTGTTGGAGAGGTTGTGGAGAAAGGGGTACACTCATCCATTGCTGGTGGGAATGCAAACTTGTGCAACCACTTTGGAAGGCAGTATGGCGGTTTCTCAGGAAATTCGGGATCAACTTACCCTTGGACCCAGCAATACCACTCTTGGGAATATACCCAAGAGAGGCTTTATCATACAACAAAAGTATATGCTCTACAATGTTCATAGCAGCATTGTTTGTGATAGCCAGAACCTGGAAACAACCTAGATGCCCTTCAATGGAAGAATGGATGAAGAAAGTATGGAATTTATACATATTAGAGTACTACTCCGCAATAAAAAACAAGGACTTCATGAATTTTGCATACAAATGGATGGAAATAGAAAACACTATCCTGAGTGAGGTAAGCCAGACCCAAAAAGAGGAACATGGGATGTACTCACTCATATTTGGTTTCTAGCCATAAACCAAGGACATTGAGCTTATAATTAGTGATCCTAGAGAAGCTAAATAAGGAGAACCCAAAGAAAAACATATAGGCATCCTCCTGAATATTAACCTTCAGCAAGCGATGAAAGGAGACAGAGACCCAAATTGGAGCACAGGACTGAAATCTCAAGGTCCAAATCAGGAGCAGAAGGAGAGAGAGCTCGAGCATGGAACTCAGGACCGCGAGGGGTGCACCCACACACTGAAACAATGGGGATGTTCTATTGGGAACTCACCAAGGCCAGCTGGCCTGGGTCTGGAAAAGCCTGGGATAAAACCGGACTCTCTGAACATAGCGGGCAATGAGGACTACTGAGAACTCAAGAACAATGGCAATGGGTTTCTGATCCTACTGCACGCACTGGCTTTGTGGGAGCCTAGGCAGGTTGGATGCTCAACTTACTAGACCTGGATGGAGGTGGGGGTTCCTTGGACTTCCCACAGGACAGGGAACCCTGATTGCTTTTCGGGCTGGGGGGAGACTTAATTGGGGGAGGGGGAGGGAAATGGGAGGCGCGGCGGGGAAGAGACAGAAATCTTTAATAAATAAATAAATAAAATAAAAAAAAAAAGAAAATTGCTTTACAGCCAAATCTTATGAAGGCCTTTTTTTTAAGTTTTGGTTTTTGTTTTTCTATTGAAGTTGGCTCCTTTCAGATGACTATAGATTGTATCAAGTCGACATAAAAGTAGCCAAAACACATCTTGTCCTTCTCTGTAACAAATGAAAATTTAGAAAACACAGTAATATATGAAATAACTTAATTATACACCACCTTTTTTGAAAGACGGAAAGCAGGTGAGGCCAGCTATTCAATACCCTTAGTCTTTTAAGCTGAAAGAACATTGTAGACTGCAATTCCATGGAAGAAACCAGCACAAATGGAAATTTCACTGGGCCCAAATGCATAGCTCAAGGATAAGATTGCTGAGGTAATCACAATCTATTGAAATATTGGAAGAAAGAACTGCAGAAATATTCAAGGGAATTTTTTTCTAAAGTCTGTTTTTAAATACTAAGCCATCATACATAGCATGACATTACACAGAGCAAGCAAAAAGCACTGGAAAGCTATAAAATGAACCAGACCACAGATTGGATTGGAAGGCATTCAAACACCCATCAACCAAAGCGGAAAGCTGTGAACAATCAGAGCAGATTGTAGAGACTCCTAACATTTGCACTTTAGGAGTCAGGCTCAACCAGGCAGGATGGGGATACTGGAGAGATGGGGGAAAGTCCATGGCATCAGTTCAGTAGAGGTGAGGCAATGCTGAGAAGTATCAATCAATCTGATGACGTAGCAAGAGACAACATCCATACAAAAGCACAAACAGGAATCGACGAAAAAGAAACTGAGCAAAGCCACCATAATCTATGGGACCATTTAAAGCCTAATGTAAAATTTAAATGAAAAGATTTCCCATATTTGAAGTAAACTCATGTTGCCAAGAAATTCAAGTGATTCAAAAGCAAAGGGAGAATGAATTATGAATCAGGTCACACCAAGACATGCCATCATCCAAAAGAAAAAAAAACTTGAAATGTAATTACAAAGAAATGGAAATATTTAATTAATAAGTGGGCCAATGAACTGAAAAGAAAGTTTCTAAATTAAGAAACACAAATAGCCAGTAATAGTTTTTAAAATGAATTCTACATCTCTAGCCATCAGAGAAGTTCAAATTAAAATTACTTAAAATTATTTTGGTATTCTTTCTCATCCCAGTCAGGAAACCAATGACACCATATGCTAAAGTCAGCCTGCTCTGGGCAGTATTCTACATATTCAGGCAGATCTTATTCAGGCAGAAATAAAAAAAAGATGTAGAAGAAAATAGGTGGAGCATATTAGTAAGGAAATTCAGGCTCAGAAAGAAAAACATTGTATGTTCTCTCCCAAACTCTGACTGTTAAATGTGTTTCTAAGTAAAGCTAAATTTGAATAAAGAAGGAATTTAGAAAAGAGTCCATAATACTTGAAAAAATTAAGTAGCTTTAAAGAAGGGGATGTGGAAAACCAAAAGAATAAAGCAGAAAGAGGAATACTATGAATGAAAAGTTGATCTGGAAAATGGGGTGTTTGTCCTGACTGTTCAGCCCGAAAATAACCACACAGAAACTATATTAACTAAACCACTGCTTGGCCTATTAGCTCTAGCTTCGAACTGGCTAACTCTTACATCTCAATTTAACCCATCTCTATTAATCTTTGCAGCATCATGTAGTTGTGGCTTACCAGGTAATATTCCGGTGTCTGTCTCTGGCGAGGCAACACGGCTTTCTCTGACTCTGCCTTCTTGCTCCCAGAATTCAATTTAGTTTTCCCCTTCTAACTATATTCTGTGCTGCACAGGCCTAAGACAGTTTCTTTATTTACCAATGGTATTCACAGCATATAGAGGAGAATCCCACATTAATGGGGAACAGGGAGATAAGGCAGAAGCAAGGAGAAATTAGTCAACATGTAATATATATAACAATCCCTAAAGCAATGTTACATTGTAGGCTAATTTTAAGAACAGAAATAAAATATTACAATGCTTTGAAAAGAAATGTTATACACATACACAAGCAAAGAAAAGGATGACTGGTGACTTCATAAAAATTACTGGAAGTCAGGGAAAGAAGTGAAACAAACAAAAATAATAGAGATTTCTTTGCTCAAAAAGGAGGGGAAGTCATTTTCAGACAAATAAAAAGATGGTGTGTGTTATCAGTCACTGTGTGCTACCAAGGAGAGGTAAAGGAAATGCTCCAGGTGAGCAATCGCTCCCCAGGGAATCTGCTCTGGATGTAGCATGGGAGGCTGCAGCAATGTCAGCTGTGCACGCGGGTAAATTATACAGTGCACACAGCTGAAAACTTAAAGTGGAAAGGATAAGTGAGTCAGGATTTAAAGGCAGGGGAACTTAAGGGAGCAAGGGAAAAGAGGTTCTCGAACTGGAATCTAGCCAAAGCCTCTTGCCAACAGAGAAGCAAGAATCAGCACAATTGATTTGCTGTAAAAATTGTGGACATAGAAATATTACTTTTCGTTGTCTGTACTAAAATAGGAATGAGCCAAATTTAACGTCAGAATATAGATGACCTTGGGTGTGGCCTTATTCCTTTCCCCAGACATTTTTTATAAAATCTCAAACAAGTTATTATTTACAGTAAATATATTCTACATTCTTACATCCCTGTGATCTATACTTTTACCTTAACCAAATCTGTCTTGTGCACCTCAAGAAGCTCCCTATGATTTCACTTAGGCTCCTCGGTAATCTGTCAAAGATAATAGCTTAAAATCTACCAAAGTCATGTAGGTGACTCTAATGACAACTAAAGTCTTTCAACTGTTAGAGAAGCCTAGACACATTGTCAAATATGTCTTGATTTATTCCTGAGAACATCTTTTCTTTTTATAATTCCCATGCTTAAGAGCTGTATTAAAAATGTCTTTTAATAAATCCCAACATTGATATATACTGGCTCACTGTGACATTCTCTCAAATCACTAAACGAGGCATAAATATATCCACAATATTTTAATGAAATCTCTAACATTTACTGATTAATTGTTGTCGGGGAGGGGTATGTTGGTATCATGCCCATAGCATATGTGAAGGTCAGAGGACAACTTGTAGAAATCAATTTTCTGTTTCACCCATGTGGGACCCAATGATCTAAGTCAGGTTGTCAGAATTGATGGCCACCACATTTACTCACTGAGACATCTAACCATCCAAGAAATAAGGATTTGAAAATCATGTAAAAAATTTAAATAACTTCATCAACTGTCAAACAGTATGTCAAAGGTGATTTGACCTAATTGATACTCATGGAACATCTCTGTCCAGTGTATTTCAAGAGCAGCTGACATTAAGTAATCCTAGTTAAGCCAGCTTCTGGACCACCAAGAAGCCTCAATAATTATAAAAGATTTAACTCCCTCAAAGTAGGTTATCAAATTGGCATAATTAATTCCGATTTTTTTATCATTTCCTGGGATATCATCAAATATTTAGAAAATTGACAGCATTATCCTAAATGATTAATCATCAAGGAGAAGTCACAGAGGGCATTACAAAATATTTTGAACAAATATTAAGGAAGATGTTGTTTTATACATACAACATGAAAATAAATGTTTAGACAGAAAACTAATTAAATATAAAAAATATAAATTATCTAAGATCAGTTAGTTAAGCTTTAATCCTTAGCTTTTAGTGTTACTAAATTTATTCATGTGTGTGCACGGTTTTCTGTGTGTGTGTGTGTGTGTGTGTGTGTGTGTGTGTGTGTGTGTGTGTGTATGTGTGTGTGTGTATGTATGTGTGTGTGTGTGTGTGTGTGTGTGTGTGTGTGTGTGAGCACATGTGCTGGAGTGCACATGTGGAGGTCAGATGATCTTTACATGCTAAACCATCTTGCTGGCTCCAGGCTTTAATCCTTACAAGCTTCCAAAAGAACAAAATAAGTAAACACAAAGGAAAGAAATTTTTAAAAAATAAGGGAATGCTAGTGAAATTAAAAGCAATTCATTTTTAAAATCATTAAAATGAGTAAATCCCTATTTATATTCATCCATGAAAAGGATTAAGAGCTCAACTGATGCATATCTGGAATAAAACACATCATTTGATTTCCTATAAACACCACAAATATGTCAAAGAAACATTTTTTAGCAATTTTATGCCTATTTCACATACATGTTATATGAAGAACACAATTATTAAAATTGAAACCAATCTATATAGCTGGTAAAAAGTGAAATGCATTTATTTAAAAAAGGAAAATAGAATTGAAACTTTCTTTTTTTTTTTTTTATTTGGAGACAACAGTAGTTTCCTGTACAGACTACAAACTGTGGGAAAAAAGTCCTACACAAGGGGGTTTTAAACAAATGACAAGAGCAAGCTCTTCTAAAACCATCAGCTTCAAGATGCTCTCAAAACAAAGTCAGAACAGAGCTGCACACAGAGAGAAAGCCATGGTATACTCTGCAGTTGTACTTGCTTGTTTGGACAACCACCCCATAAATGACAACACAGAGACTTATTATTAATTATAAAAACATAACTTAGGCTTGTTTTCAACTAGTTCTTTTTTTTCTCGTGTATTCAGTGATATTTTAATTACATTATGACATCTTCAGTATCACCGTATAGTTTATAATGTAGCTGGTTCTGACTCTAGTCTTTTTATTTATTTATTTATTAAAGATTTCTGTCTCCTCCCCACCACCGCCTCCCATATCTCTCCCCCTAGTTCTCATAACTTAATTAATCCATATTTAATCTATGTTCTGCCATGTGACTTATTACCTCCTACTCTCCCCATGCCCCGCTCCCCCTCTGTCCATGTCTTGCTGACAACACCACCTTTCTTCTTTCTAGAGTCTTCTCTGCCCCAGAAGTCCCACCTAACCTCTTCTTGCATAGTTATTGGCCATCCTACTTTTTATTAAACCAATCAGAAAGAACCCTGACAAAGGCACATCTTCACCACGCAAATAAACATTCTGCAACACTACTTGCTATCTTTTATGAGCACAAGTGCAAATAGCCTCAAAAAAATATCCAATTCAAGGAAAAATGTAAAAAAAATAACACATTTTGGTCAAGTGGTACTGTTTCAGGACTCTAAGGGATATAAAGATTAAAAATTTTTAGCAGGATAAAAAGAGGAAGTGCAATCATGCTAACAGGTGCATATGCGTATGTCCATGAGAAATATCCAAATATTTATTTCAATAATTTTCTTGACAATCTAAGAATGAAAGCAAATTCTTCAAAAGCAGAGGACAAATTAGAAGGCCACAACTAACATCCAAACTATTTGAAAAAGGTCGTGTTCCCCAGATGTGAGAAAGGTCAGGAAAGCTTGCTCTCTCTACTTCCAATCAGTGCTTTTCTAGGTCTAGTTATTATAACTAAGCAAAAGAACAAAAATAAATCAAAAGCACAAAACAGAAAGAAAAAGATGTTGGTCTTTGTGGGGAGGGGCTTAAAATTGGGTCTCTATATATAGTCCTCACTGATCTTGAATACACAGAGATCTGCTTGCCTTTGCATAGTGAGTGAGTTGTAGTCGGAGACTGTGGATAGGTTTCCCAGCCATCCAGACCCAAGTAATCACACAGAAACTGTATTAATTATAACAATTTGTCCTGTTAGCTCAGGCTTCTTGAATTACCCATTTCTATTAATCTGTGTATTGCCACGGGCCTGTTGCTTAGCGGAAAGGATATAGGTCTTTCTCCTTTGGCATCTCCTTGACTCTGTGTTCTCTCTCTCTCTCTCTCTCTCTCTCTCTCTATATATATATATATATATATATATATATATATATATATATATACACACACACACACACACACACACACACACACACACACAGTTAAATGTTTTCCTTTCTAAAAATTGCTGTCGTCATGGTGTCACCTCACAGTAATAGAAACCCTAACTAAGACATCAGGTGTTTGGCCACAGCAATGCTGAACTAACACAGTTTTCAAGGGAGTTAAAAAATTTCTTTTAAGTCTTATTTTTTTAAAAAATTATTCTTGTAAGCTATTCTGAGAGTTAATTCAAAATACATTGAAGCCCTAAAATTCAAAGAAGTGCTGCAAACTTCTAGAGGGATTATATGGGTAAAATAGAAAAAGAAATTTTAGGATTCTGAAAACATGAATTCAAAAAAGTCATAAATTGAATTGATGAAAATTAAAAACTTTTGCTCCTCAAAACTTGCCATTAAAGGAAGAAGAAAAAATATATTTATATAACTTGCAAAGCATACATAAGAACACTCAATATCACTAGGCATTGGGGAAATGCAAATTACAAACTCAAGGAGACCCATTAGCATAACATGCTACAATTTAAAAGATGAACAACATCAATTTTGCCAAGAATAAGGAACAAATAGAACTTTCATGCACTTCTGGGTAAAGGATATAGTGACATGTCATTGAGAGAAAACTTTGAACAGTTTTTTATAAAGTTTACCTTGTATATTTAATATTTTATTCCAGCATACTTATATGGATAATTTTCCTATATGAATAAATTGTCTAGACAAAGACACACAAGAAAACTTATAGGAACTTTAATCAGAATTACCTAAATTGGAAGCACACAAAAACCTTCATTAATCACTCTATGCAACAGACTACCACTCAACAATAAACAGAAATGAATACTACTAATGACAGAAACCATGCTGAGTCAAGAAGACAGATAAAGAAGTGTACATGTCACATGCTAATTTGATGGAAAGAAGAATGAAGGAACTTTCAATGAGATGGCCTGTGTCTTGATTGGAGTAGACATTACACGGATCTATGAAGCTGCCAAAATTCATCTCTCTATATTTTAGAAGGCACAATTGTTGATCACGTTTGTGGCCACAGCTCAATAGAACAAGGTTGCCTGCTGTGCTCCAATCCCCTGTATTAAATCCCAGCACTGAAAACACACACACACACACACACACACAGAGAGAGAGAGAGAGAGAGAGAGAGAGAGAGAGAGAGAGAGAGAGAGAGAGAGAGAGAGAGGTGGGGCGGAGAGAGAGAGAGAGATTTATCTCCATACTACTTTTTAAGTCTCTTTATCACAGTACTGTCTTCATGGACAGGGTCTCCTGCTTGAATATATCCTTTTTTGAACCAATAATTCTTCATTTTGTCTTCAGGCACAGTGGGGTTAAGCAGCACAGTGGGCAAGATTTTTTTGTTTTGTTTTGTTTTTTCTCTTTTCTTTAATTTGTATTATAAAATAAAGAATGCCTGACAATAAGATGGTAGGTAATTTTCTTTTCAAAATGTGTTTATTTATGATGGGGAGGAAGAGAGGAGGAGGTAGAGAGAGATAACATGAATACACACACATATGCCGGTGCTTACATGCAAATATGGCCAGCGGGTGCATGTGTGTCTGCCTCTCTCACTCTCTACATCTCTCTCTAAGTCAAGGTTTCTCCCTGAACCTGGGGCTCACGCTTTCTCATCTCTACAATCAGTCACTGTGCTATAGTAATACCCATCTATGCCTTGTCCTCAGATCCAGGCTCACGGTGCTGCATGAAACACAAGTTTTGCAATGTAAGGATCAAAACTCTGGTCCTCGTGCTTCCACACCACGTGATTCCACAGCAGGTTCTCTTAACTGGTGAGTCATTTCTCTAGTCTCAAGCTTCTTTTTTCTGTAGAATAGGAAAATACTTTCTTCTAGAGTCTATAGAGCCTTGATGAAGGATTATGCCAAAATCAGCAGCCCTTGCCAAGATGAGGTATCTACACACTGTAGTTCTCCTCAAACTTTTTTTTTTGAGAAAAGGAGAAAAAAAAAAAAAAACAAGTTTCCACCTCCTCCCAGCCTCCCATTTCCCTCCCCTCCTCCCACCCCTCTCCCCTTCCCCCCACTCTTCTCCCCCTCCCTCTCCAGTACAAAGAGCAGTCAGGGTTCCCTGCCCTGTGGTAAGTCCTAGGTCCTCCCCCCTCGGTCCATATCTAGGAAGGTGAACATCCAGACTGGCTAGGCTCCCACAAAGCCAGCACATTACGTAGGATCAAAACCCCGTGCCATTGTCCTTTGCGTCTCATCAGCCCTCATTGTAAGCATGGGATAAAACTGGAATCTCCTCAAACTTTTTTTGCAAAATAATCAGAAGAGATTTCAAAGTTATACAAACTTGAAAGGCTCTTGATTTAGTTCAAGGTGAATAAATGCAAAAAGAACTAAATTACTTGTTATTGAGTAGAAATGACAATGCCTATTACGATGTCCCATGTTTGTTCTGTGGCTTGGTAGACTTTGCAGCACTAGATCTATTATAATTACATGTGAAGAAACTCACGAGCATCTAAGACATGAAGAAGAACCAGCTTCGCCTACAGATAACAGCATTGTTAAGGATCTGTTTTTGGCTGATGGGGTAAGTAGTCTAGATTTCAAATGATTTTAGAAATACTAACCTACCCATGTGGTACATTAGAGAGAAGGCAAGGGGGTAATGGTATCCAATTAAGAAAATATTGCTTTTTCTTTGTTTGTTTTTAGGTACAAAGTCTCTCAGCCACATAACTCCTTGGAAATTTAAAGGATAACAAATTTATTATGGCTCACAGTTCAAGTGCACAATCCGTCACAGCAAGGAGGACAAAGCCTGAAACAACTGGTCATATTGCATCCTTGGTGAGGAAGCAGAGGGCAATGACTGCATGTTTCATCTCGGACCCCATTCCACATTTACGTAGTCCAGAATCTCAGCCAGGAAATGGTGCTCCCATAATAAGCAAGTCTGCCCATCTCAATTAATCTAACCAAGGTAATCTCACACAGGCATGCCTGCTTACCACCTATATTCTATAAAGCTGACAGTTAATCCTGGTCTCACAGTTCCCAGGAAAGATTTACATCCTCTATTGTTAGCTGTAGGCAGAGGTTGTACTTCAAAAGCTACCAAATGTCCTCCTTTCTGATCATCTTGAAGAGGAATGTTCACAAGATGCGTGTACAAATAAAAGTAAACGAACTGCTCTGGGAGGCAGAGCTGCCTTTGCACTGGCACCTAAAGTACACATCTAAGTAACTGTTTAGTCATGACAGAGAGAAACAAATTTTTGATTCGTAACATTTATTTACGCATATTTAAATCTGAACAAAATTTATTATAGCCATTAGGTGGAATATTTTATTTTAAATATTTGAGAAGTCACCAAATTGCTGTTTTCCAAACCAGGAAACCAAACACAGTCATCTTAAGAGGTAAAGTAAAAATATTTGAATTTTTTAAGAAAGCAAATTACAGGTTCCCAAAATATTCCACTGTGCCATGTATTATTCGCCTTCCATACTTCTCTTACTAACTGCAGAATGAAGTGACTGGCCTCAGGTTTGGAACACGCTGTAGTCCTGCCATGTCCACTTGCATGGAAATCACAAAAAGACCTTTAAAAATAAATTGGCACCAGAAAATTGAGCGATCATGCACTTTTTGTTTATTCACTCAAAGGTGATAACTTTGCCATGGGACCAATTATCTGTGGAGATCTGAATTAATTGTCAGTGTTTTCTAACTTACTTTCTGCAATCCTTAGGCCATGCTGTAAAAATGGCTACTCCATCATATCACATCCTGACGGGTACAGCTTTGAAGACCCTTTCAGTCAAATGTATTGGTGGATAAACTCAGTATGAAGAAAAGTCAAGGTACTTCTTCCTATAAGGTTTTCCTAAAGAGTTGTCCTAAGGGTTTTTGTTGTTGTTATTGTTATTGTTCAGTTGGGTGGTCTGGGTTATTTTTATTAGCCAATTTGAAGGCAATTTTTCTGCCCTGCAAGGTCATTCTCTGATAGCAGGGAATTGGGTTACAATGAAAAGAAGAAACACCATAGCAGTTGCTTAAAATAGACCACAGTTCTTTCTAGAAGGTTCCTGGTATTCCAAGATCAATCCCACTGATTTTTCAAAAAATTAGCTTGCATCAAAGTTACCTGAAAGATGGATAAATGCCAACTCTGCACTATTTTCCAAGAGATTCTTTTCCAGAGTCTCAGGAAGACATGGATTTTGACACTTTGAATAGATGTTCAGTTGCCATTGGTGTTACCTATATGTGACCACACCTTAAGAAATCCCAGTCAATTCATAGGACCTTACAGCTCTCTAGCAAAACTTAAGAGTTACCAACATATCAGATAGTTAGGGGACTTGTTATTTTGTTTGACTTCATTTTTATTTTCCTTTTTTCTAAACCTGTAGTGTTGGTTGCATGCCTGTTGAGGATTCTTGTAAGAGGCTTTCATACTTCTTTACATCTGTCAGCCTTGGAAACCTAAGTAGAAGGAGGAAATTTAGACTTTGTGGCTCCCTTAAAATAACAATAATAATTATAACAATAATATGTAGTATCTAATTATTACAGTTCCATACACTAATAGATACCATTCGCTGGCAATTGCTTTCATTTTTGGTTTGTGGGTTTTTGGCAGCTGGAGACAGTAACTTCTTAACGTTTTCTGGCAGATTTGGTGATAATAACACAGCATTAAAATACTTGTCTTGTGTCTGGGTCACCTCATTCAAAGTAATGTTTTCTAGCTTCATCCATTTTCCTGCAAAATTCAAGATGTCATTATTATTTTACTGCTGTGTAGTACTCCATTGTGTAAATGTACCACATTTTCCTTATCCAATCTTCAGTCAAGGGACATTTAGATAGTTTCCAGGTTCTGGCTATGACAAAGCTGCTATGAACATAGTTGAGCACATGTTCTTGTAGCACGATTGAGCATCTTTTGGATATACCCAAAAGTGGTATTACTGGGTCTTGAGGAAAATTGTTTCCTAATTTTCTGAGAAATCACCATACTGATATCCAAAGGGGATGTACCAGCTTACATTCCCACCAGCAATGCAGAAATGTTCCCGTTTCCCCACAACCTTTCCAGCATAAGTTTTCATCCGTGTTTTTGATCTTGGCCATTCTTACAGGTGTAAGATGGAATCTGAGAGTTGTTTTGATTTGCATTTCTCTGATGACTAATGATGTTGAACATTTCCTTAAGTGTCTTTCAGCCATTTTAGATTCCTCTGTTGAGAGTTCTCCATTTAGGTCTGTACTCCATTTTTTTTAATTTGATTATGTGTTCTTTTGGTGTCCAATTTCTTGAGTTCTTTGTATATTTTGGAGATCAGACCTCTGTCTGATGTAGGGTTAGTGAAGATCTTTTCCCATTCTGTAGGCTGTCATCTTGTCTTGTTGACGGTGTCCTTTGCGTTACAGGTTTTCAGTGTCAGGAGGTTCCATTTATTAATTGTTTCTCTCTAGTGTCTGTGCTACTGGGGTTATATTTAGGAAGTGGTCTCCTGTGCCAATGCATTCAAGTGTACTTCCCACTTTCTCTTCTATAAGGTTCATTGTGGCTGGCTTTATGTTGAGCTCTTTCATCCATTTGGACTTGAGTTTTGTGCATGTACTCAGTCATAGGTGGTTTTTAAACATAAAGCAAAGAAAACCAGCCTACAAATCACAATTCCACAGAACTTAGACAACAATAAGGACACTAAGAAAGACTTACATAGATCTAATCTACATGGGAAGTAGAAAGTAGAAAACGACAAGATCTCCTGAGTAAATTGGAAGCATGGGGACCTTGAGGGGGGAGGAATTGGAGAGGAGGGGAGAGGCAGGGAGGGAAGCAGAGAAAAATGTAGAGCTCATTAAAAAAAGAAAAGTACAAAAAAAACAAACAAAAAATCCCTGACTTGCATAGCAAGGAATAGTCATTAAACAAAGTCAAATACGTAATAGATATATCCCATATAGTAACAGCTGTTGTCAACTAACACCTGAATGAAAACCAAGGAACTGAATGACACGAACACTTTAAAATATAGTGAAAATGAACAATGAGGCTAAGAAAAAGAAATTAATCCTAATTGTGTACATCATAACCTAAAGTTCTTAGTAAATAAAAACTATTAACTAAACAGGAGACTAAAAGTAGACAGGCTGGTGAGAATGGCAGAGAATGGAATTCTCTGGAGTGGCAGAACATGAAAAGAGAAAATATTTAACAAAATAATATCAGTTTTAGGTGATGAAAATCTAAATGGCATAACACATAAATGCCACATTCTGATTTATTTATCTAGGAAAAGATAGGATTTTTTTTAAAACAAGAGGCTATATGGTACATTTGAGAGTCATTACAGAATCAACCAGTCCTGATATTTGCTTCCTATGGCTTAATCTATTAAAAAGTAGTGGCTTGAATTATAATTTTAAAATATCACAAGATGTTCACTTAAGAATGAGAGGTTAAATTTATAGTACTTTCCCAAATTTCAGTAGATAATAAATTGAACTAGATTTGATCAAAAGAAGAGAATGTCAACCATCCCTCACTAGACAAGGTATAAAAGGTTGTTCATGGAAAACTGCTCTTGTTTGACTTCATGAATGACACACCCTTTCCTACTAACAGTTTAATCTAAGCTCCAAGTTTCATATCAGTAAAATAAGCAATCTTATAAAGTTCTGGGATACTTTAAATTTTGATGATTTTTTCCAAGAATTTCTATAGTACTGTCACATGGTAACAGGGACAATTTATTTGAACTCATTTGCTGTCACTTGTCATAACTGGTATATTGTTGAACTTGTGGTTAATTAGTACATCTGTTTCCAGTTGCTGTAGTAACAACGTGCTACAATCCTGGAACAACTCTGATTTATTATTTATTTCTTCCTACATTATCTATTCAGAAAGACCCTCGGCATTTCATGTCTTACAAAACAGAAAAACCTACACAAGTTAGAAGTCTATCACGTATCTTGCTGAACTGAAAAGCAATCTGTTGGCAGAACTAGATTCATTTCTTGAGGTTTTGGATGTTGAATTTGTCAGCTTGCTGTTTCTAAAACCAAGAGGCCACTGACATTTTGGGGATCCTACAAAGCCCACTCAAATCTCCCTGACCATTTCTGTCATCATTTCCTCTTTTATCTGACTATCCACTTAGAAAGGCCTTTATGAGTTCATTGATCCCTTATCAGTTATCAAGAATCATCTTCCCATCTCAAGGTCCTTAACTGAATCACCCTGTAAAATCTCTTTTGCTTTCAGTACAATAAAATTGCCTCTCAACCTCTTCAGGAGATTGGTGTCAGGGCCCCTGTGAATACCAAGATCAAGAAATGTCCGTCTTTTATCCAAAATTGTTGAAGTACTTGCATTAATGCCCATTCTCTTGTGTATTTCAGTGACTAGCTGATTTATATCTGATTAATTATTAATGCTCCATGCTTGTTACACTGTTAAGGGAGTAATGACAGAAAAGATTCTGTACATTTTCAGGAGAGACAAAGCTTTTAAAAATATTCTCCCCCCCATAGTTGCACACATCTGAATATGCAGAGCCCACATACATGAAGAAGCAATGGCAACCAGCAATTTCAGAGACTGGAGTAGCAAAGCTCTAGGAGCCACTGCCCCCCCTACCACAGGGTTACTCCACATACTTCAGTAATTCGCTGCTCTAGTTTAGGTTTTTCTCAAATATGCAGAGAACAAATGCAGTTATCCTGGTCACTTACATTTCTAACACAGCCCCAAAGAGCTGTTCTGGCATTCACACTTGCTCTCACTCACGTTCACACGCTTGCTCTCATCTGCTTTAGTACATTATGTGCTCCTAGTGAACATACAGACAGCTGTCTCTTTACTTACATTTTGTAACTCATCAATTTGTTTTCTTTTGAAAGCAATCCATTCTATTAAAAAATGCAAAGTAAGGCATATGTGCCAAGTCATGTGTTGTAAACTAACTACATATATTTTGATGGCTTACAAATGTCAACAATTTTATTTTTGTATCATAAATATTAATCCAATAGTTAATATTAATCCATTCAGTCTGGATTTGCTGAAAGAGGATGAAATAAAGAACATGTTGAAGGGATTTCTACAGATGTAGCTATTTCATTTGGTATCTAAAGAAAGGAACAAATTTATATGTTTTATGGCTTCCTACTTACACACTGTCTTCCTAACCACAGAAATTTACCTATAACATATAGCAAAACCAACAAGGAGAAAATCACTTATAAGTTTATCAAATATTATATAAAAATAAAAAAAGAGAATTAAAAGATAGGCAGGTACCATTTCATTTAAAAGTTAATTCATTCTGTAACCCAATTATACAAATTGATTCTTTTAATTAGGGTAGATTGATGAAATCTAAGCATCCAGAATAACAACTCAGGAAAAATTATATCTAATGAATGCAGCTCATAGCAGCTTCCATAGTTCTCTGTGTTGTTGATTCCCTTATGTGAAAAATTATTCATGAATAACTCATATGAAAAAAATAGCCATTCATGGATATAGTGGCAAGATATACATGGTAGAAATATTCAGAAATATCATCAAAAGAAATCAATTTTGTTAATACTTCAGAATAATATTTGTGATCCTGAACAAAAAATAGAAAAGCATACTCCTCTTACACTTGGCAAATGCTTACTTTTATTTCTAAAATTAAAAAAAAAGCTAAGTATTTTAAATTATCCACAATCAAATTATAATCTATAATCACTCACCATTAAGTAAAACATATGCTAATTAGAAATTCCAAGCTAATTGTAGGCTGTCAGATACATATGTATAATAAAAATTTCTTATTTTCATAATAGTCTATAATTACATGTTTCACAATAGACTAATGGAGTTTCAGGAACCATTACATTGTGTGATGCTCCTCCTTACTAAACAACACGATATATAATTCAGGCAGAGCTATTTTCTTCTTTGTGCTATCAGAAATGAATTAATGCTAAATAAAATTCAGGTTCACAAAACTATAATCAGCTTGCATTAATAATTAGAGGAAATTCAGGGCGGCTTCTCTTCAGAGTGATTTTTGTTTTCCTGTGTTCACGATAAAGGATTGAATCGTGGACACATCTCTGTCACAGTTAAGACACAAAGACATGTCAATATACCAAATATTTTGGCAAAATAATAAATTAATCAACTGTACTCGAAATTTCCCCAAAGACACCAAAACTAATTCTTAGCTTTATTGCTATATTTACCCTTGAACAGAACTAATACAAGTGAAAGAAAGAATATGGTTTACATCACCTGTCAATTCTTTCTATTTCTCAATCTTTTGGATACTTACAGGGGATTATCTTAATTATGGTAGGTAGCATGTGGCATTATTTCTCATGCGGAGATCCTGGGCTACATAAAAATGATGTTAGTGTGTGTGTGTGTGTGTGTGTGTGTGTGTGTGTGTGTGTGTGTGTGTAACAATAATTAGTCCTAACAGAGACCATGAACTTGAAAAAGAGAGGAGGGGTATTGGGGATGAAATGGTTTAGAGAAAGGACAGAAAGGGGGAAAAATGATAAAATTATATTAAATTCAATAAAAATAACTTATTTTAAGGAAAAAGAGAGTTGAATAGATTCATTTGCTGTGCATGCCCCACATATGATGTATTAAAATCTCAGAGTGTAAGCCAAAGTGAACTATTTTTTGTTGGTTAGTTCTTTGTCAATTTGGCACAAATCAAAGTCATCTGAGCCAAAGAAACTGCAACAGAGAAAGTGCCCCACCACATTGACCTGTGGGACATTTTCTTGATTGGTGACTGATGTAGAAGGGTCCAGAACACCACAGATGATGCTCTCCATGGGAAAGCAATGTGTAAAAAAGCATACTGAGCCAATCAGGCAGAGGCAACCTGCCGGCAGCAGCACTCCATCGTGGTCTCTGCGTCAGTTCCTGTCTCCCTGTTCCAGATTTGCATTTCTGCCTTGACTTCCCTTCAACATGGATAACAAACATAAGCTGAAATAGTCTCTTTCCTCCCCACATTGCTTTTAGTCTTGGTATTTATCAATGCACTAGAAACCTAACGAGTGCACCTTCCTTCCTTGGGTAGCTTTTGTTGAGGTATTTATTTAGCATTAATTAACTAATTATTAAGTTAATTAATAATTAACTAAGAATGATACTGTAACTATCTTTGAATTGGATAGCTTTACCTTTATATCAGGGGCAATGGAACAGTACAACTGAGATTTAGTTCACTGACTTCGTTAATGGTTAAAGTTATATTTCACTAAAATATGCATTCATATTTAAGAATAAAAAACAGTCCCTTTGGTACTGACATATCAGATCCAATTAACAACCCTGTGAAAATATGTTGGCATTTCTTTAAAACGATGCCAAATAGAAAACACCAGCTATTTGCTGACATGAAGTAGGGGAGAAAGTTAAGAAAAGAGGAAAGTGTTCAAAAGACTTTCTCAGAGTTAACTAACTTCCTAAGGGAAAGGCAGGAACAGGGAGAGGACAGGTATCCATACCCAGGATTCCCAGAGGATGGCACCAAATTATATTAGCTAGAGCTGTATAAAGGCAAAATCCACATGGCCATGTACTTCCTCTCTTTGTTCAACCAAGGGCAAGTGTGTATCCTCACAGGTCTCTGCCTACACAGGAGCAAGCATACATCCTTTGTAGTTGATGCAATCATGCTTGTTTACAAAGGCAAGAACACTGGATTTTTTTATCTTACACAAACAACCCGTAGCATTCCAAGAAGTTACCCGACCTTGGGCAAGGGAGTCACAGAGGTTAGAAGCATTTCTGTTTTACAGGTGTCTTAATCACAGTAATTTAAAAATTAAATTCAAACATATCTTTAGATTGATTCCTCCCTTGAGTTACACACTGACTCTGTGGTGAGTACCTGTTCATAGTGACATCTAATAATCATCTGTTTAATGCCACCCAAAAGGAAATTCATGCATCTAGTTAAGGCACTAATGTTGCAAGAGCCAACAGTAATTAGCTGAAATAGAAAGGCCCTGTGATGACTGACATCAGATTTACTATCCAGAAGGAACCCAAAAATGAGAAAGAGAGTAAGTCACTGGTCTCATCTCAGGTCCCCATTTTTGCAGTTTCTTTAAGTGCAGGCAGATTGCCTCTAATGGTTTCTGAGTGGTTTGTACAGAGAACTATTTTCTATTAATAAACCACACAATAACTTCCTTGCTCTTTGTACACCAGGTTGAATGTCCTATCACAGTATAGAAGTGTTTCAGCTAACGAATCCACCTTTGATACATCTGAATCTATGAAGCTTTAATAGGTACCTTTCCTAGTATGCCAGTAGGCTGCATATGCAGCAACTTTGTCCGCTTTGCCAGGCAATGTATTTTTGACCTAACATCCCAACCTTTTGTTGACGATAAGGGGAAGCCAAACTCTCCTCTGTAACTGTTTCCTATGAAATGAGGACATTGTTGTCATGTCATAGGAAGGCTGGGATGCTAAGAGTGGGTTCAGACAATGGAGTATTCTTCAGAACCAGCTGAAGAGAGAGGCAGCAATCACATTTATTGGACTGGTTCACATTAGCCTTCAGCAAGTCCAGGGCTCAAAGTCATTTGGAACATTTGTCATCTACAGCTGATCCCTGGATGGTGTCTGTCAGCTGAGGGAAATTCTGTTGGGACAGATATAGACTAGGGACAGAAGTTAAGGTTAAGAAATTTAAAGGAAAATTTTACATTTGGAGCTTTCAGGCAAAACTTATATTTGAAACCCACGGAGGGAAGGAAGGAGTTCCAAGACCAAGGAGGAGAGAGAGATCCCATCCTCAGGAATAGGCAGGTGGGGAAACACGTTGTTGATTCAAAGGAGTAATCTGGAACCCATTTAACCTGTGAGAGGTGGATTCAAGTCTTATCATTCCTTCACCTCCCTGAAGCTTACATGTATTTTTTAGTTTACAAAAAAGAGATAAAAGTTTTAGATACATTAGAATTACCACTGATTGTAGTCTGTACTGAAACCCGTATTGTAGAAAAAGCAGCTAACAGGTATCTCTAAAACAGCTGGAATAGGCTCATGCTTTCAAATCATAGCAAAAGCTATGACTTTGGGTTAAAAAAGCATAAACATTGTTTTCTCTATCCAGAGGGCAGATATATTGGAAGAAGATGTCTTTAGCCTGGACACTAGTCTTGCAAATCTAGATAAGGTTTGTATCTTGTCAAAAGTTTTAGGCAGCTAAATGAAACCAGTAGTCTGTGTTATTTTAGTTTAGTTTAGTTTAGTTTGCTATTTTGCTTTGCTTTCTTTTCCCTGTCTAAAAATCTGGTGGATCATGTGAGGAGAGAGAAGACTTAAATAAAAATATTTGGGTCTAGAGAAGAACGAGCCATAACCTAGTTAGAGCCACTCTTCAATAAAGTAGAATGGCATGAAACAAGTTTAATATTATTCACATCAAAATGATATGTGAATCCCTGCTAAACTGAAGCCAATAATCCAAAGACCAGAAAGTTTGGAGAAAAAAAAATCCAATAATCCAAAGACCAGAAAGTTTGGAGACAAAAAAAAAAAAAAATCTGATCCCTGACCATCTAAACAGCCATAGTAAGCAGCATAGTGGCAAAGACAGTAAAGACAAAACCAACAAACACAGAAAGCTCACCCACCCAAAGGAGCCCAGTCAGAAACAAAATATGCAGTGGCCAGCTTCATTCATATATTCAGCTGAGTCTGACCAATTTCCATCTCGGTCCCCATGTTTGAAATACCAGAAAACACAGACCTGTTCACACACATAAAACAGACAAATCTTTACGGCATTTAACTGGGATTAACCAATTTTCATCTCAGCTCCCAGTATCCAAACAACCAAAACCAAGTAGGTGGTTCATCTCACTTTTTCCCCCAATGGGAGAATACAGGTTCTATCAAGCCCTGTTTGTCCCTGATCTGGATCCCAACAGAAACAGATGCCACAGAAAATTACTATAACTTACTAGGGGAGGCCTCCACAGATGCTTGCTGCTTTTCTTAGCATGGCAGTTTACTCTCGAAGTCCATGAAGCCAAAAGGATGCCTGAGAACCTTGGAAAGTCTCAAGGTGCACATCCCCTGTGGCTGTCCTTCAGCCCAGCAGTCCTGGAGCCAAAATCCAGCTTTAGAATTTGGGTGAGTGGTTTGATTTCACTGGGAGCCTGCCGAAAATGTTAATCTCACGAGGTAAGAACTGGAGCCATTACCACAAATTTTGAGCCAAATCTGGAGCAAGCTTTATAAAATACTGGCAAGGACCATAAAACTGCCCAGGTCCATTCCCACGATTACCAGAGTATGGTAGTAAATTACTTTAGACAAGGCTTTATTAGGGCAAAACCCAAAAGGCTGCATGCTTCCCACCTTCATCCAATCAGAGTCAAGCATATATACCAACGTACTTCCTCTCCATGTATCTGCCGCCTATATGTGCTCAAGAACACATCCAGTATAACTAGTTCAGTCTTGTTTGTTTCCACAAGTGAAAACACTGGGCTTGTTAACTTACGTGAACAGCCCCTAGCATTCCAGGAAGTTATCTGCCTTGGGCAAGTAAAGCTTAAAGGTTAGAGGCATTTTTGTTTTGTAGATCTCTTAAGCACAGTGATTTAAACTTAAAGCATAAATTTAGCCATCACAGCTCCTGTCCCCCAGAGACTTGTCAGTTCAAATAGGATAAGTTTCAGAAAGCAGACTTATTAACACATGTACTCTGAAATAAAAAAAGAAAGAAAAGAAAATCCACCAGTCCATTCACACCTACCAGCTCACACATGTGCACCCCTACACAAGGGAGAAAAAAATAGTTTCCTGTACTTTACTGAAGCAAAAAGTGCTCAGTCCTGTTCAGGAGCCTGAGAATTAGGTCATTAACAGGGACTCCAAACCATTGAAGAAAGGCCTGCCATCATGGCGTCCCCTGCACTGTAATGGAATTCATTAGAAAGAAGTGATTATGTTATTGGGCTTTGACAGGCTGTCCTCAGATACCAACCCAAGACTCCGTCTCTTGTTCGTCATTATCAATAAAAACATCTGATCGTTTTTTCTTCTGGTGCAGATGGTAAACTAACAGGAGAGTATAGCTTGTCAAAATGACAGTGTACACGGATTCTTCTTATCTTGATGTCTTTGGGAGGACAGCTAATCTGAAATTTACAAAAGAAGCAACTCCTTATCAGTGTATCTTCATCAATAAGTGACAGTGACTAGCCCCACTTGAACTAATTGCCTATTTCCAAAGTGATGCTAAAATGTAATGTAAAACATCCACAGGCTACACGGACAGGCAACCGCCTTTGCTTCTAATAAAGGAACATTATTTAGAATTGATAAAAAGAGAAAAGACTACGGCCATCGTAAGAGTAGAAAAGTCTACATGAATTTATGTGAAATCATGACTGTAAAATGTGTGAAATATACAGACTGTGTATATACAGTGAGAATGCATGATACGTGGTGGTAAATAGCGGTATAAATGTGGGTTATCTATAAAAGAAACTTTTCCTTAGCCATTAGTAGATTTGCTTTTGGCTTATAAATCTTAAAATTTCTAAGTTTTCATTCATATGTTCTTTACTTTCATTTTTTATTTCCATTTCTAGGTTAGTAAAGGTAGAGGCAGTGTCATATTTTGTACTGAGTATTTTGAGTTCCATGTCATTAAATAATATAGGTTCTTAGCAATTGAGTTTCACTAAGGAATTGAAGAGGAAGACAAAGTCAGTGAACACAAGTCCCAATCGCTGTCTTTCAACTGTTCCTCCTTTCTCCTTTCAAGACTATTTCTTAAATTGTAACATGCATTTGTTACAATTTAAATTTGAGGTCTGGATCAAAATTAATTGCACATGCCTCATAATAAGTGACTAAGGAACATTCTCTTAACTATTCGTCAGTCTTTCTAACACAGAACCAGCAATGTATTCTTTCCTGATCTTTAAGACCAGTTCTTAAGTTTATGATGTAAAGCCAAAATTATTCACAATTATCTAGATAGCAGCTCTGAGCAACCACAGTCATTCAGATGTTGGTTTGGTTTCAGGTTGGAATTAATCTGTATTATTTGACTCATAGCAATTATGATATAATTACAGTAAAGTATGTTTAGTTTCCTTGTATTTCATTTTCCACAACTGAAAAATAAGATAGTATCTACCTCAGGTTTCTGGAAGAATTAAGAGAACTGTTCTACATGAGGCTCTTGCAACACTGATCAGTGAGTGTCAGTGTTCAATAAATTATAGCTATATTTACAGTTGGTGATTATTAATGACTCAGACTCATTCTTCAAAATGGACAATATCAATCAGCTAAGCCTAATTAATGCTACTTTCAAAGATGAAAAACCAAGATATTCTACCACCATTTGATTTTTTTCACAAGTGTGAAAAATGATCATCTTAATGTCTGTAAAGTCACACAAACTCTTTAAGTTCCTGGCTGAATTTTACTCACACAAATTGACACTTCAGCTTGGAAGGCATGCCCTTGAAATGTGTAGCCTCAAAAACAAAACTACTTAGGAAGAGCTAGGCTTTGTTTTGATAATTCTCTTTTATGCAGGAAGGGATGGAGCAAAAGAATATATTACTTATTTTTATACAGAGATCCAGGCTTTGAATTTTGAGTGCTCTGGCTCTACACTTAACATACAATATTGGTAGATATTTCTAAATTTATTTGCTAGATATCTTTGTAAATAGAAAATTATGTATTCTTCTTTGTGAGTGAATTTAAAAGTAAGCAGGGTTTCTTGATCTTTTTCTCCCTCCTGCATTCTCCAACATCTACCAAAAGAAGGTACCAAGAGTATTGCTTGATTGTCTGTCAGATACACAATCAAGTAAGAGAAAAAAAAAAGATCAATGAGTTTCAAACTTGATAGTACACCAAAATACTAACCTTACTAGCCATTCAAGGAGCATATAAATCATATTGCTAGATCAGATTTAAACAAATCATCTTACCAAGAATTAACTTCTATAATAGTTCAAGGACATGAGCAGTCAAGAGATTCAGACAAAGAAAGATCAGCTACTGATGGCTACTCCCAAGTCTTATTTTAAGTCAGAATAATAGATGAACTCATAATGAAGTCCACCGTGCTCTTTTATCTAGTTAACATGAGGAAACTTTTATTGTGAAATAATCCTGTGATGATTTGAAGGAGAATTGCCTCTGTGGTGCTTAGAATAAATGTGGCCCCACAGGCCCAAAGGGAGTTGCACTATTCGAAGAAGCGACTTCATTAAAATAGGCATGGCATTATTAGAGGAAATGTGTCACTGGGCTTTGAGTTTTCAGAAGCTCAAACTAGGCATAGTGGCTCACTGTCTGTTCTTGTTGCCTACAGATTCAGAAGTAGAAATATTGGCTCCTCTTCTGGCACCATGTCTGCCTGCTTGCTTCCATGTTTCCCACCATGATGACAATGGACTAAACCTCTGAACTGTAAGCCATCTCCAGTTAAATATTTTCCTTTATGAGAGTTGACATGGTCATGGTCTCTCTTCACAACCATAAAATTTTAACTAAGACAGCCCTCAGAAGCTAATATTAATACTTGGCCCCTGGTTGATGGAATTTGGGGGGAAGGGTTGAGTGGTATGAAGTTGTTGGAGCACGTGTTTCACTGGGGAGAGGCTTTGTGTTTCAAAAGCCCACACAAATCCCAGTTAGCTTCTTCTTTCTCTCTGAACCAAATCTGAGGATATGGAGGTAACCTCTCAGCACCATGCCTGCTATGCTCACTGTCATGCTGAACCTTCTGGAAACATGAGCCCCAATAAACTCTTTCATTTACAACTTGTCTTGGTCATGGTGTTTCTTCACAGCAATAGAAAAGTGACTAAGACAATCCCACTTAATAGCCTAAAGATACAGAGCTAACGTGAGAGTCACTAGTGAGCTATGCCTCATGGATTCTAAGTTTATGAAGTCATTCATCCACCTAGGAAAGGTGTCACTTTCAGGTACAGTGAAGTAGAAATCATGGTTCCAAGCCAGCTCTCAGTGCTGCCAGCTCAGCAGCATCTTCATTGCAATGTTTCCAGTCATCCTCCAGTGGCTGGGTCATTCTTCAGCCAGCTTCTCAGGCAGGGTGTCCATTGCTCCATCTGCCCCTGTCTGGACTATAATCTCAAGAAGCACTCTACCAAATTTTAATTGGTATTTTTTATTCACAAAGTGATGCATGTGTATAAAGCATTTGTTTATTCTTCACACTACCATCTCTCATTCTTCCTCCTGCTGCTGAACCTTTCTTCCAACCATAAATTCTCCTCCTATTTTCATATCTTTTGTTATTATTGATGTTTTGAGGGATTTTATTTCTTTATCATTTGTTTGTGATTCACTGAGTTTAATTAGTTACTAGCATGACTATAAGCAATGTTTACTGAAACATAGACAATTATTTAATTTAATTATCAATTTAAGATATAAGAACTAGCTAGAAATATGCTTAAGTTATTGGCCAAACAGTATTGCAATTAATATAATTTCTGTGTGATTATTTTAGGTCTTGGTATCTGGGAATAAAAGAGCAGTCTCTGCCTGCAGAAATCACCCGAACGGCTGGGGCTAACCTGCATGACAAGCTATATACACTTTGTATCTGAGTGCTTGTAAATCCACTTGGGGTTAGGAGGAAAGTAGCTGAGGGCATGCCTGCCACTCAGCACCCTGCCTGGGAAAGAAGTCTGATCGGGTCTGCTAGACGTGCGCAGGCAGGAGAGCATGGCAGACTCCCACCACCATACACAGAGATATTTCCAGGCCATGTGGTGTGCTGCATGGTAGATTTAATTTTTACTGAGATAAAAAGGGTTTATATGCTGCATGTTGCCATGAGAATAGCATATAATTCTGTGTGTTGAATAGGATTATAAGGACTTTGTCCCACCTTACTTAATTCTTCTGATTTGTAGCCTGCCTTCCCTGATTTACTTGCATCATGTTGCAAATATCCCAAAAGTGATAGATTTAACCTTATAAAAAGAACTTCTTGGATTCTTCCCCCAATTGTACGTGATGCTCCAATAACTGGATCCCATACATTTTATACTGATGCAAGTAAATCAGGGAAGGAAGGTTACATATGCTATTCTCATGGTGCTAAGGGATGTTAAAGAACCTCTTAAAATAGTTACTAATTCACAATATGCACAAAGAGCTGTTTTGCATATTTAAATCACTGAATTTATACCAGGTGACACAAAATTGACTTCACTATTCATACAAGTTTAAGATATAATTAGGGATAAGCTTTGTCCCATATACATAATACACATCCAATTCCATCAGGTCTGCCAGGTCCTCTAGCACAAGGTAATGCAGAAATTGATTGGTTACTGATTGGAAGTGTGCTGAAAACATCAGAACTTCATAAGAGACATCATGCCAATAGCAAAGGTTTAAAGAAAGAGTTTTCTATTACATGACAAGCTACGGAGATTATAAAGAGCTGTCCTCCTTGCTCTTTCTATAACCAAGCACAGCTACCTACAGGGACTAACTCAAAGGGTACTCAAAGGAATGAAATCTAGCAGATGGATATGTTCCACTTTGCAGAATTTAAAAAATTAAAATATGTACAACACACCATTGACACTTATTCAGGTTTTCAATAGGCGACTGTTTTAAGCTCAGAAAAGACTGATTCACTGATCACATTTATTAGAAGTTATGGTCATCATGGGTATACTTGCACAAATAATGACATATAATGATCCAGCATAGGACTCTAAGAAAATGAAGTATTTTTGCTTATTATAATATAAATCATATTACAGGTACACCACATAATCCTATAGGACAGGCAGTTGTATAAAGATCAAATCAAACTATAAAGAATATGTTAAACAAACAGAAAGGAATAGAAAATACTCCCAGAAATAGATTACATAATGCTTTATTAACCTTGAATTTTCTTAACGCTAATAAGAAACAACAGCAGCAGAGAGACATTGGATAATAGAAAAGTCTTCTGAATTAAATCAGCCGGTGTATTTCAAGGATGTATTGACCTCACAATGGAAGCCAGGAGATGTGCTGCATTGGGGAAGGGGTTTTGCTCTTGTTTACACAGGAGAAGAAAAGCTATTGATACCATCAAAATTAATAAAGATTCAGTTTGGAAAGGAGAAACCTCTTGATAAAGAGAAATGACAGCTCATCCAGAATGGTGACAACCATATAGGTAATAAGAAAACATTATAGGGTTGGAGCAGAAAACTGCTCTTTTCTGTACAGGAAAATACACATGTTCAAAAATTCAAGAGACCCTGGATGTTTGGATGCTGACAGAAGGAAAAAAGTAACTATCCAAAAAGGATCACCAAGAAAAAGGAATTTGACTTGTAAAGACAAGTAATCAAAACATATATATATGAATATATAGGGCTGGCTTTGGAGTTGGACAATGGCTCTGTCCTTCTCTAAATCCAGCATGTTGTTAAAAGAAAAATTCAGACTTTCTGTCTCACATCAAAAGCTGTCTGGTATAGAACAAAAAGAAGAAATAATTCAGAAAAATATTTACTTTTCTTCATACCTATTTTTGTCTCTATCTTTCAATGAATGTATATGTCTATATAACTAATGTTTAAGTTTTCCACAATGAACAATGTATTTTCTTGCAGTAATCATTGAAGTTTTCAGGAAGAAGATGGGTCCCCACAACAACTCTACTTGGTTAATATGACATCATGATGCTAATAGCACTACTAGAAGACCTGTTTGGGCTACCAGCTGCTCAAGATGGTTCCAACTTGGTTTGCTGAAATGGTACACTTTTTTAGAATGTTCTGCCCAGAACTCCAAATAGAAGCTTAGAAAAACCCTACTGAATACTAAGAGACTATTTGCAGTTATAGCAGACAGTAATCTTGAAACTTAACCATCATTCTACTTTCACAGGATCCCATAGAAAGAACATTGTTCCCATGACAGCTGGAAGTAATTCTAGAAGATGACGTCTCCTCTGCCAACAAAAAGAAAGGAAATTAGATGGGATAATAGATTAGTGTGAGCTTATTCACACTAATAATAATAGTAAATAATGGAGTGAATACTTGTGAGCTATTATTTATAGGCAAGTTAAAACCTTCCTTTTTTGCCGGGTGGTGGTGGCACACGCCTTTAATCCCAGCACTCGGGAGGCAGAGGCAGGCGGATTTCTGTGAGTTCGAGGCCAGCCTGGAACTAGAGCTAGTTCCAGGACAGGAATCAAAAGCTACGGAGAAACCCTGTCTCGAAAATCCAATAAAAAAAAAACCTTCCTTTTTTACTTAAACAGAAAAGGGGAACTGATGTAGGATTCCCCTTTGTAGCTCCAGGTATACCCTGACTTCCCAACAAGTTAGGGTGCCTTTCCCTCCAGAGCTGTGGCACATACATCATCAGCAGTAGATCCTCTCCCAGGGCCTGTTCATCCTGAGGCCTGTGCATTTACCAGGTGTATATTACAAAGTGTGTATTACCCTCTTGTGAGTGGGCCTTGAATCTAATCAAAAAGCAATTGAAATTCCCATTTTTCTAAATCAAAACAAAAGGCTTGGAAAAATGTCACAGACGTAGAACCTAACAGAACATTTGCGGATCAACTCCCAGCAATAAAATCCCAACCATGTCGCAGATTGAACAGCATATAAAATTTTAATCTTGCCAATTCTTCAGAAAGTGCATAAATTCAATGAGATTTTTTTTCAAAGAGCCATTTATTCATTAATGTGTCTCTAAAGTGACAAAATTCAAAAATCTTTTCTTAGAAAGATGAAAAGGCAATAGCCCATGAGAGCAGGTCAGTGCACACATATGAGCTTTTCATTTCTCCATGGGTCCTTTAGAAACATCACTTAGTTCCAAGCTGCAGAATAGAGATTATTCAGATAGGTGCTGGAAATGATTCATGTGATCTCCAGAATTCATTCTGTGGCACTAAAGAGAACATTACATAGAAAACTTTAAGCACATGATACACTTTTTACAAATCAGAAAGGTCTCTACTGGGCAGATACACTTTAGAACACAAGTCTACCTCCAACTGCTTTTCTGTCTCCTTCTTCTACTGACTCAGCAAGCAGAGATGAGAGTAGAGCCTTAGGCCTTACATCACCATGAGGGAGTGTGAATTGAACACGTGTTCATGGAACACCAATGTCTTGTTCCATTTCAGATAACAAAAAGTTCTAAAAATACATGCTGGACAGTTAAAACAATATAAATTTATTTCTAGTACTTCTGGAGCTGAGTAGGCTCCAGATAAAGGCAGTGGATTGACAAGATGCCTTGATCCTTTAGTTGGTGCATCATCTGGTGGACACAAATACACAATGCCACATCCTCACATAGTAAAAAGAAAAAGGAAGAAGTGTGGTCAGGATTTTTTGTTTTTGTTGTGGCAAATCATTTTATAGGGGCACCAATACAAAGATGAATAGGACTAGATGCTCACCTTCAAGGAGTCAGCAGATAAGTATTATACTGCTTAAAATGGTGAAGTTGTTTGTTGCTGTTCTTCTGTTTTCTCAGTTTTTGCTTGTTGTTTGTTGCTGTTTGGGCACATGGTTGTTTGTTTGTTTTTGAGCTAGCCTCTTATTGTAGGGTACAGGCTCATCTCCAAACCCTGGGCTCAAGGAACCTGTCTGTCTCAACCAATCTAGCAGTTGTGACTAGAGATGCACTATCAGGCTACATAAATCACGTTTAGCTTCACTGTGAAAAACACAAAAATAAATCATAACTTAAGGAAATAAAGTTTTATTTTGGCTCATGTTTTCAGAGACTTCAATCCCTTATCCTTGAAGCCATTAGTTCCAGATCCATAGTGAGACAGAACATGGCTATTAGACGTATATAGAAAACCTACCCGTATCATAGCAGACAGGAGTTGAGAAAGGAATTACCATGAATGCGGCATATTTTCCAAAGATGTACGCCTGTGACTACTTTTTCCAAATATTCTCTTCCTTCTAACTTGTCCAAAACCTTCCAAAATAAAGTCCTAAGCTAGAAACCATTCAACACAAGAGTCTATAAAGTTCATATATAACCACAACACATGATGAGTATAAATATATTAATAAGTATTAAAATATTGTCAAAAAGTAGGAGAAATAAAAGTAATCAGTCACTCAAATAATGAAACTGATGTCCCAAAAGAATTAGTTACCTACCAAAGTGACACAACAAACACCAAACACCACCTCTGTTGATTTTAGCCTAGGGTTGCTAGCAGGTAATGAGAGTGCTGCTGTTTGCATCTGGTCTTTACTGACTAAAAGATTCCTGATCTATTCTCATAGAATTCTTATGTGCAGATCTATGTGGGCCATGCCAATAAGAAAACAATGAAGTAGACACCTAGTGTGTGAGCTCAAAATATGTAAACCAAACGAAAATGAGAAAAGGGGAAGGAACAAAGAAATAAAGATGGGAACCAGCCATGCCTTTAGTATAAAGTGAATACCTCAGATGGTTTCTATAAATTTATAACTCTTTTGCCTACATTTTTCTGACATTCATGACATACTATTTACAAGTATTTTCCAATTGACAGATAAAAAAGGTCATATGGAACAGCTAAATTTACACATCTAGCTCTTATTTTGACATTGTTAACTATGTTCTTTTTACGTATCATGGAGACAGAGACATGAGAACATTTTGTGCATTTTGAAAATTTAAAATAGCTCAATTTCAAAGCAACAAAAAGAATTGTGATACTGCTCCATGGTTTGGTTATGATAAAGAGAATATTAGGAGTGCCTATGCAACCAATGGTATTCCCTATTAATATCTTGCCAGCTGTGCCAGAATTAGGTAAATGGTTGCGTATTATCTCCCCTGCTCATCTCCAGAATGTATTTATTAATCAATAAATCCTCTGAATTTCCACTTTACACTTTTTCCTTCTCTTTTTTAAAAACATTTATAGAGCACTCACTTAGTCTCTGGCAGTTACCTCTTGGTATACTTTGCTATCTCTGGACTTGATCCGCTCCAAGTTTTACCAGTATATTTCTATAAAAATAATTATATACGATTATATATGAAACAAATTTATACCAGCTTCCATGTCCTATGGCAGTTAATCTCCTTTATATATTTTTAACTAATGATGTCTGAATCTTCCCTGGCATCTCCAAGGACCAGTCTATGTTGTCATTGCCATTAAGCAATTTGTAACATGCCACCCACAGACCCCATTTAAGTGCAGGATCTCCCAAAAGAGCCAGTGACAGCACGAACCAGGAAGCCAGTTATTAATGAAGCCATGCAGGTTTTACTGCTTATGCGGACTCAGAAAATCTCTTAAAGGAGCCATGCCTCTACTTGCCTCTAGCAAATAGAACCCACCCGAGAAAATGCTGCTGCCAAGAAGCCATGCTTAACTCTGTTCTTCTGTGTCTAGAATTCCTTCCCAAGCTCTCTCAGTTTTTATGTGGATGTAGTTTTCCCACATTGGGACATCATTTTGTTGGCAGAGACTGCTCATTCATTTCCTTGATGCCCAGACCTGAATAATCACACAGAGACTATATTGATTACAACACTGTTTGGCCAATGACTCTAGCTAGCCCTTACAACTTAAATTAATCCATTTCTATTAATCTGTGTATCACCATGAAGTTGTGGCCTACCAGTAAGGTTCCTAAAGTCCTGGTGTACCCTTCTTCAGCAACTAAATGTTATCTCCTTGGCTCCACCTACTCTCTCTAAATATCTTTGGTTTTTCTGCCTGGCTTTTCTCTGTTAAGTCATTTACTGAAACAGTTTTATTTATTAAGCAATGGCAATAAAACATATTCACAGTATACAAAGGGGAATCCCACATCATGGCTGTCTGGTTATTGCTGGGTTTTGCCATATTTATGTTAAGAATCCAAAGCAAAACATGAAGCAGAATGAAATAAAAAGTATTTAGTCTGGCAAGGAAAAGAGCATGGTGCCATTAAATCACAGATAATGGGGTCAAGAAAAGCAACCATAACTGCTAGAGGGAAATACCTTGGAGGAAATAATACACACTGCCCCAAGGCAGCAGGAAGTACCATAATGAGGACTTCCATGGGGGTGAGATGTTAAACTAATTTGATAAAATATCATTTAAAGAGAGGTTGTCTGAAAAGAAAGTTTCACTTGGGAAAGCACTGTCTGAAGTGCTTTTCTCAGTTCTGCATCACAGGAGTTAGAAGTGGCTACAACTGGGGTTCCAATGGACCCAGATGCTACAAATCCAGGTAATGTATAGTAGAGACAAATCCCTTCTCGGGAGGCCTTGAACAGGCCACAAAGAAAGAGCTTATGTTACAGCGAAAACTAGGATTTGGGGGATGTCAGGACTGTGAGAAAAAGGAGGAAAGACATAGTCACCAAGTGGGGCCAGCCAATTAGAGCTCAAAAGATATCTCACGTTCTAAATGCCGGACATGAAGCTACAGAATTCATTGTATGCCCCATAACAGTTCAGCTTTATTTATCCTACCCTCTCCTTGAGTGTTTCATTTTCCCTTTAGGAGTGAGAATGTTTATATTGTGCCATTGTGTGTTGGAATTATGCAATATTCTTTCTTTTCATTTTTTAGTTCATAAGGGATGGCTATGAGCTTCTATAAATAAGCCGGGGCAAAATGTTATATTCTAAATTCTCCCCACACCGCTGTTTTAAGTGCCTGGTCCCCAGATTGTGACAGTATTTCAAAAGGGGTAGAGTTTTTAGGGGGCGGGATATACCTGTAGAAAGTAGGTCACTAGGTGATAACCATGTTCAATTTTAACCTGCATTCTCTGCTTCATGTTAACCACCATGTAAACAACTGTCAGAGCAAGTTCCTACCACCATGATCTGAGCCATGTTCATTGCCATGTCTTCCCAGCTACAACAGATGAAGATCACTCTGAACGCATGAGGGAAAATAGTTCTTTCTTCTAGTCACTTCTTCCTGTTGGGCATTTTGTCACAGTACTTAAAAAGTAACTTATGAATATGCCAATGTATTAACTGTTAAGTCCCACCCTAGCATGATAGCATTCCCCAGGAAGACTACATAAAGCTATTTTTAGGCACATCTATTACATAGCCAAACACTTCTTAAGAAAAAAAAATGGAGTAATTTGTTCTAACTCAGTAGTTACTTGTGCTGGAACTAAATTTGCCTTCCCTGCATGTAAGAATTTTGCTCCGTTTGCAGTACTTCCCTGAAGAGAAAAAACAATAACTGTGCAAAATTATAAACTGATAATTTCACCTGGTCATATTAAATTTATTTCATAAAATATAGGCAAAACATAGGATGACCTTAGTGGCTAGCACAATTTAGTTACTCATACTGATCTTAGAGAACAGCATACCTAATCTGGTAGGCAGACATCTAAGATTGAGTCCATTAATCTTGACCTTTTGATTTTATGCTCTTGACTAATGCATGTTCTTTAATAAGGAGCAAAACCAGTCATTTTTTAGCTTCCTTTTTATTTATCCTTTGTCTCTTTTACATCATGGTTCTCGATCCCATTCATTTCCCCGTCCCATCATATCTGCTCTCTGCCCTTGCAACACTCACTCTGAAAATAAAATAAAATTTCATATAAAAAAGAAAGAGAAAAAAGAAAGAAAAATCTCCTTGTAAAAGCTGTAGTATAAGCCGGGCAGTGGTGGCGCACGCCTTTTCCCAGCACTCAGGAGGCAGAGGCAGGCGGATCTCTGTGAGGTCGAGGTCAGCCTGGTCTACAAGAGCTAGTTCCAGGACAGGAACCAAAAAGCTACGGAGAAACCCTGTCTCGAAAATCCAAAAAAAAAAAAAAAAAAGCTGTAGTATGACAAAGTGAGTCGTACAGAACACCCATTAGTCCAAACATCTTTACTTGCAAGTGTTCATTACAAAGAGTCATTGGTCTGGCTTGAGGCCTCTGGTTTCTGCTACACCATAATACTGGGCCCTCACTGGGGTTCCTCTTGATATCCCGTTGTTGCCCTGCATCGTTGGATCTGCAAGACCAGTCTCTTCACATGTTTCGACAGATGGGGTGGATTTGGGTGTGGACCTACTTATAACCCTGGTTCTTGGCCTCATAAGTTGCAGGGCTAGTCAGTCAGTCAGTCAGCTCGCCCCTGTCCCTACCACCAAGGTGAATTCTCCAACATTTCCCTGGTTAGTTTACCCAAGGCAACAAGGTGCAGGGGGTGGGACCAGTTCTGCTTCTGTGTTCTCAGGGTCAGTTCACCCAGACCTGTACCACCAGAACCATCTCTACAAGGCTAGGGGCAGAGACCACTCTCCTGAGTGCTGTAGGCAGAGACCACTCTCCTGAGTGCTGTACCTGGTAAGGGGTGGAGATAGCTCCCCCAATCTTAGAACCTCAGGGCCAGCTATCCCAATTGCCACAGGCTGTCAGGCATCACTCCCTCATCCATGCTACCATATGGCAGATGAGGAGTGGAGCCAATGGAGCCGTACCCGTGTTCTCAGGCAGCTCATCTGTGCCCCTGTCAACAGAATCAGCTCTGCTGTGCTTCCCAGGTGAGGTACAGGGCCCATTTTCCCAAGTGCTGCAGCTGGTAAAGGGTAGGGTCATCTCCCTTACCTGCCTTAGGTAGCAGTGGATTTAGGGAATCTTTCCTCACCTATGCCACCACGTGGCAGACAAGGGGTGAGGCCCACTCTTCCACATTCATGCCTTCAGGGCCAGCTTGTCCCCTTCCCCAGTCCTCACTCTCCTCATCACCCCATCCGCCCCCATAACAGGGTCAGCTCTATCATGTTATCCAGGCAAGTTATGGAACCCACTTCCCCTAGGGTTGCAGTCAGTGAGAGGCAGAGCAAGCTCTGTGCAGTCCTATTTTCTAAGCCATCAGTGGTATCCGGAACCATGATCTTCAACACAGACCACAGCAAGGACATGGACCAAGACATGAGCTTTGGCAGAAGCCCAGGCATGGACATCACCATGGTCATAGTTCAGCCAGATCCTCATCACTTTCACCTCTTCAGACATGCCTCTGCCCACAGAACAGAAACCATTCTCTCTCTCTCTCTCTCTCTCTCTCTCTCTCTCTCTCTCTCTCTCTCTCTCTCTCTGTCTTTCTCTCCCATATCACACCACACACTTGTTCACCAAAATAGTGCCCGATGCCCCGGCACCACAAAGAGCCAGGTAGGCCCATATTTTTTCCTAGACACTCAAGGCAGGCTGCACTGGGCACGCGTTTGGGTCTCCTTGTCCTGCTCAGTCATAATGGCCTCGGTTTTAATAAACAGAATACTTTAATGAATTGATTTCTTCACAAATGTAATCCTACTTCGATCACTTTATTTTAAAAATGTGACTTCTGCCATAAAATAGTCTCTATATGGTCGTCTTAGCTTGTATACAGTAGGACTGGAGATGCCATGTTAGAGACAACAGTTTGGGAATGAAGGAGATCATCTGGCCCAACAAGTACAGAAACAGAACGGGTGACTTCTGCTGAGCAGTTTGCAAGAAACTTGATCAACAACAACCACATGAACTTGGAAATTTAGTCTTCTCTGGAATGCTGAGATAACCATGTTCCAATCGGCAGTTTCTTGTAGCCTTTTAGACACATGGATAGCAGCTACTTTCATTATTCTACTGACAAATAAAGCTCAGGGGTCAGACATTAGGATATAAATCTGATAGATACACAAAGCATCAGAGAAACGATCCACTGACCCTCCTCTTCACCTTCCCAAATCAAAAGCCCAGGATTCATTATGAGCACCCTCCCCCTCGTTCCTTCCTGTGTCTCTATCTTCATCTGGATAGGCCAAAAAACTCTGTGAAAGAAAAATGGCCAGTTAAGCTGTTGCCTGATTTCTAATGTACAGAAAACATGAGAGAGGAAAAATCTGGCATCACAACTGTCTAAGTAGTGGTGGTTTGCTATATATCAATGTAGACCCAATACTCTCAGAATCTAGGATGGTCCCTGGAATATCTCTTTAGACTCCTGTGTTACAACTGAACCTGAACATAAAAGCAAGAAGGCTAATGATTCAGATAGCCTTCCACCTTTGGCGTACTTAGTGAGGACATAGAGACTGTAACATATGGAGTAGAAAAGTTACAACATAAAAACTGTTCATGGGGCACTGGAGAGATGGCTCAGCAGTTAAGAGCACTGTTTCCTGTTTCAAAGAATTCAGATTCAATTCCGAGCACCCAAACACTGGCTCACAACCCTTTGTAACTCTAGTTCCACAAGATCTAATGCCCTCTTTGGTGTCAGCAGACACTGAATGCACACGGTGCACAGACCACATACAGGCAAAATAAAACAAAATTAAAACTGAATCAAGTTTATTAATTTATAGTTAGTAAATTAAGTTCATCATTTATAGTGCATAGTCATGAGGATATACACAAAAATAATGACTAAGAAAATGATCCATATTATTTTTATCCTCTCATGTGTATTACAACTATAAACACACACACATATATATAAAATCTGTATTATGTACATATATATGAATGTGGGCTTTAATACACAAAGTATACACAACCTATCACACTTAGAGGAAAAAGAAACACAGAATAAATGTCAACATTTCTTGAGCTTACCAGAGAACTGAGGTTGTAGTATAACTACTCCCTCAGAATCTGAAGTGGGAGGAGGTTGCCTCAAGGAAAAATTAGCAATTGAAATCTACCTATCTGGAGCAGATGCTGCTGGAGCCATAAACTTTGATTAGATGAACTGCTAGAGGCTGCGTATAAATAAATAGAAAGTGAGAAATCACAAGAGTGGGCATGCTTTGGAGGACTTTTTCTCCCAGAATCCTACAAAGCCTCTCATAGAGAATTTTGAGACAGTCTGAAAGTGACTGTGGAAGGGGCAAAAAAAAAAAAAAAAACCCACTCAGCTAAGCCTTGAGCATCCCTCAAACGAACACCTGTTCTCCAGAGGAAAGGTGTCCATCAAACCAGCAAGAAAGGAAAATTCCTCCTACTGAAACTTACTTCAGGAATCTTTTTTCACTTAATTGGTGGGTAGGTACTTAACATATAAGGCTAAACAAAAATGACATTGAGAGGGGCATGAGAAAGCTATAATATTCATTTTGAAATTCTCATGAACATGACAGTGTTGATCACAGATCCACTAAACAACTAAAATTTATTTTTAACACTACAGAATACTCACTATCCACGTACTTTATCACCCCGCTAACAAGGTTCCAGCATGGTAGTAGTCGACTGCAGTTCAGAATACTCTAACACACAAACTGAGTATTGGGGGAAGCCTCCTGTAAATGGAAGAATTTTTGAGAGCAAAGATATATTTAAAGCCTCTGAAATGTACTGTTATAGGTGCTGCTTTTAGTTCAGAGCTCCCACCCCCATTAAAATTTCAAGATGATCTTCTGAGAAGCATCCTCCTGCAGGAGATGGAACAAATACAGCGACCAGAGCCAGACAGTATGCAGAGAGTGAGTGACCTCAAAACACTCAGTCCCAAAGGGGATGTCTTTCAATCCCTCCCACAGGCCCAGGGAGTGCTGTAGTAGAGGAGGCAGATGAGTATAGGAGCCAGAGGACAGGAAGGAAACAGGCCTTCTAAACAGAGCAGAACCAACACACATAAGAATCACAGACACTGAGACTGCATGCACAATTGCATGAGTCTGTCTAGATAGGGCCCTAGAGTTTAAAGAAGGGGACACAAGACTCCACCTTCATCCCAGAAGCTGTTTCCAACTGATACACACTAGCATATGAAAAATTAGTTTCTCCAAGAGAGTCTCACTGAAGAAACATACTACTCTTAAAGGTAGACTGAATGCCCAGCCGTAGATGGCCAACAGAAAACGAACTCAATGCCATATTTAGAGGTTCCTAGTCTCATAATGTCATGTCATTTTTTTTTTACTTTTATTTTATTTATTTATCTACCCTACAAGCTTTGTATATATTCATGGATTCCAGTTTTGTAACTTTATGGGATTACTGAGTGTACAAACCAGTGGATTTATGTCGGTTTCTTACATCTTTTCTTCACCACTTTTCCTTCTATTGATTTGTTTGTTTTTGCTTTATCTTATCATATTGTATCTTATTTTATCCCTTAGAAGCCTTTCTCCAAGGAGATATGGATCTGCATGGGAAAATATCCCAGCACTAGAGTTACAGATGGTTATGAGCCACCATGTGGGTGCTGGGAATCCATCCTATGTCCTTTGGAAGAACATTTTTTCTTAGCCATGGAGTCATTTCTCCAGCTCCTAGACATTTTGCTTTTAGTCTTTAAAAACTGTGTCTTTTGGGATATATAATAATTTCAAACTAGACCCCCTACGGTACAGTGAGTACTGCTAATTCTTGTTATAGATGACCCAAAGTCTTCTCTCCATCTGATACATAAAGCAGGAAAAGAGATTTACGGTCCCTTCAAGGCAGAGAATATGCTCCTCATCAGGACTAAAGAAGTTATAGGAGGATATTCGTCATACCACAGCTCTCCAAAATGACTTGTGGAACCAGGGGTGTCAGTGAACAGTTGTGGCAGAATGGGGGCATGGAGAGAGAGACATATTAAGGTTAACACATTTTTTGAGATTATAATTATGTATATAGTTTAAGCATGTGTATAATTATGTTTTGATATTATTATTCCAAATATATGTTCCTGATCAAATTCTTAATTCCCAGTCACAAGAACATAGAAATTTCAACTGGTCCCTTCTTAACTCAGATTAAACCCATGCCCATAGCAAAACCACAGCTACAATAAGTATTAAATATTGTTCAACTACAAACTAAATTAATATAAACCTACTTCAAGCAAAAACCATTGTCCTCCTCTCCTTTTATTCTTTACAACATACCCAGCTTTTAGCAAAATTAAAATGCAAGCTAACAGTCGAAACTTTTTTAAAACAGAAATAAGGTTAAAAAAAAACTTAGCTGTCTGCAGAGAAAAGATTATGCCCTATTCAGATGAAACACAGATGTGGGAAATACTAATACAAAATATTGAAGAAAATATTGTGAAGACATTAATGTAGTAACAAAAAAAAAGAAGGAAAAAATCCCTCAAGAGCATCTTAATCGTGTTACCCTAAAAACAGAACATAGTCCTTGAACCAGCTTTTACAGAAGCAAAGAAGGCCCCAGTGAGCTTACTGAATAGACACTTACTTTCTGAATACTATCTTATCCATGTTTTATTTTTGTGATTAAAAAACACTGTTACGGGAGGTCCTCCCACTCCTCCAGCCTATCGCCGCTGAGATACCAGCCCCTTGGGGCGTGGTCTCTCTCCCTTTAAAAAAGCGGCCACTTCCCTCTCCTCTCTCTCTTCACTTCCTGCTCCGCCGGTGACTTGACTTCCTTCCTGGTTACGCAGAGGGCTGACAGTGATCTGTAAGTTTTTTCCCCTTTAAATAAATACCACCCTATTAATCATAATTCCAAACTGGTGTGGCATTGTTTGTGACTTACGCCTTCATTTGGCGCCCAACGTTTGGTTTTAGAACCTCTCCCGGCTCGCAGCCGCGAGTTCGGCTTGGCGGCCGGAAGTTCGGCTTGGCGGCCGCAAGTTCGGCTTGGCGGGCGCTTGTTCAGCTTGGCGGGAGCCCTTGCTTCCTCAGCCGCTGCCTGTGGATTTAAACTCCACAGGCCCGCGTAGTCTCTGCCCGCCTGGTTTGCTCTTTTCTGAGTCGTTTTTAAATCTCCCTTGCAAGCACAGCTCTTAAGTGGCGCGAACCAGAGCACGCGGTTGCTGAAAGCTGCAACCCCTCAGGGTGACTCTGTCACGTGGAGGCATAAGCGGCTTCCAGGTTGCTCTTCTCTACCCCTGGATTCTGGTTTCTGGTTCCATCTCTGGAATTGATTTAATTACATTTACTTTGTTGAGCAACTTACATTTTCCAGTTTTTAACAAATACTAGGCGGACTCTGAAACAGGACCGTGTTTTCGTCGAGACTTGGCAACAGCGCCACCTGCTGGATAATAGGTAATATGGCAGTTCCCGTTTCTAACGCGAATTTTACTGTTCTGGTTACCAATACAATGGGTTATATCATGCAAGGTTTATATGACTATGGGGATAACTTAATTTACTGGTTACTAGGTTTTAGTATTCTTTTGCATATTCTATCATTTAGGAAGATCATGGCACTCCTAAGAACCATACAATCTTTACTAGAAACTCATGCAGGTCAGGAGATTAAGGATTCAAAAGAGACAATAATAAAAAGACTTGAAATGATTGAAGAAATGATTGGAGCTGGTGAACAGAGTAATAAGGCACAAGGACAGGATACAATGCCAACACCAGCTATTAGAACTGGCTTACCAAAGGTTTTAGCAGCATACCCTATACTTAATTCTGACAAAGCGTCAACTTCTAAAGGCTCAAAGGGAGTCAGAGAAGCTAGATGGACGCCAATAGCAATGAATGATCTAAAAGAAATTAAGCAAGCTATTGTTAATTTTGGCTTGCACTCTGCATACGTAAAGGAAATGATAAGGACTTGGGCTTCTAATGCTAGAGCTACCCCCCATGATTTCCATCAGTTAGTGTCTGCAGTTTTAGATAATGGACCTTCCTTGATGTTTGGAATTTATTTCAGAGAAGAATCCAAACATATGGAACAGCAAGGAAGAGCAAAAGGTATTGAGGTTTCCCAAGACCAAATTCTTGGTGCAGGAGAATATGCTGATCCACAGGTCCAAGCTCTTTATGATGATGAAGTACTGTGTCTATGTCACCAAGCAGCTTTAAATGCTTGGAATAGGATACAAGATCCAGCAAAAAGGGTTGAATCATATACCAGAATTAGGCAGGGACAGAGAGAACCCTTTATTGACTTTTTGCAAAGATTAATTAAGGCTCTGGACATAGGGGTAACAGACCCAGAAGCTAGACGAATACTTCTTGAATCTCTAGCTTTTGAGAATGCAAACATAGAATGCAAAAAGATAATTGGGCCTTTAAAGTCTAGATCAGCACCTATGGATGAATGGATTCAGCATACGATGAATGTTGAGACGTTTAGCTATAACGATGAATCTTGGGTAGGAGAAGCGATTTCCACAGCAATGAGGAGACATCAAACTGCCAGGTGTTTTAATTGTGGTAAATTAGGACATCTGAAAAGGGATTGCAGGCACAGAATTTCTAGGAATATTATCTCCTCTGGGAATGACAAAGATAGGAGACCTAGGCCTTCAGGTATATGTAGGAGATGCGGTAAAGGCCGACATTGGTCCAATGAATGCAGGTCAACAACAGACAAACAAGGCAACCCGATACCGTCGGGAAACTCCTTGAGGGGCCTCTCGCAGGCCCCCAAGCCAACAGTGGCCCAGTCATTCCCAGTCACAGTGGAGAACGTGCCTCACCAAGAAAATTAAAAGCTCCAATTTCTGCTGTAAAAAGTAATACTGGTCTAAATGATGAAATCCATGTGGAGGATGAGTCAAAAAACCCAGTTGGACAGAGTAAACGTATATTTTGGCAGACTTCTATTAATGATCAAAGACCAAAGCTAAGAGTCTGTATAAATGGCACTTTTATTGAAGGCTTATTAGACACAGGTGCGGATGTAAGTATCATTACCCCAGAATCTTGGCATCCGAATTGGCCTCTTAAAGAGGTAGATGTTCAGTTCCTGGGAATTGGAACCCTATCTCGTGTAAAACAAAGCACAAGATGGGTTGAATGCATAGGGCCCGAAGGGCAAATAGGAAGACTAAGGCCATATATAGCCAATATTGCCATAAATTTATGGGGCCGTGACCTGCTACAGCAATGGAATACCCAGATTAACATTCCTGTAGTTCCAGGAACTCATAATTCTGGGAAGTATATGATGAGGTATTATGGAAAAAGGTCACTAGCCATTCAGGCTGTACAAGAACATACAGCAAATACCAAACCTTTAGAGGTACCAACAGCCCTACCTTTAAAATGGCTAACTGAGAAGCCAATATGGATCAAACAGTGGCCTCTAGCTGAAGAGAAACTACAGGCATTGGAACAGCTGGTGCAGGAGCAACTAGATGCTCACCACATTGAAGAATCAACCAGCCCTTGGAATTCTCCTGTGTTTGTTGTAAAAAAGAAATCTGGTAAATGGAGAATGGTGACAGATCTAAGAGCTGTCAACAAAGTAATTCAACCTATGGGCTCACTACAATCTGGAATTCCTTTGCCTTCTCTGTTACCAAAAGGATGGCCTCTTATAGTTATTGATTTGAAAGATTGTTTTTTCACTATACCGTTACAAGAAAAGGATAGAGAAAAATTTGCCTTCACAGTGCCTACTTATAATAATTCTCAGCCCAATAGGAGATATCAATGGACTGTCCTCCCACAGGGTATGCTCAATAGTCCTACACTGTGCCAATATTTTGTAAGTAAGCCATTGGAAATAATTCGTAAACAATTCCCCAAGTCCATTATTTATCATTACATGGATGACATCTTGTTATCTGATCCAAATAAAGATACTTTAGAAAGGATGTTTGAAGAAGTAAAGAAAGTCTTGCCTAGGTGGGGATTACAAATTGCCCCTGAAAAGATTCAAAGAGGAAATTCTATTAATTACCTAGGTTACAGAATAGGGTTAGAGAAAATTAAAACGCAAAAGGCACAAATTAGGAGAGACCGGTTAAAGACTCTTAATGACTTCCAAAGATTGTTAGGAGACATTTCCAGTCTACGACCAGCTGTTGGGATAACACCTGATCTAATAGTTCATTTAAACAAAACCTTAGATGGTGATAAAGATTTGAATAGTCCAAGAGAACTGACAGCTGAAGCAGAAAAGGAACTGACAATGATTGAGGAAAAATTACAGGAGGCACATGTGGATAGGGTGAACCCAAATCTTAGCTGCATCCTAGTCATATTGCCTTCCAGAATTTCTCCTACAGGGATTCTAATGCAGAGGGAAGATATTATTTTAGAGTGGATATTTATACCTAATAAACCAAGTAAAAAATTAAAAACTTATGTGGAAAAAGTCTCTGAATTAATTATAAAAGGTAAGCTGAGACTTCGTCAACTAGCAGGTATAGACCCAGCAGAAATTATAGTGCCTTTTACTACTGAAGAAATAAAAAAGTTATGGGAAGACAATGAACCGTGGCAAAGAGCTTGTGCTAATTTTTTGGGAGAAATTAATAGCAACTATCCCAAAAGTGGTAGACTTAACCTCATAAAAAGAACTTCTTGGATTCTTCCTAGAATTGTACGTGATGCTCCAATAACTGGAGCCCGTACGTTCTATACTGATGCAAATAAATCAGGGAAAGCAGGTTACAAGTCAGATGAATTGAGTAAGGTGGAACAAAGCCCTTATAATTCTGTCCAGAAGGCAGAGTTATATGCCATTCTTATGGTGCTAAGGGATTTTAAAGAACCTCTTAATATAGTTACAGATTCACAATATGCAGAAAGAGTTATCTTGCATATTGAAACCGCTGAATTTATACCAGATGACACAGAGTTGACTTCATTGTTTATCCAGGTACAAGACATAATCAGGAACAGGCTTTGTCCGATGTACATAACACACATCCGGTCCCATACAGGTCTGCCTGGTCCTCTAGCCCAAGGCAACGCTGAGATTGATCAATTATTGATTGGAAGTGTGTTGCAGGCCTCAGAATTTCATAAGAAGCATCATGTCAATAGTAAAGGCCTAAAGAAAGAATTTTCCATTACTTGGCAACAAGCTAAGGACATTATAAAGAGATGTCCTACTTGTTCTTTCTATAATCAAACACCGTTGCCTGCAGGGAGTAACCCAAAGGGCACTAAGAGAAATGAAATCTGGCAGATGGATGTGTTCCACTTTATAGAATTTGGTAAATTAAAATATGTACACCACACCATAGACACGTATTCAGGTTTTCAATGGGCTACTGCCCTGAGCTCAGAAAAGGCTGATTCAGTAATCACACATTTATTGGAAGTTATGGCCATCATGGGTATACCTGCGCAAATAAAGACAGATAATGGTCCAGCATATGTATCTAAGAAAATGAAACGCTTTTTTGATTATTATAATATAAAACATATTACAGGTATACCAAATAATCCTACAGGTCAGGCAGTTATAGAAAGATCAAATCGTACTATAAAGGATATGCTGAACAAACAGAAAGGGACCGAAAATACCCCCAGAAATAGATTACATAATGCTTTATTAACCTTGAATTTTCTTAACGCTAATGAGAAAGGAACGACAGCAGCAGAGAGACATTGGATAATGGAAAAGTCTGCTGAACTAAATCAACCGATTTATTTCAAAGATGTGCTGACCTCTCAGTGGAAGCCAGGAGATGTGCTACGTTGGGGAAGGGGTTTTGCTCTTGTTTCCACAGGAGAAGAAAAATTGTGGATACCATCAAAATTAATAAAGTTTCGATTTGAAGAAGAGAAACCTCTTGGAAAGGAGAAATGACAACTCATCCACAATGATTATATTCATACAGGTGGTAAGAAAAACATATAGAATGGGGGCAGGGTTCTGTTCTTATCTCCACAGGAAAACACTCATCTTTGAGAAATTCAAGGGACCCTGGATGTTTGGATACTGACAGATGGAAAAATACCTGCCCGATAGGAAATATCAAGAAAACTGAATGGGTTGTGTAAGTAATATTAAACCATATTTCTAAATTTATAAAGCTGGTTTTGAAGTTGGACTCTGGCTCAGTCCCTCTCCAATTCCAAGCCTGTTAGTAAGAGAAAAACCCAGAGTTTCTGGAGTTTCTGTCTCATGTCAAGAGCCATGATGTGGGACAGAAAGAAATATGAGTTTAGAAAACATCTTTGCTTTTCTTCATATCTATCATACTTTTCATTGAATATATCTATCATGTCTTTCATTGAATATATATATATATATGTCTATATGATTAATGCTTAAGTTTTTCATAATGAACAATGAGTTTTTCCTGAAGTGACATTTGAAGTTTCCAGGAAGAAGATGGGGCCCCATAACAACAACTCCACCTGGTTGATATGACGTCATGATACTGATAGCGCTACAACAAGACCTGCTTTGGGTACCAGCTGCACAAGACAGTTCCAACTTGGTTAGCTGAAATGGTGCACATCTTATACAACATTTTGGCCAGACCTGCACAAAATACTCAGAGACTATTGGCAATATTAAAAGACTTGATCTTGAAATTTAACCATCATTTTACTTTCACAGGATCCCCCAGAAAGAACGTCGCCCCCATGACAGCTGGAAGTAATTCTAGAGGACGACGTCCCCTCTCCCAGTAAAGTTTGCCCTTGGGTTTAGGGACATCATTTAGGGGTTGATTATAATTAGTATACGATTGAGGGTTGGGGGAGGAATTTTATAAGCTCAGGGATCATTTTGAAAAAAAAAAAAAGAGGGATGATGGGATAATAGATTTGTAATTGTGAGTTACTGTTTTTAGACAAATATATTGGTATAGATTCTTGTATATTGATACAAAGTTAAATTATATTGACTATTGTATGCATGCATGTTTCTACCTTGTTTAAAACATTTTTATGTATTGACATATATTGTATTGTATATATTTACCATATTGCTGTGTACATTTCTACCTCTGATTAAGATACTTATATAATGTTTGTGTATTGATATATATTTACCTACTGCAATGTATATTTGTACATTGTTTATATTTGGAGGTCATTGTCCTCATTTGTTTCACAGTTGTTTATTGTCTTAATCTTTAAGTTAGATAGATATTGAGAATTATATAGACTAATAGTCATCTAAGTTTGTCATTTATAATTAGACTAATCAGGTTCTTTAGATATATAGAGATTATACTCAGTATAGATAGATAGTCTTCAACTTCTTCAAAGAGCTGTAGAAAATGGCCTTTAATCTAACTCAGAGTTTTGTGGTAGTGAGACACAATTGCTCCTGGCAACACCACTCTATTCCCGAGAGAATGTTGAGCACCAAAGACACTCCACCTGGAGCCTTTCCTTTTGGCAGAACTGGCCTTGGGGCAAAGAAATGCCCATACCTCAACCACTGACAAAGATACAGAGCATGCATCAATGGATAAAACAGGGCTGTCTTATCCTGCCAAGACAGGGTAAGATAGTTTTGAAAAGTTGCTTGCCTTTGAAAATGGTGTGTCAGTTATGTTAGGCCTTAGCCAAAGTTGGTTGCTTCAACACTGCTAATGTGACTTTGGGTGATTGCCTAGGTAGCTAGTTGTCTCTGTGATTTGTTGCATGTTTTGGAAGTTGTTTTACTGAACTTCCTAATTAACCAGGTAACATTATTTCCCTTCTCAGATCTTCGATGGGGTTGAAGACTATATAGATGTAGTTACTTTTCTCTCATGACTTGGCCAAGTTATTTATTATACAAGACCTAAGCTAGTTAGAATAGGATATTTGTACTTATTGTATATAATTTCATAGTAGGTTTAGAACTCTCTTATTTAAACAAAAGGGGGAGGTGTTACGGGAGGTCCTCCCACTCCTCCAGCCTATCGCCGCTGAGATACCAGCCCCTTGGGGCGTGGTCTCTCTCCCTTTAAAAAAGCGGCCACTTCCCTCTCCTCTCTCTCTTCACTTCCTGCTCCGCCGGTGACTTGACTTCCTTCCTGGTTACGCAGAGGGCTGACAGTGATCTGTAAGTTTTTTCCCCTTTAAATAAATACCACCCTATTAATCATAATTCCAAACTGGTGTGGCATTGTTTGTGACTTACGCCTTCAAAACACCATGACCAAAAGCAACACGGGGAGAAAAGGGTTTATTTCAATTCATACTTCACGTCTCAGTCCATCACCTACAGAGGAGAAAGGGGGAATTTGAGCAGGGCAGGAGCCTACAGGCAGCAGGGACTGATGTAAAGACCACAGAAGGATGCTGTTCGCTGACTTACTCTTGGCTGCTCAGTCAGCCTTCTCATAGCACCCTGGACCACCTACCCAGCGGTAGGACCACCTGCAGTCATCTGGGAACTAGAGGTGCACCACAGGCTTGCCCATTAGCCAACCCCGTGATGACATGACCTGAAGTGAGGTTCTTTCTTCCAAAATGACACTAACGTCTATCAAATTGATATAAACATTACACAAACACACACAGTAACAAATATGAGAATCAACTCTTGCAGTTGAAAGGAAAACCAACAACGAAATATGAGAATCAACTCATGCAACTGAGAGGAAAAGAAGACATTTTGCTTCATATTTTAAAATTTTACCTCATTGGTATTTTTCTGTTTCAGTTACGAATTTCGTCCATATTTAAAAATTAGATAAGGAGAACATGAACATAAATATGTGCAAATTACCTCAATCTTTAGGCAGATTTAATACAATAGAATCTGTTTGCTTAACAACAGACTTCAGTTGAAGATGGAGAAGGGTCGATCTATAGATTTGTTGATTTCTATTAGCTAACACAGCCTACTTTAAGATACATACATAATGTACACAAACATGACGGTTTGAATAAAAATAAGAAACAGAAAAAAAAGCTACCCCAGTTGTCACAAAGGTCTGAACACTAGGTGGCATTGTTAAGGAACCTTTCAAAGAGGGAGCCTTCCTGGAGGAAGGTATTTCACTGGGGATGAGTTTTGAAGAGTCTAACCTGCCATCTCTCTCTTTCCCTGTTTCTGTGGATGTGAAATGGGATGGAAATGTGATGCTCCAGCTTTCTATGGCCCCCACCATTGTAGTCTTTCCGTCTGGAACCCTAGGAGAAAGAAAGAAAGAAAGAAAGAAAGAAAGAAAGAAAGAAAGAAAGAAAGAAAGAAACAAAGAAAGAAACAAAGAAAGAAACAAAGAAAGAAACAAAGAAAGAAACAAAGAAAGAAACAAAGAAAGAAACAAAGAGAAAGAGAGAAAGAGAGAGAAAGAAAAATCTCTTTGTTCCCTAAGTTGCTTTCAGCATTTTTATCATAACAACAGAACAAAAACAAGAGAAAAATAATTAGCACACTGAATACAGAATTTTGAAGAAATAGGTATAATTATCCTGACAAACTATTACAAACTAAACTTTGTAATGCTACTGAATAGCTGATGATTTTTCTATGATTTTTCCTTCTTAAAAATGGAAATTATCATTAAAATGTTCAACTTTACTTTTAATATATGATGTGAGATAAACACTGGAAAATTTTCAAAGGTGATATTAATCCCTGCTGATATTATTTACTTAAGAAACTGTTCTTAGTGGTTAAAAATTTGCACTTTTATCACTTTCTTATAATAAAATAAATTGTCTATTATATATTTAATATTTTCTTACATGCATATAAATCATGCTTTAAAAATTTTAAGAATCTAGGTTTATAATTACACATGACAATATATGAGTTTATATTTCATCTATCATATCTACATAAACTTCGCAGTTTAATGATTTAATATACAACCAATATATAAATTATTCAACTCAAATTTGTATATTAAATATTTTCAGCTATACTCTGATTACATTTTCCACTATTACTTTATATAGAAAAATTACAATTTTTTCAAATTAGTTTTGATATTTAGAAATAAAATATTGCTTCCAATATGTTATTTATGATCCATATTTTTACCACTAGCCACTGTCGTTTTTATATTCCTCATACTCCATACTGTCTACCAATAATGTTATCAGGGCTTAATTTATTTGCACTTGCTTAGTATCTCTCTGTCAATTTTATTTTTCTTCTTCTATCAGCTATTCTTTGTCAATCATATTTAAGGGTCTTGCTACGACATATGCATTTTTTTCTTTTGGCTTTTCAATCTAAGTCTATTCTTTCAGATTTTAATATATTCAGATTTAATATCTGTTGTCCTTCATTACTTCTATTTTAGATGATGTCAACTGTCATTCATAACAATTTTATAGTTTTCTCACTTGTAGGTGGCTTACCCACGAGTTCCCATTTTTGCTAATTGAAGCATTTTATAGTTATTCAATAAAAAGCTATACACTGAATAAAAAGTAATTGAGTACACAGTTACTATATGAAAACAACTACCAAACTATTTTCTCCCAACAGTGTCTCTCCTGTTACCCCAAATTTTCAAAAAGTACTTTGTTCTTTTCAAATTTGCTTAAGAAAAGTTATTTTTTAAGTTTTCCTACTATTTATTATACTTCAACCTATTGAGTTTGTCAAACTCTCTATTCTTTTCAACCCAGACAAGCTTTAAAGCTTTTCGTTTGCTGTGTCGAAATTTAAAATTACCTAATAAATTCTTTTGTTTTATATACATATATGTGTGTGTGTGTGTTCATAAATGTTTAAATGCTACTGTTATCACTCAGAACTGCCTAAACACATATTATTTTCCAGTGGGCATTCAGTCGCACCAGGCGAGCTATTGCACTATACAGCGTAAATTTTGCATCGCTTGCATGAGCACAGTCCTAGCGTTTTTGCTGGGGCGTGTACCACACACAAGAGCAGTGTTGCTTTACTTCCTCATTCCAAATAAAATGTGAAGAACATTGTGCATACAGATAGCATAGAGAAGAACTGAAAATCTGGTAATAAGCAATGATTACAGAAGCTAGGTATATATAAATTGGCAACAAAGCATGAAAGAAGCATTTTTCTCTAACTCCTTTGTTTAAACAAATCTGTTCTGTGGTTTTGCAGCATCTGTACTCTGTGGTGAGTATATAGTAGACCATCATTCAATATTGACTGAAGGTCTTCATCAATAACTGTTCTCTATCTAGTGTTTATTACTTATTGGGAGACAAGTGAACTAAGAGTACACAAAATGATATATAACTCTGAAAGTCCAGGAAAATCTATGACTATGTTCCCAAAGATATATTACCTTTAAATTTATTTTTGATATGCAAATTATTTTACACTTTTTATTGTTTCTTTCCCCCCTTCCATTTCTTCCCTCCAAGCTCTCCCATATACCTCTGCTTGCTCTCTTTTAAATTGATGGCTGCTTTCATTCATTAATTGTTACACACAGTTGGCTCAATCTGTATAATGTTACTTGTATGTAGGCTTTCAGGGCTGACCAATGGATAACCAATTGTTCTGTTCTTACTTAAGTATTATTATTCTAACTCTCAGCATTCCTTAGCTGCCTATAGCTTTGGGGGGAGGGTTGAGATCTTGTGGGCCTCCCCCTGTTTATTTTTACATTGTTGTCCTTGTTCAGCTCGTGTTCAGACAATCATATTAGTGATACTTAACGGGTGTAGCTTCTGACGTTACTAGGAAACAGAATCTCTCACACACACAAAAAAAACCCACAACTCTCCAATCCTTTGATTTTTACAATCTTTCTTTGCCCCCTTCTGCAGTGTTTCCCAAGCCTTAGATGAGCACCAGCAACTGGCACTCACCTTTTCTCAAGTTGCTGCTTGACAAATGACGGTATCTCTCATGCCTCTGGTTTGCCATCACTCCTTATATTCTGGTTCCACTTTGTGACCATGGCAATATAAACACTCAACTCAATACTACTCTGGGTCATGACATCAGGCACACAAAATTGCCCAGGAATAATTTCAGCTAAAATATCCCTGACCCGGTTGTCTGTGTGAGGCTCCACCAGAGGTTCATGGTGTGTTTCTTATTCCTGGCTCTCTCTCACAATCTTATTGCCAGTATGTGGTGGCATATTTTAGAGGATGTAGCTCTACATGGTTCCTAAGCCAACAGTCATAGTTGTGTTGCTATTGAGAAATAACACATGTTGTTTATAGAGAATATTATTGAACCAAGTAGTTCATAAGCATTAAATTAGGTTGCTACTCAAAATTCTGTTGCTATTCTGTCTGTTCTATATGACAAGCTAACAAAGGAAATTGTTGTACGGAGAGTGGGACCCTTGTTCTGCCCCCCTCCACTAGCTTACACCCAAAATAATTTCTGTGAATACACAGAAACTGTATTCATTTAAACACTGCCTGGCCCATTAGCTCTAGTCTCTTATTGGCTAACTCTTACATATTAGTTTAACCCATCTCCATTAATGTGCATCACCACGTGACTGTGGCTTACCGGCGAGAGTCTAACCAGCATCCATCTCAGGCAGGAGAACCATGGCATCTGTCACTCTGCCCTTCCCAACATTCAGTTCTGTCTACCCTGCCTACCAATGTCCTTCCCCATCAGGCCAAGCAGTTCCTTTATTAATTAACCAATGAAAGCAACACATAGAAGAACCTCTTACACCAGGAAATGATAGCTGAATCCTGCCCCAGAAAGCTACCAGTATACTAACTTGTCTGGTCTTTGAGTGAAATGCTTTCAAGTCACACTTTCTTGTCCTTTGAAAGTAAAATTTCAATTACTTATATTTTCCCTAAACATCTTTTCATACACATGAAGAATAGTTAGCTTCCCCTCTTACCTAGCTTTTGCCATATTTCATTTCCAGTAAAATAAATCAAATTCTGATATCTAGAAACAGTTAAGTCAGTTAAGAACCTTAGCATTATTCACAATAAAAAGAACTCATTTGCCTTGCCTATGAAAATGTGCCATATGCGTACAGCTAAATTTTGTTCATTAACCTAAAAAGAAAAATAGCTTTACATGCTAGAAAACTGCTAAACTTTGGGAAAATTATGCTAAGGAAAGACAGTTATAAGTGGACACATATTTTTAAAATCTATTTATATGAAATATCCAAAATAGAAAATCTATAATCAGAAAGTAGACTTCTTTTATGCTGTCAGATGATTTAAAGTGGATAGGGGAGCAACAAGTAGAAGAGAATTTGACTGAAAAAGGATATAAAGTTACACAGTATTATTTTGATATTTTAGAAATATTAAGTTAACTAATAATTATAGATGTACAAACTAGTGAATATACAAAGGCACTTCTTTAAAAAATTTGGGAGATTCTACATAAAACATGCGAATATAGATCCTCTCAAAAGAACAATAATGCTGGGCAGTGGTGGCACACACCTTTGATCCCAGCACTTGGGAGGTAGAGGCAGGCAGATCTTTGTGTTCAAGGACCTGGTCTATGGAGTGAGTTCCAGGAAGCCAAGGCTATACAAGCAAAGCCTTTCTTGGGGGGGAAAAAGAACAGGAAAGATTAACTTAGGTAATATTTATGTGATTCAACTTACCTAAAATATCAACTTATATGATTCAGTCAATACATATAATGTTAATGAAATGTTTGAATAGCACTAAGTAAAACAAAACCCTGAAGAAAGTATTAGGCGTAAGTCTAGGCCTCTAACTAACCATTGAGTTTTCAGTGAATGGCTATTAGGGTCTCTATATACAGAAATTTATGATCACGGACAAGAAGATAACGGACTGACCTGGAACTTGTTTTGTAGACCAGGCTGGCCTTGAACTCACAGAGAACTGCCTGTTTCTGCCTCCCAAGTGCTGGGACTAAAGGCGTGTGCCACCAACCACTTGGCAGTGGATGTGTAATTTCATACACACACAAAAGAAGAAACAGGATGACTTTGTGAGGTTTAAACACCACACCCACTACATAGGAAAGGGACACTTCATTTTTAATGTAACACACCAGGATCAGAGATGTTTATGAATTCTAATATATTACCAATAACTATTCAAATGTCTGACAAACACTCTGCAAAATTTGAAATATTTTTATGTTCTTTTATGCTCCTTACCTTTTCATGCCAGTGGCAAAAATCTTCAATGTCTCATTACCTGGCTATTGTACCTGTCAAGCTAACCCATTATCATCCCGCTTGCCTTCTCTTGAAGAACTACGAGTAAATAGTCATAATGGCTCTGAGGAAATGGGATTTCCGGTAAAAAGAAGCAAGCAAGCATTCTAGAGCTATTGGCCAAGACAAAAATCTACTTTAAGTCAAATAACCTCTATTTTTAAAAGGATCACAGACCAGTTCCCCAGTGCAGCAGTTCATACAGCTTGTTTTAAAAAATGACAATTACAATACACATTACCATAATTATGTATCTACAAAATTATGTATAAATAAACACATGCATGCCACATAAATTAAAAGAATTGAAAAACGCTACCAAGGCTAACTCCTCTACTCCTAGATTATCATACATAGAGATAGAGGTACTGATGAATAATTTCACAATTCATGCTCACTGGATTGCCATTTCCTCATATCCACTCTATATTAATTTGTAATACTAAATTTTCAATAATTAAGATACATAGCATATAATTTGAAGATTTCAAGTTACAAGGGCACAATCTGAATGAACAAATGCTGGAGCTGGGTTAAGGTCTACACAAATAACTGATTTCCCCTGAGGTACATGATAAACAGTTTGTACCCCAGACTGCTCACTCAATGATAACTAGGGCATCTCTTAAAGGGGTTCCACCTTATCTCCTTTATGATGAAAACTCGGGCTGAGTCATAAGGGAACCACAGGAGCTTGTGTCATTGAGGATTTATGGAGTGCACCCCAGTCAGCCAGCAGAGGATTTGCTTACATTTTTGCTAGTTGGTCTGCAGCCCCCAGCAACATGTAAGACGCATGTGTCAGTACTTTCTCAGCGAAGAAAAGAACAGTTTCTCCTCTGTCCTGGTGCTCTCTGTCTTCCCCAGGGTTTTCCTCTTCCTTATTTAGTATTCACCTCCACACCCCCATGCTCAGGCTCCCTGATTGATTCAGCAACTGATTTGGAGCTCTCCTTAAAACCCTTTGTGGGCCATCGAAATTCACCCCAGTCCTGCTTATCACTGCAAGGGGCACAGAAGCGCTTGACGTTTTTGATTCAGCACCCTGGGAGTCACAACCTACCATTACATTCTCCTCATCCTTGAAGAGGGCTCCCTATCTAGACATAAAAATAGAATTCCGGAAAGAAGCCCCTGGAGACGTGTTGGCAGGCAGAATTAAAGCCAGCTACATCGTGTGATTGATTGCAAAGGTTATGCCCGACCTATGGAGAAAGGATAAAGGCCAGATCATCGGATTTACAAGTCTCTTGTGGATGAGAATTTTAGTCAATAATATCAGCACTTCTGGGAGTTAGAAAACTCCTTGCAACCATTAAAACCAAGAGGCGCACAGACAGGAAAATTCCCTGGCCCACTCACTTGGGACTGAGAGAACTAGAAAGATAATGCTGAGGATGGAGACAAACAGAGAGGGGGAAGGAATGCACAGGGACATCCACACTCTCACGGATAATCCCAAAGTGACTCATCTATTTGGAATATTTTAAAATTGTGTTTACATCAATGACAGTCTTAAGTGATCACAACATGAACTTTTATTGTAGGTCCCCACTCAACAACAGTAGCTTAATTATGCTACTCAGCATGTCCTACCAAAAGAAATGACAGATGAACTGATTCTAGCTCATTGTGATTTTACAGCCAGATCTAATTAGTGCCTTCTCAGGGCTTTAATATATATATTATATATATGAAGTGCAGTGTGTCTTTAAATGGACACATAACGTATATAATCTAAATATTGCTAGCATCTTTTTCCACATGTAAACTGTACAGTAAACATTAAAAATGAATTCATTGCTACATAGACCAGCTACAAAGGGATTATGTGAAGACAATGAAGGCTTAATTTAGAACTGAGCTGGTTTTATTCCTTTAAATATATAAGATTTGAGAGAGTATAAATAAGAAGCCACATGAAACAATGAAAATTGCTGCCAAAAACATTGAACAGAAAAATCCCAAAGTCTTAACAAAGTTACTAAGAGGTAAAGTAAAATTAAAATGAAATAAGACAAAGCAATGTAATCAATCACAAACACTCCCACAACACTAAAACCTGTGATTGTGGCAAGGAGCTATGCTTTCCACAGTGCTTTCTCTAAAATCTTTACGATGTACGTAAAATAACGCGTTTGAACTTCATGGCTAGTTTATTTTTTGCGTCAACAAGGTTAAAAACATTCCCTGAGTTTATCTGAATATATGTATCCTATTTTATGTAAACTATAAAGGAGTGTGCGAAAACAAAATACTAGCTTCCTTTCCCAAATGAAATGTTATGCTGATAGAACAAATCATAATAAAAGAGTGTTTTCCATTATATGAAGTGGAATACACACAATGATAATGCATTCACAGATCTCCTGAACATTCAAGGCAAGGTCAAGATTCCCACCATGTCACAACCTTCATTCTCATCTTATGCACAAAAAGTGCGAATCTCTCCCAAAGCATCTCAATTGTTCTTCCTGTTTCACTCTGTAGTAAAGCAGGTGTTACTACAGAGTCATTCTTCAGGCTTTCCAACCTACTACTCTGACCAGAACACTTCCTGGGTTTCCTAAAGGAATCACAATAAAGTATAAGCTGTTTGTGGCCTGCAGTAAGACCCTATGGAACCTGGCCATTGTCTATGTGTCCCATCTCACCTCTGATGATTCTTGCTGTTGCATTCACATTGCTTACAAAGTCACAGATCTTTTCATTTTTCCTCAACTAAACTAAGCAAGTTCCTATCTCAAAATCTTTGCACATTTTATCCTTTCTTCATGAAGTCCCTTTCTAAAAAGTTGGAGCTATAATTATTATTTTACATAATCTATCCATATAAACTTTACACTTTAATATTTTATAGTATATTAAAGGAGCTGTGAAGCTATTACAATTATAACTGAAATCATTTGGCCCTTCTACAAACGCCACTTCTCATTTGATCTCATCCTCTCTTCTAGCCCTGCACTGTGCAACTCAACTGTCTGTCACTGTAAATTGGGCATATTGTCTGAATAGAACCACACACCTGGAGTCTAGTCACTGGTTTCTACATTGTGGCAGAATTTTGTCAAGACTTAGTTGTGTTGAAATATTTTTCTTTGAAAACAGTCTTCATAAAGATGTCACTTGGTTTTGTTATCCGCTTGTTAGTCAATGGACATTTAGGGCATCTTCACTTTCGCATGACTATGAGTGAGGCGGCTATAAAGATACACATATAAGTCTCCATGTGGAAATATCATTGCTATTTCTCTCAGGTACATACCAAGGTGTAGAATTGCAGAGCGATTTAGTAACTACATTTTGAGGAGCAGTAAGACTGTTTCACAAAATGACTGTGCCACTTAACATTCCCACGAGTATAAAATTACATAAAGAAGAATAACAATTCCAAATCTAGGCAAGACTATGGAGGAACTGTAATTCTGATACATTGCTAATAAGAATATAAACTATTACAGCTAGTTTGTGAAGCACCCTGAGACTTTCTTGTAAAGTCAAATATATTCTTACCACTCTAACTTAGCAATTACACTTATAGGCCCTTGTCTAAGAAGAATGAACACACACAAAGGGAGAAACTGAAAATTGTTTTAAAACTTTTCAAACAATTTAATTCATGATAACCCGAAACCATAAACATTGCCCAAAACCAAGAATATGAATATAGAGTATTGTGTTATATATAATCTCTATTACTATCCAGAGAAAGGCCTGCTTATTATATTCCATATTGTTACAGAGTGCAAAGAATAAACACTAAAGTCTGGAAATTGTTATCAGCTACTATGGTACATGCTGTGAGATGTTGTGAAAAGTTCTGTAACATGCAAAATTAATATAATCTGATATTATAAAAGTAATGTTGACTGGAAAGAAACACAGGAAGCTTTCTTGCATAACAAAATGCACATGATAGAATATGTGCTATCATATATAATCATCTCTGAACATACACCAAAATGTATACTTAAAGTTTATCCATTTCACTAAAACTAAATACACAGCAATATAAAATAATCATTTACACATTAATAAGTCATGGATCAAGAATGACTAAGAGCACCAATAAATGTAAATGATATTATACATAGTGTTTGATACCTTGATGAACTAGATCATAAGAAATCATTAAATATCTACAATTCAAACCTTTGTGGTGAACATGAACAAATAAGTTGATAGTAATCCTTTCGGAATTCCTGGTGTGGGAGGTCCTTCTGTCTATATGTTGCTTTTATTAGTTAATGAATAAAGAAACTGGCTTGGCCTGATAGGGTAGAGTAGGCAGGGAACACTAAACTGAATGCTGGGAGGAAGAAGGCAGAGTGAGAGAGAAGCCATGTAGCCCCACCGGAGACAGATGACAGAACTTTACCTGGTAAACCACAGTCACATGATGATACACAGATTAATGGAGATGGGCTAGTTTTAGATATGAGTTAGCCAGAAATATGCTTAAGTTATTGGCCAAACAGTATTGAAAATAATATGGTTTCTGTGTGATTATTTTGGGGCTAAGTAGCCACAAACTAACTAGTGACCTCCTACAACAAACTCCCAAGGCTCTCCTTTCATCTATCACTCTGTAACATCAGCAAAAGCAAGTTCAAATATGACTAAAGGTAATCCAAAAAGAAAAGTGAAGAAAATGGTTCTTTTGAACATTTGCTTGTCTATCAACAATTAAGAATTATTTGTAATATCTTCTGGATCTCAGCAAATTATCTGAAATAAAAGGTGTTGAAAAACATGGTCATAGGATCTTTTCATAGTAGGCAGAAGTCAATGCATAGATGCATGACTGGTGAGTATGCTGAGAATAAAACACTGGGGACTCAGCCCCAAATGGAATGTCTAGACTAGCTCCTACCAAGGTTCTGGGACCATTAAAGGAGAGGTGACAAAATGAATGTTAAGAGCCAGAGGATGGGAAGGAGTTTGTACAGTGTTGTTGTACAGTGTGGACATGACAAAGCAATCATCTTCACGACCCCAGCAGCTGTGGTTACCACATAAAAACTGTACAAGGACAAGTGAGCCTCAATTCAGCATAGCTTTGAAGGATTATTTGAATGTCAATTGTTAATGAAAATAATCATGCATGGTGATAGATGTTTGTAATGTATCCTAATCAGGTACTAAAAGTTCAATAATTTGAGATTATGATTAAGTATATGAGTGAAAGAGTAAAGAGGCAAACAGCATGGTAATTAATCTTAGTTATTGGTATTAATTAATAATATAATTAATCAAAGTTATTGGTATTAAAGTTTTGAAGAAGGTTGAACTTAGAAGAAAAACAATGCAGACCACTGATGTAGCATGAATTCTAATTAGTCTTAATAAAAAAAAACAAACACGGAATCAGATATTAGGGGGTGAAAGTTGAAAGATCAGAGAAGCAGAGAAGCCAGCCACTAGATCTTACCTGTATGAAATCCTCAGACCAAATGGTATCCTGCCTCTACAAGTCCTCAGACTAAATGTCATCTCTACAAAACCTCAGGCTGAATCCTGAGCTCCTGCCTCTTCCCACCTTATCTTCCTCTCCCTGCCCAGCCAACCCTGTTTCCACACCCCAAGTGTTGGGATCACAGGTGTGAGTCAACACCTCTTGGCTGTTTCTCGTTTAGACTGATTCAATCTCATGTAGCCCAGGTTGGCCTTGAATTCAAAGAGATCCATCTACCTTTGTCTCCAAAATACTGCACTCCTAACCAACAATATCATGGTATGACCAGTGGGTTACGCTGAAGTAAACTAGGAAGTAGGTACACTTCAATGAACTGATCTAGTGTACTTAAAAAAATGGTTTCAGAGAGTTATTTTGCTCTCTTTCTGCCTAAAAAGAGTCTAACAGTGTAACAAGGAGCAACAGGAAGTGGGTCATCTGAAAATCAGAGGAGGGGTCTTGTCAGAAAGAAAGACTGACTTCCTGCTTTCAAAACAGAGTAATAAATATTTGGTGCTTTCTAGCCTCCCGGAAGGTATTTTGGTGCAGAAAAATAAACTCAATTCCTATATAATCAATACACACAATTGCTAAAAATGATTTACTTTGGTAACTTCATAAGCAGAACTAACAAATCCTTTATTTTTTGTTTGTTTTCTTTATTCCTGTTGTCTGTCTTTGCAATACACTGCAACTCATTCAGATCTCTCTAAGGGAAAAGTTTATATAATAGTAAATTTGTCTGCCTTCCTTCCCTTTTCCTAAGTCCTCCACTTTAATTCTAGTTTAGCACGACAAAGGCAACCTGCAGCATCCTTATCTTAGGTTATCTTACTGGTAAATAGTTTTTCCAGTGTTATACAAAGAGGTAGGGGTCTGATCATATTCCCAAGCTCATAGTTTTTCATTATACATTTCCCCAGTGTGGAGATGTACGTGAGGGACTGGGGCAACTAAAGCCAAAACACTCTTCTTCAGCTGATTTGTTTTCGGGCAGTGGTTAAATGAGAAACATAGTGGTCTTTCAAGTCAGTCAAAGGGCTATCCCATCTAAAATTCTAAAATTAACCCAAGTTCTCCTGTTACCACCTCAGAATCTACAAATGACGAGAGAGAGAGAGAGAGAGAGAGAGAGAGAGAGAGAGAGAGAGAGAGAGAGAGAGAGAGAGAAGAGAGAGAGAGTCATCTGTTATTGTTGATTGATCACTAGCTGTGAAATATTTCTCAGTTTCATTTTTGGCTAATTCCTTTTAAATAAATAATTCTTCAGTTCTTAGTAACTTTTTCATAACTCCAGGAAACATGACTCTTCTGAGCATAATTAAAGATAAGATGGAAACTATCTAACTATCTAAGCCTGGGAGTTACCATCTCAGCCTTTTCATAAATATAGTATTCTTGAAAGAAATTTGAGGCCCAATCTCCTACAGGTATAATAGTGACAATGACAAGAGCTCACCATGGTCTAAGTCTTACTAAGAGTAGTCAGACAAGCTGTAGTAAAGATCACTAGCTGGTGAATATTCGACTATATCATCTTCAAGTTCTTTGCTAACTTTTTGCTCATTCGTCTTCTGGTATACTTCAATACACACAATTTGTTTCATCAACAACAGGCCTTCTAGAATGTATTTCATGGCACTGTAGTCCATGCACACAACATGCAACATTACATTCAGGATAAATGGGTTTAAAAGTCTCTTGGGGGAGAGTTTTCTCATTTTTTTTGACAAGTAGAGACAAAGACAACACAAAGGCTCACACCCTCTACTCTTGGCTCTCCTGTAACATATGAACTTAATAAATCCTTTCTGCTACTCAAATATCAGAACTATTTTGTAATTACAGTATACAAACCATAACAACTACAAAATCTTTTCGAAAGGTTTAAGAAGTTTGATAACCTGAAACGAGAAACGAATCACTTGCTGGAGAGATGGCTCAGAGGTTAAGGGCATTGCCTTCTCTTCCAAAACTCCTGAGTTCAATTCCCAGCAACCACATGGTGGCTCACAACCATCTGTAATGGGGTCTGGTGCCCTCTTCTGGCCTGCAGGCATATACACAGACAAAATATTGTACTCATAATAAATAAATATTTAAAAAAAAAGAAACGAATCACTTTTATCTACTGACTTACTACTATTTCTGGATTAGACAGAAGAGGCTTAGATGCCTTTGATATAAACTCAGTAGTCGAGTATTAAGTAGATCAATGTAAACCTATAGTCAACTTGATGAAGACAAAGAAGATTTGCAAATGCATCTGTAGGAGGACTTCCCCTGTGGGTTCTAAAGAATGCATTATGCAAAGGTTTATAGTAAGATTATATGGTGGCCTTAAATTGGCTGTTTCATCTTTTTATTAGTATTAAATCAAAAAATCTTTTTAGTTTAATGAAATCATACCACTGTTTTTAACTATTAAGTTTGATTTTAGTTTCATCTGCCAAGTTAATACATGATGCTTCCCTTTGGGTTTAATACCAAGCCTAGTTGAATATGTATGAAACTATATACTACACTTTGGTCAGTGGCAATTGCCTGCTCTTACCTGATATGTGTGTGTGTGTATTCATATATGTATATATGAAGTAATATAGGTAACTAATGATTATTAATGGGAAGATTCCTGGGTTCTACAGTAAATACAGAGACATGAAGAGTGCCCAAAATATGTTTTCAACACCTTACCATGTAGCTCTAGAAGAAAATAAAGGCACCATCACTAATAAGCCGTGGAAAATAGGGAATCAATAGAACCTGCTGTATAAGCAGAATGAGGAGAGCCAAGAAACAAAGCCAGAAAGGACCTTGCCCCCATATGTATTAGAGAAGTGGTAACGGTAGTTTATGGACATTGACATAGTTCAATTACTTCTTTGCCTACACTTTTATATGTTAACATTGTTATGCCTTTATTTTCTCATCACCTTACAAGAGTATCATGTCTCTGTCTCTCTTTTTTACCTTATATATCCTTTTAATCCCTTGTATCTCAGGAAAAAAAGACAAATACTGACACAGTTCTGCCTTTTACATTTTACAAACAAGAAAGATGAAATCTAAGGATTATGAGCAGCCGAAGGCCTTTCAAAGTTAAAAAAAGAAAAAAAGTATACACTGTCAGATCCTAATACATGGTTCAAGCCTTGCACTGAAGTGTTTCCCAAACTGGTCACAACATTCTAGAAAATTATAGACATCACCTTGATTATATAATTTTTAAATATAGAAAGCAAAATTATAGCTTGTTCCAAGTTGACTTTAGTCATATTGCAGAAGGGGATTTGTGACAAAACAAGAAACAATTTTATTGAGTCTAACGTTAGTCAATGTTTTCTGCAATGCCTAATCATATCTACTGGGTTGCAAACTCCTGAAGAAAGCATCCACTCTTCTCTAGAGACCGAACAATAGCATTGAAGATTGATTTTTACAGATACAGTAGATGATCTCTGTCTGTAAGCTCTGAACCCCTGAGGACAACCAATCAAGGCAAAAGTACTAAGAAAGTAGGTTGAGTTTGAACTTAATATGGGTAGGAAGTTAAGGCTTACCAGGCAGAGAGAGGAGCCAGCCTAGAGTCTGTCTGGTGCTGTCAGAGGTCCTGATAGTGTCTAACCAATGAAGGGTGACCACAGAATGCCATCTGAGGGCCTAGCAACAGGCACTGTCAGAGGTCCTGATCTTGCCTAGTCAATGAGGGATGACCATGCAATGTCAATGGATCAGAATACCTGGGTGCTGGGAGGGTATAAAAGGTTCTCCCCCTTGCTAAATAAATGAGTCTGTTGTATCCCTTTCACCAGATGCCCAACATCTATGTCATTGACCTTGGGCCTTCTCATCCCCTCCCCCAAGGAAGATCTTAGAGCCCAACTATAAGCATGTACATAATTTTCCTCTCATTTTTCCCTTACAGTATTTTCTTTGTGTTTCTTGAATATTTAATACAAGTATGAAGCTGTGGACAGGCTATATCCAAAGGATATGCTATTTTATAGAAAGTGCTTAAGCTGTGGCAGATTTTGCTCTCTGTGTGGGGTACTAGAGACCCAAGGATGGATGTAGTTTCAAATAAATGGATAGGTTTTTTTGGGGGAGGGGGAGTTTGGTTTTTGTTTTGTTTTGTTTTGCTTTATCCTTTTTTGTATTCCATGTCTTTTCTCTTCTACACAAAAGGGAAGTATTAGTTTCTTTCTTTGGCTACTGTAACCATTCATTTATCTATTCTTGTCACCACTCTATATAATAAATTATAAAAATACTTTTTTAAAAAATTTAGAGAAAATGGTTACTAAGCAACTATTTGTTAACAAGACAATAAGTATTCCCTCTTCTGGACTTTGAGATTTACTAAAGTATGGAAAATGCGTACAAAAGCCTGGCATAATAATGAAGGTTAGCATTCAGTGAGTTCCCATGCACTCAGGCTTGGCCAGTCCCTTTTCTGATTAGTTCTACTTTACCTGTGCATCTCAGAAGGAGTGATTTGCTATTCAAGCTAGCTAATGCTTTCTGCCTAGAAGCGGAAGGACTTAGAAGGATATCATGGATACTTTTTTCTATCCCTTGTAATAAGTTAAAAGGAAATTTAGAGATGTGTTAAACTTTGTTCTTTGTAAGATTATGTTTTGTGTGTCACACTCAAATCGTACATGGTAGTCAAAGGATCATGCACCACCAAGCTTCATTTCTAGCCCTTTTTATACATTTTACTTTGAAATAAGGTCTCACTAAATTGCTCAGGTTGGTTTTGAACTCACATAAAGCTTAGCAAGACCTTGAACTTTAGATCTTCCTGGCTTAAATCTGAGCTGCCAGGCCTATCTTAGGTTCATCCTGAACTCTGTAATATAACGGTGGTCTCTTTTCACATTTTGATGGCTCAGCTAGTTTAAGAATCTTTCTCAGAATGTAAGATCCATTTAGGTCCATTATCAGGTTAGTGATCATATACACAGGTTCCAAAGTGGTGGAGGCCTTTGCTTACAAAGTCTTTCCAGAGTTAATATACTTCCAACTGCTCCAAGCCACGATTTTTGCTTGTTAAATATGGTTAGTTCTGTATTTTGAAGGGTTTGCACTAACTAGACCATTTAATACAATCACTCAATCTTTTCCTTTTCAAATAGAAAGAGCTCAATGCCAGTATCCCAGACACTAAGATCCCAAGCTAAATATAAGACTTTGGTACAAGTCAAATGATAGAGACTCATAGATAGTAAATAACAGTGATAACATAGCATTCAGGGGAGATTTGACCTGCACTAATCAATTTTTATTTAATTTTATCTAACACTTTAAATTGCCAAGAGAAGGTCTCACTCTAGTTCACAGTATTGTCTCACATTCCAAGACCTGGGTAATTTTCTAGCTTTAAACTTCCCAGCATTGGGATCATAGGTGTTTACCTCCCTATATCTGGCTATCTTATTTTAATAAACTCATTCTATTAATACAGGTTGAATGATTCTAGTTTCACAAACCAGACTTAAAACCCTATGGAGTCAGAACTATTAAGAACCCTTAAAGACCAATTGTCATAAAAGTACTTTCAGTGAGCTGGGCGGTGATGGTGCACGCCTTTAATCTCAGCACTCGGGAGGCAGAGGCAGGAGGATCTCTGTGAGTTCGAGGCCAGCCTAGTCTACAAGAGCTAGTTCCAGGACAGGAACCAAAAGCTATGGAGAAACCCTGTCTCAAAAATTAAAAAAATAAAAGTACTTTCAGTGGCCAAATATCTGTATGTTATTGGCACAGGAGTCTATAACTATGTTCATTTGTTCATTGTTAAAGCCCCTGCATGTCCAGATTTAATGCTGTTTTATTCCACTTTCTAAACTAAACATACAATATTAATCTTAGAACTATGAAAACATAAAAATTTACAAGACATCTCCTTGATCATATCTAACTTAACACAAGAACAAACGTAATTGAAGTTAAATTTGACCTGAAGATGTTCTAGAGACCTAGAACCCTGTAATGTCTTTTCTAGTCCCCCAGAGCTACAACTAGGAGATTTGTAAAATACGTTAAAGGGATTATTTTTAAGGACTTGTAGATTATATATTTCTGTTTATTGTTTAATGAACTTCTGATTCTAGTCATATAAAATTCAACAGCTGCTATTTAGTCCTATATGAAGCATAAAATAATAATGAATCTATAGGACATATGTAGAAAAAAATTCATTCATCTTAGGCAGCTGAAAAAATTGTTCCAGTACTTCTGTAAGGGATGACAAAAATGTTTCCTCTGAAAATTACAGTAAAATAATCATTTTCCTCTTTAATGAGCCAGAAGATATTTAAAAATAGCTGAGATCTTGAGAACTCGAGAAAGTTCAGATCTTATAGACACAGAAAAGCGCCTCTCCAAAAAGTGCACTACTCTCTAAAATTTAGTCCAATAAAGATCTCTTATTAACTAAAAACTACATGTTCATTTTTAAATATTTATTGAGGACTTTAATCAAAATTCTGACACAGAAAATGGAAGATAAATACTGACAGTCTGGAATACCCCATAATAGCTTGTTGCTCCCTCAGTACACAATCAACTAAGCGTGGTTTCCAATGATGTATCACTAGAGGGACGTCACTAATAAAGTTAGAGTTATTCACGTATTCAAAATCATTTCTTGAGAATGGACATATTTCATACATTTCTCTAAGAACTGGAAATGTAATAGGAGAGACAAATAGATTCATACATACACAGCTGCTTTCAAGTTGGTTTTGGTATAATGGAGGAAACCGAATAATTCAGGAATTAGGAGATTTTGAGATTACTGTGAAGGACAGACAAGATGAAAATGTAACTAACTGACATAGAGCTCAATACCTCTTGGAGGTTGACTACAAATGACTTTGAGTTTGATAGAACAGTCGGAGTTAGGGGTAAAAAAGATGGCAAATAGCAACCCATAAGTTCTGTGGAACACTGAGTATCCAGTAATTTCAGAGTCCTATAATTAAGCAAAAATAATAAAAAAGAATAATAGTACTAGTAGAGAGAATAGTCTTTATAAGCCTCTTAAAATTGTATTGTCCTTAAAGATAACATAAAAAATCAAATGCACCAGAAAGTGTCTTGTCCTTGCACTTCGGGAAGATTACCTTAGATAAAAGACAGAAAACTGAATTGTTAGAACTGAGCAGAAAGCAGTTCAGCAAGAGACGTGGGATTATGATCTAAAAGAGTGACAATGAGGAGAGATGAAGAGGAATGGATACATATGTTCATAAATATACATATATGTGTATATATAAAGAAAGTCAGTTAACATTATGTGATCCTCAGTAGGACAAGACAAGTAAAAAGATAAAGAAAGTTTCAAGATGGCACTTGGGTTTCTGACTGAGACATTCATTAGGACATAGAATATAATGGCAAGGAAAAGTTGACTACAGAATTCTGTTTCATTTTGGGTTTTGTTTGTCTGTGGAACATTCAAGGAAAGATGCTCAGCGGTAGGCACTAGAACAGAGGTGAGGATTCTGGCTAACAACTAATGAATATGAAAGTTCATATGTAATAACAAAATATCACAACAAATATTTTATACTTATTTAAATCTTAACCACAATTGTTTGATTTCTCTTCTAACCTATTAGTTTATAAGCCGAGACAGAAATAAACTAAGTTCCTAAGGTCACACGGACACCAAATGGCATGAGGTTGACCAGACAAGACTGTAATGGTGTTTTTAGAGAACTAGGAAAATGGAGACAAAAAAAAAATGGAGGAGGGGAGAAAAATTTATAACATTGATTTCTAACACAAAGAGCCAAGTGGTCATTAAGCTACTGATAAAGTATGGTGACATCAGTCTTTGATTTTATTTGCTGGTTTTTGAAGTTTATTTCTTTTAGAACAATCCAAAATCCACAAAAAGTTGTACCGCATAATAAATTTCTATACACACCCACCACTTGAATCATTGTCACCAGAATAAAAAAAAAAAAGTAAGCCCCTCAAACTGCCAAGCAATTGCTTACCATATCTACAAAATAAAGACATATCCTGTCTACCTAGAGAATACATGTCAGAGTCAGGAAAGCTGCAAGGGCAGAGCATTCCTGTGTAATTTTAAAGGCCTATTTGACTTTTTGCAAATGTCCCAATAATGTCATTTAGGTGAACATCCACTCGAGGATCTCATGCCTTGAGTTGTCAGTTCTCTTTAGTCATCGTTAATTTGAAACAATTTGTTGTCTTTGGGTTTTCAAGGAACTGACACTGTTAAAGATGACAAGCTGGGTGTTTTGTAGAATGTTCTTCAGTTTAAGTTTGCCTGCTATTTCCTCATGATTACATTCAGGCTATGTATCCTGAGCAGAAAGATTCAGAAATCACGACATTTTTCTTTCATTGCATTTGCCAGGTGGTATGTAATTTCAATTTTTCTCATCACTGGTGATGCTAACTTCAATTTCTTTAAGGCGCTGTCGCCAGAACGTAAGTACCATAATGATTTCTTTCTTTTTTTTTTTTTATGATCAGTCAGTACTTTAGGTCGAGGCATTTTAGAACTGTTAGTATCCTTTCCGTGATCAGATGTCTATTCATCTACTTATGTCCAAATAAAAACATTCAACTGACTAGGACTGGGACTGTTCTTGCTTATTTTGATGTTTAGCACTCTGAGCTCTTTGAAGTTGACATCTCTATCTTTTGATGTGCGACCAACATTTTTGAGTTCTTACTCCCTAACCAAACATAATCGCCCAGATCTCTATCTCCTCTCTTTGTTCCAGTCTTGCAAGTAGATTCTGTCTAGAGAAAGCTTGACTTGTAGTAAACCACATACAGAAACCCCATCACTACATCTGCTTTTACTCCTGTGATGTTCTGGCCCTCATATCATTATTCCCAGCAACAGATCATGCCTCTTTCCTGGAGAATTAATGAAGGGACATTTGCCACCTTCGGAGAAAATGCTCTGTTTACTCACAGGAACATAACCTTTCCTCATGGATGATTTGTCCATGTCAGTACTTTCAGTGTCGGTCCAAGTTGGATATGACTGGATACTGAGCACAATTCACACTGTCTATTCCTTTAGTTCACGTGTCCCTCAATGCCAGGTACATCTTATAATAAGGCAATGCCTTTAACACAGGTGAATGGCTTCCTTTCTTACTTACTTCCTGTCTTAACCTCTTGAGTAAATATGCCCATTACTCAACCAAGAACATGCAAAACTGTGAAACACTTGGCATTCTAAACTCCCTCAGGAACAAAAGATATTTTCATCTCCTCCCAGAACATAAACAAACATAAATAAATATTTTATGGATGTTCATCTCATCCATAAATTAAGAACATTTTTGTTACCGATAACATGCTTATTTGTTTTTAAAAATTATTAGATTTGGATCATTAATGCTCGGTATTTTTCACAAGAACAAACGGTGAATTTTCACTTTTTATTTTATAAAAAGATTGGATTAAATGTATTTTTCTGAGCAATTTATTATTTTATTCTGCCTTTAGAGATATAAAGCATATTATTTTTAAACAATAAACTGTGTGGTCAGTTACTCAATTGGTTAGAGTGTGGCATTAATAAAATAAAGGGTTCTCTCTGCTGTGTGTTCTTAACACGCTTAGGGTGAGGTGTCTTTTAGAATCCACAACACTGTGGATTTTAGATGGAAATGAAAGATACTGGCCAGTAGTGTGAATAACAACGGATGAATGAGGCAAGGCTTTTTCATGTAGTGAGAGGCTTCTGGGAATAGTCTATATCGGAAAGTGTCAGTGGTACAGAGGACCTCACTGACAAAGTACTACCCTGCAGAAGTGAGGGATGGGGCCCAGAGGCCAGGTGGAAGGGATGCTTGGATATGACCACTAGAACAGAATTCTCTTTCTTGAAAGTATGAGGAAAAGGGCAATAAAGGTGACGGCAGATGCCATAATCCCCATAAAAATGCAAAAAGGGATTAAAGTGTTCTACTTGATGGTGCTCACGTTACCATCCATAAAGTTCTAACTAAGGAATTAAGTACTGAATACTATGAGTGAAAACTGCTGGTTTGTGATTTCTTTGGATTGCAAACTACGTGTTAAAAATAGCAGTAACCCTCTATTACAGAGCCCAGAAGGTACAGGCATATAAATAAGAATAATTGGTTATGAGGTGAAGCACTCAACTGGGGCAAACAGGAATAATAATGAATTTCTTGGGAGGATAGCTGATTGAATGAAGATATAGTAAACTGTGGAGGCCCAAAAATGTGAGCCTATTCCTCCTTGTCTGAAATTCAAAAGAATGTGAGGTTGCTCAAAGTTGTTGACAACAGCTATGGCTGCACACCCTGACCTAGGTTGAGGTTGCTTGGTGTTTTGGACATTAAGGTGATTTGAGGAGGTAGGTCCACTCCACCCTGACCAAAGGTCAAATAATTCAAGCATACTTCTGCTTCTTTAGAAATAGGAGGTTTGACTTAGGGAGTGGCTGCCTTCAGGATACTTAGTCTAGGGTGACTTCACTGCCTAAACAACAGAATGCTTTTCTCATGAATTAATGGCTTGATGGCTCAAGGTATTGAAACAAATAACTGTTCTAGTTGTCCTTTGTATTGTGTTAAAGCAGGCTTTGCCTTCTTCCCCCTTTTGTGTTGGGGTATAAATGTGCACGGAAAATTAAACACAGGTAAACTCAGAATTCATAAGTCAAAAGAATTCAGCATTCAGTATTTGCTGAGTTGCCTGCCTGATACTAGCCTACATCTCTGTGATTCTTCCTTATCTCTGTTCTCCCTACCTAACATTCCTAATCTTCATGTTCCTACCTTGGAAGGCACAAACGTGCCACAGCTAGGATCGTGGCAGAAGTCACCCCAAAAAGGTAGCTCCAGACATATGGCAGCCCAACGTGGCAGCTCGTGACAGTGAATGGTCTAGCCAACATGTCCAACCATTTGACATTGTGACACAAAGCTTTTATCTGAAAAGTTTATTCTTGAGAACTATACAACTGAGTCACAAAGAGCAAATCTCAGGATGTTTTTAGTAACTTTATGATTCATTTTTGGGCTAATTTATTGTGATCTTGGACACTTGATGCTGCATATAGCTGTAAGTCACAGGTTGAGCATGCGTGTTAGGGCCTGCAAAAATTACCAAAGGAAGACAGACAAAAGAGGCACAAAATGGCAAAATAATGGAAAGGAAGTGAAAGTATATCAGAGTCCATGATTTTAGAGGAATGAAGGTCACATCAAATGGGCAGCATCACTCTAAAAACAGCTGAAATGTCATGGGGCTGAAAATGTCCTGTGTGGAAGAAGAGGTCAACAAACTGATGTAAATAGGTGGAGGGGACTCTTTACCTAGACACAGATAAATGGTAAGACTTGGGGGAAAGCTATGACTGGGAGTCTTGAGAATCTTTGATATATTTGGTGAAAAAGGTAACCCAGAATACCATTTATTCATACATGGATGTGTGTACTTGAGTAAACCTATACAAAAGATAAAATATATACAATAAAGTAGCATAAACTCCGAAAGAAAAAATATTATAAGTTTTAAAAATAAGAAACAGAATCAGCTGTCACACTTTTCAGAAAGAGCTGCATTCCAAGGTGAAGAAAGAATTTAACTGACTGCAGATAAAATATTCGCCGGACGTGCAGTGAGAGTGCAGAGGCTCCCCGAGCAAGGTGGGGGATGTTTTCAATGGTGGTCAGAAACAACAACATACCACACCTGGGGCTAGAGAGATGGCTTGGTGATTAAAAGTACTAGCTGCTCTTCCAGAAGACCTGGGTTCAATTCCCAGCACCCACATGGCGGCTCACAGCTGTCTGTAATTCAAGTTCCAGGGGGATCTGACACCCTCATACAGATATACATACAGGCAAAACACCAATGCACATAAAATAAATAAATAAATTAAAAAAAAAACATAGCACACCTATGAAGTTGCCTTACTTCGAGAGTCTGACATGGTTTGATTATAACATTGTCTCAGTTATGACTCAAGCTGAGATACTAGGCAATAGATACAGGAGTCTCTACGCAGATCACCAAAACAATCCACATGGTACTGAGAAAAGGAGAAATTTCTGGAGCCCCTGAACTTGAAAGCATATAGGATCTTTTATGAGACACACAACTTGCCTACTCCTGGCAAATCAGTTACATCACTTGGAGAACTGTGGATTTGCTGGAAGAGATCGAGAGTTCCACAAGAAATGCTGGTAGGCTTAAAAATATTACTTCTGAGAGTAGCGGCTGTGAATTCAGAAGTAACCTGTGTGTTCAAGTACTTCTGTCTCTTGATGTTTTTTCCTCACTTTCAAATTGATTTTCTCTACTTAACCAGAAATAGAGTCAAAATTTCATCATTTTTTAAGATTTGGACAGACTAGAGGACAATTTAGTCAATAAACAAGGTGACAAGCACTTATCCAAACTTTTCTTTCTTTTTGATATGACATATTACAGGACTTGAAATCATTTAAAGAATCACTAAAAAGTATGAAAAAGACACTGTCTTTTCAAGTTTCTCTACTTAATGTTTCACACAAACAATATATCAAAATAGGACTTTCAACTTTCAAGGAAATCTCTTCCTCTGCCTTAAGGATTACATGTAGCCGCTAACTCCAGAAATGTCTTTCTAGAATATTTCCATTATTTCCAGAGTTTCAAATCACATGAAAATACATCCTTTTAGGAGATGCACCTTATGTCCTGACACCAAAGGAGAACTTGCTTTGCAGTGTCTGCAATGCAAAATGCATACTAAAATTAGATGAGTTATGATGTTAAATGCAACGCCTTCTATTACAGTGTCTGAGGCAAATTCTGGCGGCAGAGTCAGAGATTCACTCTACCCGCGATGATTGCTTTCTTCATCAGAGTCTACTGAGATTGCCAGGGACTCCTGATTCATAATGCCACTCCCCAAACTCTAAAGTACTTTCCACTTTACCATGGACAGAAAGAAAGGTGGTGTCAATATTTCTTGCTCTTGGGCTCAGCAGGCTTTATTCATTTAATTAAGAGGAATAAGAAGGAAAGTCACTGTTTATCTATGACTCTAGCCCCAAAGTAACAGACTTAACACTAAATATCATATTCCTAGCCACCAAAAATGACAGTTATGTGTCTGAGTTGTGAGAGAAGATTGAGGGAGACAATTTCTCAAAACAGGCAAACACTAGAAATAAAAAAATAAGACAGGAAGTATTCACTCATTCCCAAATCATTTGCTTCTAATGAAGTGTTAAGTAGAGTTTGGGCATGCTTAGTCTCAGGGCACAAATCATAATAGTGCAAATAATGAAAACTGACACCTGAAAGACTTATTGAAGGAAGTAGCTTGAACATTTGACAGGAAAAAACTAGAAATTACCTTTCAGGTTTTGAAGAAGAAACATGCTAAATTCCTTATTTAGACGTTTGTATTGATGCTGGACTTGAGCTCTTGGTCTGCTGTGCCCACAGAGCAGCCATAACGACAGAAGTAACTGGAGCCAGTTTTAAATGGTAGAAGTATTCACCCAATCGCTCTTGCACAGAATGCCAGGCAAAGACCTGCAACTCAACAAACACACAGGAATGAATAGGAAGTCACATGGTATTGTCTGGAGTTGTCTGCCGGCCCTACTCAATCCACAAGCACAGGGACTCATGTGACATTTAACATTGCTTTCCAACTTTTAATTTGTCTTTTTATTGGCTTGTTAACCAATATTTTTATTTGTGAAAAATGGTTTTCCTTCTGGAAGTTCATGCAGGCTTGTTCTCATATTTTGTAATTGTAAAAGAGAAACCAGGAATGCTGTTGTCTTCAGTTTTCTAGAAACTTCAGGATACTTGGATATATCCTTGAGTACCTTTAATTAATGATTTCTGCCCAGAAGAGTCAGTAAATGACGGTTCACATTTCATTAGGTTCATCTTTGGGCACAACCTTCAGACTCTTCAGATGAGGAGGAATGTAAGAATACCTGGGAGAGAAGGTTAGAGAAAGTTCTATAGCAGGTATACAGCCAACATAGATCTGATGCAGAGAGTGTTCTGTAAATATCTGTAAAAGCAATCAATGCATGAAGCAATGAAAAAAAAAAGCACATGTTGAAATTAGCCTCCAACTTCAATCATTTATAAAAGAGAGATTTCCAGGCACGGTGGTATATGCCTTTAATCCCAGCAATCAGGAAGTAGAGTAGGTCCATGTCTGTGAGTTCAAGACCAGCCAGGGGCTACATAATGAGATCCTGTCTCAATACTAATAATAGAAAATTGGATTATGGATTCTGTTTTTATTTATGGAAAGTTTTAACATGTCAAACAAACAAGTATTTAATACCTTTACTATGCAAAATGTTGTAAAAGTATATTTAAATTAGATATCACTTCCTCCAGAAGTTTAATCAAAATATATCTATATAATGCCAGAAGTTATTTCCTTGAACTTGGAAATAAACACTAATTAAAATGTTACTCAGAACAGTCACATTTCTGTTACTTTATTAAGACTGAAACATTTGTTAGTTTTCACTGCCATATTAACTTTTATTCAACAAATAGCATACTGACATAAATTAATATGCATATGAGCCTTACAATTATGTTGAAATTCCACACTTTTCCATTTTATAATGGAAGAATTAGCTGAGCCGACTCTTACTTGAAATGGGATGGGAAAATGCATGCTTTCCTTAACAGAACAGGTAATAAACTGAAGCATTTATTTTCCAGAATTAATTCCCATGTTCATGTTTACATATTCATTACAAGCATATAAGTTTCATCACAATACTGGATTTGTTAAAGATGAAGGATTCAGGCTGCTGAGCTGAGTCATTCAAAGTGATTGTGGGTGGTCGCTTAAGGTTCCAGGTCTTGATGTTTCTCTGTAAAAAGCAGACTTTTCACCCGTCACTGTACAGATTAAAGGACAAGGTGCTTTGTGAACATTAGGCAGCCGTGGATGTCCGAAAAAGTTGTAAAAGCACTGGTGGGCTCTTCAGTATCCAACACTTTGTCAGCAAGTAGCTCAAAGGTAGCCCTTGGCTTCCGGTGAAGGTCAAAGAAGACAAAGGTGAGGAGATGAGGAGCAAAGTACACCCTGCTACTCTGCTTAAAGACATGAAGAGCTGCCCAAGAGGGTCCTGCCTCATTTTGTGAGCTGTCGAAATGGGGTATAGAACAGGAAGCTCCAAAGCTGTGGAGTGGGGTGTGCACAGAGGTTTCGATGTTGATTCTGTATCCAGTGCCATAGACTCCATCATGAACCTAACCCCAGCCTGTGTTTGGCCCATTTGAAAGGTAGTAATGGATCTCTGTTTGTGACATGAGAGGGGCTTAGTATAAACCTGACTTTTAACCCAAAACACCTGAGTGAATTGGAGATGAGTAATATCTTAGGACATTTCTGACACAACATTTCTTATGAATATGAATTCTAGTGGGACCGGAAGAAGTACAATAGAATTGGAGGGCATAGTTTCACTCACATCACTCTTGCCTCTCCCTCCAAACATCCTTCATGTGCTGTGGTCTCTTCAGTGGGTGTGCCATGGCCACTTCCCTAAATGTCTTATTGGGTTCCCCTTCCTATTTGCCACAGTTTGAAAACCACTGGTGTAGAATATATAAAAATTCTTATGCAGTTGAACAACTCCTCTATTTACTTCGAGGACCAGAAAAGATCTTTAAGATTGATTTCCTCGCTTAATTTTGTTTCATAATTAGGTAAAACATTTACATGGTCCAAAATTAAAGTGTTTGAAACATATTCAAAGAACTATAACGGGTTCTCTCTGTTGTCATAATGGAAGCCATCCATCCCTATCTCTCAGATAAGCAATAATAGCATATATGTGTTTGTACATATATACATACATATACATGTAGGCTATTATATATATTTCATTGTATATAATTATTATATGTTTCATATAGGCTATATATAATATTTTTATTTCAAGTTACACTGAAAATTGTTCTTTTCTTCTTAAAAGCACACCCCATAGGACTGTGGATATAGCTCAGTGGTAGAGCCCTTGCCTAGCACATATGAGGTTCTAGGCTCTATTCCCAGTACTATATATATCATAAACACACAAACGCACACACACTTTTGATAAGGGGGGGGGGAGAGAGAGAGAGAGAGAGAGAGAGAGAGAGAGAGACGGTGCTGATATGCTCGCTATGCAATTGTGGGGATCCTTAGTTTGTGTCCCCAGGATGCATCTCTAATGTGACACTAAGTGCTTGGAATCCCAGCACTTTGGAGCCAGTGACAGGTGACTAGCTACACAGTCCATTGCCTGTCAGCCTGGTTGAATTGGTCAATTCCAGGTTCAGTGACAGATCCTGTTTTATAAACGAAGATGGACAGCAATGAGAGGGTACTTGATGTTAACCTCTGAATTCACACACATGTGCACACAGGTGCACATCCAGCAGCACACTCATGTCCACACAACACGTACCCATACCACAATACACAGAAAACACTACACTAATGCACACGCACTCACTCTTATGAAAATATACACTCAGTGATGCCTCTCTGTGTAGGCATTTCTCTTTCTACTTTATAGCTCTTAATAGAACCCTGTGTGTATATAGAAAGTTCATCCAAACAGTCCTCTGCTGATGGATATTTGGGTTGTTTCTGCTTTGGCAAACAGTGATGTAGTGAGTGACATTAAATAGACAACAAGAGAATCTTAGTTTGAATTTCTCAAATAATGTTTAACTGGAAGTATATAAAGAATCCAGTAAATTTTAAGAATTAGAATGCATGAAGCCACCTGAAGGAGAGTCTCTGGGCTGTGAGGTTTACTGTGACAACACAAGGAACACTATGATTCTGCAGGAAATTCCATGACCTGCTAAGACTCTTTTGTTCTTTCTCCCTTATTCATTACCAAAGATAGCTTACATCTCTACCTCAAAGAGATGTGTGGATAGTTCGTGTAACGCTGACTACCTTGAGTTTATTAAACCAAGTTTAAATGGCCCCTTAGATTTTCTCATCTTAACACACATTGTAAGAACACTATTTTAAAGACTTTTTTCATTCCTCTGCTTTTTCCCCAAATTCTAACCTTTAGAAAAATTCATACAGCTTTATAAAATATATTATATCATAAAATTCATCAATAAAGTTCATTACCTACTGTATTTTATTATATTCACAGAGTTCTGTGAACTTAACACAATTTTAGAATATTTTTATAACTTCCCAGAGGAATCCTCTTCTCATTATCACTCTCCTTCTCCCAAAAATCTCCAGGTAGTTATTAACCTAACAGTCTCCATAGCAGTTATTAACCTTACAGTCCTCGTAGCAATACCTATTCTGTACATCAAAAATAGATGACTCAAACCATATGTGGAGATCAGCCTTGTGTATCTCAGGTTGGTGCTGAACTTTCTAGGTAGCTGTAGATGACCTTGGACTTCTGACCTTCATCTTATCACCTCCCAAGTGACAGCATTACCACATATATTGCCATGTATAGTTTATGAAGTGCTGAGACTAGACCCACAATTTTGTACATGCTATCTATGTACTCTATCAACCGAGCTACCTCACCAACTTCTCCTGAAGATAAGGTCAATTGTGACTGTCATTTTTATCTAGTTTTCATGAATCATCAATATTTTACCATGTATGAGCACCTTCCTGATTTTCATTCTATTGCACCAGTATATTTCCCGGCACATCATCTCTTGGATATCAGCATTCTACTTCCTGTCTCTCATATTTTCACTTCTCTTAAATATATAAGGAGAATGATGAAGAGTCTCCCATGGACCAACCTGATTCACTCAGCACATTGTTATCAGAGCTCATCTGTGTTACAGCTTGTGTCAGAATTTCAATTATTTTAAGCGTGTGATAACAATTCAGAGAAAGCGTATGTTATACTTTTCTTTCACATTCCTCTATCTATGGATGCTTGAGTTGTTTCTGTTTTACTTGTAAATAATGCCATTGTGGATGCAAATGTTTGAGTATCCTTTTTAAAGACAGGATCTAGCTTCAATTTTCAGTCTGCCTTCAAATTTAAAATCTTCTTGCCCTAGTCTTTTGATTTGCTAGGACTATAGGCAGAGGCCACCACACTCAACTTACAAATAATTTTTTGTATGTCTGTTTTCAACTCTTTTTTTTTCCTTTAAACACTGCCTGGCCCATTAGTTTCAGCCTCTTAACTCATTTCTAATAATCTATGTAACACCACGAGGTGCGCTTACCAGGAAAGATCTTAACTTGCATCTGTCTGGAGTGGGAGAACCATGGCGACTCCCTGACTCAGCTTCTTTCTCCCAGCATTCTGTTCTGTTTACTCTGCCTACCTAATTTTATGTCCTATTAAAGGGCCAAGGCAGTCTCTTTACTTAACCAATGAAATTAACACAAGCCAGAAGACTCTCCCCCATCATTTCCCCTTTTTCTGTTTAAACAAAAAAGAAAGGCTTTCATTTTCACATAGTAAGATTACATATAACAAAACAGTTATCATTTGGGTATATACTGAGATTAGAATCACTGAACTATACAGTAATTTTCTTCTTGTTTTTTGAGCAAATGTCATGTTGCTGAGCATAGTGACTGTACCATTTTACATTTCTCCAAAACTGCCCCAGGATTTGGATTTTTCCAATAACTATTACTCTTTCCTTTGTTGACAACAATCATTGTAATGAGTGTGATGCGCTTTGCTACTGTAGTTTTGATTCGAATTTCTAAAGATAAGTGACACTGAGCAACTGTCACTTGTTTCTTGACCACGTGCACAAAGTCTTTAGAAAAAAAAATTGACCAATTCAAGTATTTTGTTATTTTTTAATTACTTTGTGTTTTTTTGTTGAATTCTATGAATTCTCCAGATAGTCTTGTTATTAATCGTTTAATACTTGTGCAATTTGCAAATATACACTTCCCATGAGTTATACTTTGCTAGGTGTTATGCACAAAACTTTTTGATTTTGTAAAATATGTATTCTTTTTGGGGTGAGGAACATATTTTTTCTTGGTTTCCTATTCCAACAGGCCAATTTTCAGTTTGACTGTTAAATCCAATTCTGTAAAATATTTTTGCTGCATTTTATCAGAGTTAGTTTTAGGAGTTAAATGTGGATCTATTGTGAGCTACTTTTCATATAGTGTATAGTCTAGTTTTGTTTCATTTGTTGTAATAAAACAGCATGACCAAAAGCGACTTGGGGAGAAGTGGTTTGTTTGTCTTACATCAGCAGAGACTTGAAGGTAGGAACTGAAGCCGTGATCGTTGGAAGAATGCTGCTTCCTGCCTTGTTTCCAGGGCTTGCTCAGCTTGTGTCCTTCTACAATCCAGTACTACCTGCCCAGGTGTGGCACAGCCAAGAGTAGACTGGGCCCTCTGACACCAATAATCATTAATATAAATAAAGGTAATATTCTACATATATCCCCATGCTCTAATCCACATGAGGAAAGTGTTCAGTTAAGATTCCCTCCTTCCAAGTGACTTCAGTTTGTGAAGTTGACAAGAAACGAACAGGCACAGGTTATTCTTCATCGTGGATAATCAGTTCCTTCAGCATTATTTTTCAAAACGTTGTTCTTTTCCACACTGAACAGTTTTGAAAACTTCATCAAAAATCATTTGGCCATATGCATGAATATTTATTCCTGATATTTCTATTATATTTATCTATATGGCTGTCCTTACTCCAGCAAACACTTTTGACTAAGAAAACCATGTGGTACATTTTGAAATAACATTACATCAGTCATCCAGATTGAAGTGCTTTTTGTTTGGAATTCTTGGGGTGTTATATGGATTTTCAGAATTTTTTTTAAGTATGATCTTAATATAGTTTACATGGATAGTGAAGATCATTTAGGTTATGTTGACACCTTAGTAGTTGGAAGTTTTCCAGCATGCATACGTGGTATATGTTTCAGTTTATTCATGTCTTTAATCTCTTTCAGCTGCCTGTTATAGTTATTCAAGCTGGTTCCTCAGTTACTGGCTGGTTTTGATGCTCTTTCAAATGTAAACGTCTTTATAATTTCCCTTTTAAAATCGCTCTTGGTTAGCATTTTGATACTATGTTAAGTAGTAAGCATAAACAAGATATTTGCTTTGTTCATGATTTTAGAAAAAATATTCCTCAATGTAGCTGTAACCTTTGCTACAGGAGTGTTTGCACTGTGGTTTTAATTTAATGAGATAGCTTTCTTCTTCCCAGTCTGTTGAGTGTCTTTATGGTGAAGTGTTCTACATCCTGTCAAATTTTATGGGAGAAGCGCCCCCCCCTTCAGTATTGGTCCTGTTTTCATTTCTGTGTCAAACACCTGAGCTATCTGGCCTATTTTTCATTTCATAATTCCAGAGGTTTCAATACATGGTCAGATATGGTCTGGATTAATGTAGAACCCATGGCATAGACAGGTGATGACATGGAGCAGACCATCTCAGGGTGGCCAGGGAGCCCAGAGAGACAGGGAGAGGCCAGGGACACGTTATGCTACTTCTGTGACTTCTACTTTCCACTTGATAAACAGATCCCACCTCCTCCTAGATCATTCAGCTCCCAATTCATCTATTCATCCATTAAAAATGTCAGAGCCCTTATGTCCAATCATATTTCAGTGATTTTATTCACAGTCTAGGGACTTGGTCTTCAACACTTTTTGGTGTATACTTTATATCCAAGCCATAAGACACTATTCTGCTAAAGTTGTATATAATATCAACCAATATACACATGTTGAAACAATTTATTTTGGAACAAATATCACATGGTCATGTCTTATGGTCACTTTAATAACCTGGTGAATTCAGTCATGTTAGGCTAAGCCTAGTTCCATAAGATGGGATACCAAGTATTTACTAACCTCTAATAATTTGGAAAAATTCGAGAAAACCACATTAGTTTCTCTTTAAATGCTTTGTACAGCTCATAACTAAACCCACCAGGTCCAGGCATTCTCTCAAGAGAATTTTGTTTATTAATTCAAAGACCATCCTAGTAAAGACTATTTAAAATCTTCATTTCTTGGTGATTTATTCATAGTCTGTTTAAGTTTCTATGAATGAGGTTCTATAAATGCTTGGCAGGCAACTGCTCACAGAATTTATTACTTTTCATTTTGTAGACTCATTAGTAATGACCTCACTTTTTTGTTTTATTTGATATATTTAAATTATTTCCTTTGCTTTTATTTGTGTGAATGTGTGCACACATTTACTGTCAAAGCAAAATTCATATAGGTGGCTCTCTCCTTTCTCCTTGTAGGTCCCAGGCATCAAGCTCAAACTTGTTGGCACCTCACTTTTATTTTTTTATTTGTCTCTATTTTTTTCTTAGTCTGCTGAGTTAAAAGTCTCCCTGTGCTTTTAACTAACAATCCATTGACAGTTTTTACTTTCAATTTTTATTCTCTTGCTTCTTTTGCTATGTTTAATTAGTTATTTTCTTGGTGGCTTTATTAAAAAAATAATTAGCATGTTAATTTAACCTAATTGAAACCAAAAGTAATTGTAACTAAAAAAATAAGTTAATCCTCCATATTCAAATTCCACATTCAAGATTTCAACCAGACATGAATCAAACATTTTGGAAAAAGAAAATTATATCTGTACTGAATTGAATATCCATGGTTGTTGCCTTTGTCACTATGTCCCAAATGATACGATTCAACACCATCACATTGTGTTCACTATTGTAAATAATCAATACATAATGTAAAATCGATGAGAAGATATACAGATATTATATGTAAAATCTATGGCATGTTATATAAGGTTCTTGGGTCTTTGTGGATATTGTACAAATGTTTTGCTCTCATTAAAGAATCAATTTCCCATAAAGACTGAGGCAAAACATATACAACTAGTTTTTCTAGTGTATCTTTATTATCCATGGGCTCCTTTTATTATTAATACACATATTACATTTAACTGTATTGTAAGCTCATTAAAATATTTTACAATCACTGCTTTATAAACTGTCCTTTAATTTACATAGAAGAAAATTGATGCTCTCATTATATTTACTTGGGTAATTACCATTGCCAGTACCTTTACTTCTTTAGGTAGACGTGAACTTCCATTCAGTTTCCCACCAAGTCCTACTTTTTTTAGTTCCTTTAACTATTGCTTGAAAGTTAAATGCCCTGTTTAAACTTAAGCCAGATGGTTATTTTAGCATTCTGCCCAAAATCTTCTTAGCAAAAACCATAGCATTATTAAATATATTTTATACTTGCCATGTAACAGCAGGTAACAAACAGAACTACAACATAACAATGGTCCCTGTGCCTTTGGCTTTCAATAACGTGTTATTCATCAGCGGCCTCTAAAATCTCTTCTGCCAAAAGCATTTTCATGTCCCTCGCAAATTCCCCCTACCAACTGGTCCCACTAACAGTGTCAGATATTTTGCTGTTGTTGTTTTATTTTTGTTTTTATAATAACACTCATCTCTTGGGCACAAAAGCCTTTTTATCTCTTGTTGTATAAAATGAACTCAAGCTCACTTGTATGAAATGATAACAATTATTTATTTTCATTGTCTCTTGCCCTGACCATTGGAACGGTTTAACTAGGCAAAGTGTCCAGGATATGTCACATAATTGCAGCCCATCACTTCCTGGGTCTGGAGTCATCTCAAAGCCTTTTTTGCTCAATGGGCTAGCAAGTACCATTGGTTGTCATCAGAGTCCCAAGTGTGGCTACGGTTCAGAATGCAGCCTTTCCGTGTGGCCTGCATGTATCACATTGTAACAGTTGAATTCTAGTCAATGATGGTCTATCAGGTGAATCCAAAGACAAATATAGGTATCCTCCTGAATATTAACCTTCATCAGGCGAAGAAAGGAGACAGAGACAGAGATCCACATCAGAGCACTGGACAGAAATCTCAAGGTCCAAATCAGGAGCAGAAGGAGAGGGAGCACCAGCAAGGAACTCAGGACCGCGAGGGGTGCACCCACACACTGAGACAATGGGGATGTTCTATCGGGAACTCACCAAGGCCAGCTGGCCTGGGTCTGAAAAAGCATGGGATAAAACCGGACTTGCTGAACATAGAGGACAAGGAGGACTACTGAGAACTCAAGAACAATGGCAATGGGCTTTTGATCCTACTCCACGTACTGGCTTTGTGGGAGCCTAGGCAGTTTGGATGCTCACCTTACTAGACCTGGATGGAGGTGGGCGGTCCTTGGACTTCCCACAGGTCACTGAACCCTGATTGCTCTTCGAGCTGATGAGGGAGGGGGACTTGATCGGGGGAGAGGGAGGGAAATGGGAGGCGGTGGCGGGGAGGAGGCAGAAATCCTTAATAAATAAATAAATTTAAAAAAAAAGACTGATACTCCAAAATCCAAGTCCATAGCATTGCTTCTACTACTGGCTGGGTCAGTCTTTCCAGTTTTAAGAGCAGAAGGCACAGATTTTACCCAGTAACAAAAGGAAAAAAAAAACAAATAACAGGACTGGATATATTCTCATGGTCATTTATGATAAATACAAGTTTGCCACAATAAGAAAAGAAGAAACTAGGCACTTTCTAATTTTAAAAAAATGTATTTCTATGGTTCTTACAATGGAAGAAGTAGTTCCAGGTATAGATTCTTTGATCACTGGTCCACTCTCACTAAACAAACCAAGTTTTACCTAAGGCAAACAAATATTCTATAAACAAGACATTCCTAATGGTATACACTAAAATAGAGCCTCTGTTACTGTGAGCATCTCTGTAACTTGAGTATTACTAGCAGAAAATTTTCAGAAAAATAATGAAGATAAAGATAAAAAGGGGAGAGAGAGGATGAAAGAAAGACAGAGTGAGAAACAGGGAGGCAGAGGCAGAGATAGTGACAGAGATACAGAGACAGAGAGGCAGAGAGGACGTGAATTTGAATCAGAGAATGCAGGCTGAAGCTCTAAATGCTTTTGCTGAGCAAAGGTAGTTTTTGAAGCATTTCTTCATTAAACCTTCTATTCAGAACTGACTGGGAATTGAATAAATAAAAGAGATCCCAGAAGTCTAGAGAAGGAAAAGTAAGTAATAGGGAACCAGGCTTTGGAAATGAGTTTAAGCTACTGTTTGCAACAGAAGAAGAGCTAGGAATAAAGTGTTGCTCCATTGAGGTTTACAGTACGAGTTTGAGCCTGCAGGAACTTCTCAACTTCTGGGTTTAAGTGTGAATTTTACATTAACAAATTACAGAAGGCTCCAATAATATTATCATAGAGAGCCTGAAAAAGCCCAAAAACTAGCACAAACAACACCTCCTCTTACACAGGTCAGAGACAAGATAATTATTTCCATTGGAAGACATGTCTACGTGTTTCTGCCTTTCTTACTTTATTAATGGGTTTATGAGGAAATTGTCAATACAATTGAGTCACTCAGTCAAAAATATTATTGAACTATGAATATGTTCCAAGATCCAGTCTCTGTCTAAGGATCTCAGAGTTTATTCGGCAATAGAATGGAAAGGGTTGTGAAACAGATTCTATTGTGATGTGACACAAAGGAACACTCAGCTAAGAAATCACACAAAAGTAGTGTCCATTTTGCTGAGAGGAGTCTGACAGAGACAGATTTTATTTGAGCTGGAAATGAGCAACTGAGTTCTACCCAAATAGAAATGAGGTGGATCTAGATATATTGACCAACACCACTTCCCAAGTCACACTGAAAAAGAATGAATATCAAGTTGCCAAACAAAGCCTTCATTAGTATCTCAGTGACATTAGAAAAATACCACACTCTATATGTATTGTAGGAGACTGTTCATTCCCCGGCCACCCAAACTCCCAAAATAATCACACAGAAACTGTATTAATTAAATTAATGCTTGACCTATTAGCTCTAGCTTCTTATTAGCTAGCTCGTATATCTTTTGGTTAACCCATTTCTATTATTTTATATTTATCATGAGGCTTGTGGCCTACCAGCAAGGTTCCAGTGCGTCTGTCTCTGGCGGCAGCTCCATGGCTTCTCTCTGACTCTGCCTTCTTTCTCCCAGTATTCAGTTTAGTTTTCCCCATCTAGCTCTGTTTTGCCCTGATATAGGATCAAAGCAGTTTCTTTATTCACTAATCAATAAGAGAAACACATATACAGAAGGACTTCCCACATCATATACCTATAGAGTTACATAAATCCAAGGGTCTAAGATAACATGCCTAAAAAATAATAGCAGTTTATCCTTTAAAGGTGGGGGCAGAAACAATGAAGCTGAATATTTCTAGATTCATATATTTACAAACAACTTCATTTTTTCATACCATACATCTTCACACTCCAGTTTATACCCACTGAGCACTATAATTTCAGGGATTATCATTTATATTGTAGAGAGTGGGAATTAATTGCATGGTTTTCACCCAAATTCTTAAACTGTAGATTGAACCCCAAGTAGGGTGATATAACTGAATGTAAGGGTTGTAAAATATTTCAGCAGTCAGAGATTTTTATATATGCAATGAGACAAAAACTTAATACAAAATCAAACCTGTAATAAATGAGGTGTCTCTAGCAATAGTCACGTGTGATGCATTATGGGATTTTACTGTACCATTGGTCTGAACAGAGCACCCTTACTGTACGCTCTATGATTTATCATGTCAGGCAATGCCAATAAATGCAGACTAAACCGCCTTGGCTCAGACTCAGGATTATTGTATGTTATGAATTGCAGTGTTTGGCTGAACATACAAAGGTTTCTCTTGTTAAAGAAAATGGTAGTTTAATTACATAAAACAAAGACTCAATATTTCCTACTGTCATTCCTCCTTAGTATATAAGTATCAAATTAGCAAACCTTTGGATTGTATTATATAAAAATGCTTCCTTTTAAAAATTGCTGTTTACATTGCTGACTTGAGTTGCACAAAAAAAATTTCAATGAATTTTGGCTTACAATTGAGACAGAATTTACAACAATTTCTGAAATGGTTTTAAATGTACTTTGGCCATTTTCTACTATGTAATTATGCAAATGGATTCTCAGCATTGATAATTATAAAATTAAAATATCAGTCAACTCTGAAAAACATTGAAGATATTCTACATCTTGTAGTACCAAGTCCTCAGCCAAGATCTAATTTTTTATATAAAAACAAGCACATCTACTTCTTCAGGATGCAAATTTATTTGTATTAAATAAATGGCACAATAATATTTCTCAAAGAATTGTTTTATAATAAATTCCTTTATGATTTATTTCCAATAAATGTATGATTTGTATACCTATTTATTGACCTATATACGCAGGTTACATTAAAATCTCTCAGGTGGTGTCTTGAGAGATGAATCAGCAGTTAATAATACTTGCTCCCATCGCCCACTTGGGATAGTTCACAACCACCTGTAACTTCAAGGGATTTGACACCGTATGTACACAGTACACAAAAGCCACGCAGAGGGCCTGGAGAAAGGGCTGAGTGGTTAAGTGCACTTGATGCTCTTGCAGATGACTAAGGTTTGGTTCTTAGCTCCCAGGTGGCAACTCACCACCTGTACTCCAGCTCCAGAGTATCCAGCACCATGTGCTGTCCTTTACGAGCACCAGGCACACATGGGGTATGCATACATACATGTAGTCAAACACACATGAAGTAATTTAATCCTTAAGCGCACACACATACAGAGGTAGAAACACATGCACATAAATACATTTTTTAAAAATTTTTAGACAAAAGGGAGTCATGGGTAAAAATTGGTGAGTTCTGTTCTCAGCCAACAATGCAGTCTTTCACATAACTCTCAGCACGATTGATTTAACGAGAATTCTGAAGCTTTGCTATGGTTAGCTTTGCAATTTGCTCTTAGTATATTTCAGTGGAGTTTTTAAAAAGAAGTTTCATTCAAGAGTTTGTAAATAAAAGTCAACAGGTGGCATAATTGTATTAGATCCAAAATAGACTTTGAAAGAACATGAAGTCTCTCTGAATGTGAGTGTTGGATACAGGACGGCAGCCATTGGAAACAATCTAGCAGTATAGATCTGGGTTGCTTCATGAGGGAATTTAAGCTTTACTTTGAGATGCCTGATCAACAAGGTGACAATATCAGGTTGTCTTTAGGCCATGTCTGACATTGATGGGGAGAACGGATTTGCAGAAGTGGGGCAGTGGCAGCAGAAACTAGTTGGAAGGCTGTCACATCAGTTGAAAGAACATGAGGATAGACACTAATAACAAGGCTATTGACGTCAGACAAGCTGAACCCATAATCAGTAGATAACTCAATATAAGAAGTGAATTGCTATCAAGGAACACTCTAACACCCCAAAGCAATGTTTCAGGTCATATGTCTGAAAAACAAAACAACAAAACAAAACGGGATACCAACTGAGATTCATGCTAAGACACTGAGTTCCTGACCAAAATCTTGACCTGGATCCAAAACTGCCTCAGAGCCATAGATAGAATTTATACTGCCAGTGGGTACTCCTTGACTGGTCCCATATAGATATACTGAACCAAACTGATCATTGTATGATATAACAAACAACTTAAATCTTGCCATTTTATTCTTAAAGATAATAGAACTTGGGCAAACTCTTTGCCAGTGTGTGTTTAGACGCCCTCTTATCTGGCAGTCACATAACGCTCCATCAAAAGGAACGGCATGCCTTACTTGGCTGAATCTGTTTGCTTGCCTTAAGCTAGTGTTGCCTCTGATTAGCACAGCCTCTCTTCTCGGCCATTCCAAGTACATTTAACACATCTATTAAGTAGTCCTGGTAGATGATCATATGTAAATTCTTACTCCACACTTTCTAAATCTAATTTTTCCCAGCTCTCATTTTAAAAATTAGAACAGCGTTCGCCTATCTTCTACCTTCTGGAACATTTCTCATCCTAGTGATTACCAAGCACCAGCACTGACTCCAGGATTTCAGAGGATTACCGGATGTGAGGCATCTGCATCTTGAATTTATTTAGAATGCAGAAATGAGGTTCCCAGGTTCTCTTAATATTCTGCTCTCACTCCTGGAGGCAGATAGAAATTTAACTTATTAAAAACAGGCCATTAGAAGGCCAGCTTGTACGCAGTCTAATAAGCAAGCTGGAGAGCGTCAATGATGAGACTAAGAAGGTACGGAAAGGCCAGCTCATGTAGGCAAATTAGCATAAACTGAAAACCCAGGAATGTCTTGGGAAGCATCACATCATTGCATGATTGCAGTTCTCTCCAAATTGAACAAATTAAGTCAACTCTCCTTTCTATTCCCATTCTGTTCTGTTCATTACGATTGCACTTAACATGAGATAAGAACAATGGAAACTATAATAAATAGCTCATCTTTACTAAGTCCTAGGTGCTAAGTTATTTGCATTGCATATTTCTCACGCTGCGCCTAAAGATAGTCTACTAACATCCAGTTACATGATCACTTCCACTTTATCTGGTGCAAGTGCAGAATTTGTTGTCCTACAGGGTGCCGTGTATCTTAAAGAATCATGGAACGCTCTAAAGAAGCAGATTCTGGGCTGAGTTTAGAGGGAATCATTCCAAAGGTACCTCGGCACCAGTGCTGCTATTCGACTTTGGGAAGCCATTGGCCCCCCAAACTGATGCTGCCTGGGAAGTTACCCAGCCAAGCGGCTGCCACAGACACGAACTTCTATAAATCAGAAGCCACGGCAGCTGCCAGCTTAGGAACAGTTCCACGCTAGTGCAATCTGCCTTGCAGAATGGATGTTCCATGTCTTCTGTTTGGCACCAACAGAGCAAATGACTGGACGTACTGAACTCCGCTCAGTGCTGCCACAGAACAAACTGGATGCCCCTACTACCTGTGTGCCAAGAAAGAAATAATGAAGTTGCATAATAAATGCATCATCTGTCTCACTTCGATTATTCAAATCTCACAGCGCATGGTAACTTACCCCGAGTCATAGGTGCAAGGCTGTGAGTTTATTTCTTTTCTTTTCTCTTTTTCTTTTTTCTTTCTTTCTTTTTTTTCTTCCTTCCTTCCTCCCTCCCTTTCTCCCTTCCTCTTTCTTTCCCTCTTTCTTTCCTTCTTTCTTTCTTTCTTTCTTTCTTTCTTTCTTTTCTTTTCTTTTTGTGAGACAAGGTTTCTCTGTAGCTTTGGAGCCTGTCCTGGAACTCAGTCTGTAGACCAGCTTGGCCTCAAACTCTCAGAGATCCACCTGCCTCTGCCTCCCAAGCGCTGGGATTAAAGGCATGCACCACCACCACCACCCAGTTTATATTTCAGTTTTATTTGAATTTCCTGCCCATTCATCAAGACATCATTCATGCTATTCGTACATCTTTCTATGCAAAGTTTCTGTTCAAGGGTTATGCTCATTTTTTTAAGAGCTGCACTTTCTAGTCCAGGTTGGCTTAAGGATTCATTTTCTAGCCAGGGTATAGCCTTGAACTTACTATCCTCCAGTCTCAGCTTCTCCAGTATTGGGTTATAGGTATGCACCAACCACATCTTGCTCTCAGTTCATTTCTTTTAATGTTTTTTAGTATGTGTGTATATCTATGCTGTGCTCTGCTTGTGTGTGTGTGTATGTGTGTGTATGTGTGTGTGTATGTGTGTGTATGTATGTGTGTATGTGTGTGTATGTGTGTGTATGTGTGTATGTGTGTATGTGTGTGTATGTGTGTGTATATGTGTATGTGTGTGTATGTATGTGTGTATGTCTGTGTGTATGTGTGTGTGTATGTGTGTGTATGTGTGTGTGTATGTGTGTGTGTATGTGTGTGTATGTGTGTGTATGTGTGTGTATGTGTGTATGTGTATGTGTGTGTATGTGTGTGTGGGTATGTGTGTATGTGTATGTGTGTGTATGTGTGTGTATGTGTGTGTGGGTATGTGTGTATGTGTGTGTATGTGTGTCTCTGTGTGTGTATGTGTGTGTATGTGTGTCTCTGTGTGTGTATGTGTGTGTATGTGTGTGTATGTGTGTGTATGTGTGTGCATGTGTATGTGTGTGTGATGTGTGTGATGTGTGTGTATGTGTGTGTATGTGTGTATCTGTGTGTGTATGTGTGTGTATGTGTGTCTGTATGTGTGTGTATGTGTGTATGTGTATGTGTGTGCATGTGTGTGTATGTGTATGTGTGTGTATGTGTGTATGTGTGTGTATGTGTGTGTGTATGTGTGATGGAGGAAGGTCACTGGTTAAATAGAAAGAAACTGCTTGGCCCTCATTGGTTAGAAGATAGGTGGGAGGAGTAAATAGAACAGAACGCTGGGAGGAAGAGGAAGTGAGCTCAGACTCCACAGCTCTCAGGAGCAGACGCCTCAGAGAGACACCATGCTCCCAGCTCCCAGGCAGACGCATGCGATGAAGCTCTGACCCAGGATGGACATAGGTTAGAATCTTCCCGGTAAGCGCACCTAGGGGCGCTACACAGATGATTAGAAATGGGCTAAATTAATATGTGAGAATTAGCCTAGAAGAGGCTAGATAGAAATGGGCCAAGCAGTGATTAAATGAATACAGTTTGTGTGTTGTTATTTCGGGCATAAGCTAGCCAGGCAGCCGGGGTGCTGGGGACGCAGCCCCACCACCCTTATTACTACATGTGTGTGTGTGTATGTGTGTGTATGTGTTTATGTGTGTATGTATGTGTATGTGTGTATGTATGTGTGTATGTGTGTGTATGTGTGTGTGTATGTGTGTGTGTATGTGTGTGTATGTGTGTGTGTATGTGTGTGTGTGTGTGTATGTGTGTGTGTAAGAGGTATTTGAGAGTACAAGTACACGCATGTCAATGCATGTGGAAGTCAGAGGACCGATCACCTCTGCTATGGGTTCTCAGCTTCCACCTTGTTCAAGACGGTGTGTCTTAACTGAGCCATGGCGGCACACTTCGTTAATCCTAGTACTCACGAGGCAGAGGCAGGTGATCTCTGTGAGTTCAAGGTCAGCCTGGTCTACGAAGTGAGTTCTAGCACAGGTTCCAAAGCTACAGAGAAACCCTGACTCAAAAAACCTAAATAATAATAATAACAATAATAATAATAATAATAAATACAGGGTCTCTCAGTCTTTAGCACTGTATAAGCCAGGCTGAGGGGCCTAATAATGTCCATATTCTTGTTTCTTACTCCAATATTCCTATGGGTTTGCAGAGATTACAGATACATTAGCTATAGCACCTGGATTTTACATGGGGGCATGGCCTGGTTAGTCTTCACTAGCAACTAGACACAGCCTATAGTCCATCCAAGAGCCTCAGCGGAGGAATTACCTACATTCTGTTCATACATCTCTGTAGAAGACTGTTGGGTTTGTTAGCCGATTAGGAGAGCCCAGCTATTACAGGGGTTTTCAGGCACAGTCATGTGTTTATAATCAGCTAGCAGAATCCACCATTGCTCTTGCTGTCCTTTTCAACTAGAAAGTCCCTTGATCAGAGATAATGCTCTATCAAATAGCATATATTCCTGCTTTGACTTTTCCTCAGTAGTAGAATGTGACCAAAACTTATAAGCTGAATAAATCCTTTTTGCTCATAAAATGTTTCTGGTCATAATGTTTTATCATAGCAACAGAAATCAAAGTTGAATAGGGAGATACTGGGTTTGGTCTTTACATGGGTTCTGTGAATCCAAAGTCAGTTCCCTCATACTTGTATAGCAAGGCCTGTACCCAGTGAAACATCTCTTCAGCCCTTTATTCTACAAAGAGTAAAAGGGATTATCTTGTGCAATGTTTTTTGGGACAGGGGAGTGTTATGTTGTTTTAAGAGAGTTGTACTCTGTTGTATTGGCCTAGAAATCACTACATGGTCCACATTAGTCTCAAACTCATGGCTATCCTTCTACCTCAGCCCATGATCTCCGTAATTACAGGCATGAACCACCAAACACAAATAAAACATAACCATTTGAATGATTCCTGCCTTGTTTTGATTTCCTTTTATGGTTCGTGCTTTTTCCAACTCCTGGCTAAAAGATATTAACGGAACCTAGTTCACAAAGAGGTTTAGCCTGTGCTTTTATCTAGGTTTCCTGTTTTTAATCTTATGTTTCGCAAAGGTTTTCAAGGTTGGGATAAGTGCCTGGAGGTTCACCTTCCAAATAAACTACCTAATTATTGTTCATCATTTGTTGAAAAGATCATCCTTTCCCCACTTAGTGGGCTTTGTGCCTCTGTACAAAATCAGTTGACTCTGCATTTTCTATTTCTATCCTCTGTCGCACTGATGTGTGAGTGTCATCTGACAGCCAGAAGTCTGCCTAGGGGCCTCCGAGGTCAAAATCACTTTTGTCATAATATTAAGATATCATTTAAGAGTTTTATTATCATTTTCTCATAAACATTTGGTGGTATTTTTAGGGGATAGATGTGACAGTTCAGCAAACTGAAACAGAAGTGAAAAATTGTTAACACACCAAATACAAAAAGAATTTGTTAACACACCAAATACAAAAAAATAATTGTTAACACACCAAATACAAAAAGAATTTGTTAACACATCAAATACAAAAAGAATTTGTTAACACACCAAATACAAAAAAAAATTGTTAACACACCAAATACAAAAAAAAATTGTTAACACACCAAATACAAAAATATTTGAAAAATGTGCAATGATAATAACACTTTTCTCACCTAGTTTTGGTATGCTAGATATGAGAATATGCTTCTTTTAGTCAAAAATTACCGTTCAATAATGAAGCCATTATAGTTATTTGACAGTGATTATGTAAAATACTAGTAAAATTCTCCAATTCTTAACTAAACTATAACAATTAAGATAACTAAAGACAGAGATCTCCATACAGTTCATCTAAACAGCCCTTTAGGGTCTTTCTTTTTTTTCACTTTTTAAAGTAAATTTCGTATGCGTACATGTGTTTGAATGCACGTGTGTACACATGCCTGTGGAGGGCAGAGTCAGTTTTCTCCTTCTATCAGGTAGGACCTTGGGACCAAACTCAGCTCACTATGCTTGGCAGCTGGCACTTGGACTGGCGAGCAATTCTGCTGATGCTAAGATATTCAATTATTTTATGAATATAATAGAATCCCCTGACTGTTACTATTTCATACCAATTAATTGAGTTCAATAGTTAACACCTTTTATTAGTTTATATTTTTCTTCTTTTTGACAGGTACATACATATATATGTAAATACATATATAGAGACATAATGTACTATTTAGTGGTTTTTCATTTGTATTTTAATAAATAAAGCTTGGTTGAAGATCAGAGCCTTATAGATCAGGCAATGGTGACTCACATCTTTAATCTGAATTACCACACTAGTCTGTCATAAAAACCCCTGCAGTGTGTGCCTTTAATCCCAGCCCTACAGAGTTATATACTACAGGAGGAGACAGCTTGCAGACACAGTATCATTCTGAGATTTCTGGAGGCAGGTTTGCCATTTCGGACTGAGGTAGAGGTAAGATCCAGTGACTGACTGTATTGCTCCTCTGACGTTCAGGCTGAACCCCAGTATCTATATCTGAGTTTTTACTAATCATGCTCCAGTGCTGTAATTATACTTGCCATCCTCTTTCACCCCCTGATGTCACCTTCCTTTTCCACTGAACCTCTTACTCCCACCTCATCTCCCAGTGGCTTCATTATTTAGTCAAAATGACTTTCACCCCTACAAGAACCATTATCAGTCATTAGTTCTTCAGGACCAGATTGAGCCGTCATGGACACCTTTATCCTTGCTATAAAGGTGGAAGTCAGCATTTTAAGGCACTCTTCCCTATTCTTTCTCCTCAATTCTTTCCACTCTCTTCTCTCTGATGTTCCCGGGACTGAAGATAGGGACCAGTGACATAGTTATTCTATTTATGGCTAAAGAATAATCAATCGTTAATCCTCATCACGTCAGACAGGAGTCTGCTTGGAGGATAACCAACGGCTTCTTTTTTCCACTAGAAGGGATACACATCTGATATTATAAACAAGGTCAAAAGCTAAAAGTTGGAGAGGGTGTGAACCTAAGAGAGGGAACACGCTATTGTTCTTTTCCTAAATGAATGTTACCAAGTAGTCCTCTGAATGTTTACATTTATAGACTATAAACTCATAGACTAGAATGGCTCAGCCTGGGGCAGAGAGGTCCATCAGTGCTAAGAGTGATAGTTAATGCAGAGACTGACTAAAAGTAAATCTTAAAATCAGATATTGCTAATCTTTCAAATGTGCCATCTCGTATAACATCATATTATGTATCTACTATTCCCTTTTAACAGTTTAAACCTATGCAAACTTAGTATCTTAAAATTCTGTTGGCCCAAAGTCTCACATGGTTTTTTCTGGATGAAAATTAAGTTGTGCTTCAGCTATATTGTATTCCTGTGTGGAAACTCCAGGTGAGACATCGTTCCTATAGACAAGCTGTTGGCAAAATTCAGTTCCTTGAGGTTGCAAAACAGAAGACCCATTTCCTAGCAGGCATTCGGCTGTAGCTATTCTCAGCCTCTCTGTTACCCCTACCTCCATCCTCAAATGCAGCCAGAGTTCACCTCCTGCTCCAAATCTCTCTTCCCTACTGTTACAACCATATGCCCTACAAAGAAAGGGCAAATGGCTGAGTTCTCATGAGATTAGACAGGGTGCACTTGGACCATCTAAGATAGTCTCGCCATCTCGGGGCTCAATTTTTAATCATTTTTGGATAGTCGCTTTGCCCTTCTAAGATCATGTATTCACAGGGTCAAGGGATTAGGGATGGAATTTTCTCTAAAATAGTAAGTGAAGCATGATTGACACAGACTACCATGATTGGTTCTGTATTCTAAATCCTTTATGTTCCAATATAAATTGTAGAATCAATTCTCCAACTCGCTGGAGTGGAATACATATGATGTTAAAGCAGAAAGAGGGAGGAGGGTGGAAGCCACCATGAAGGGGTCAGGGGGCAGTGGAAAGGATAGTAAGCAAGGGGGAAGTGAAAAGACAGATATAAAAATGTTACAATGAAACCCATCAGTTACTAAGCCTCCTCAAAAATAAAAAAGTAATTAAAGCTGCTTGGCTTCCTTACTGTGATTATATTGAATTTACAAGGCAACCTGTGAAGAATTAACTTATAAAACTATGGAATCTCTACGAATATGGTAGAGCCCTGCTTTTAAAGTCTTCCTTCTCCATCAGTGTTTTATTGTTGTGGTGTAAAATAATGCAGGTTTGCACAAATTCTGTCAAATCTTCTTCAAGTATTTAATATTTGGATTTAAATACGAGTGTTTTCTTAAAATTACTCATTGCTAAGCTGTCGATAGAAATACTATTTATTTTTGGACATTAAAGCTGTGGTTTTACTAACTCAGTTATTAGTACTGCTAGTTTTTTATGTTCATTGGGCTTTAGTTAATGATTCGTCTTCTGATGTCACCCATTCTAGTTCTTCCTTCCTCGCTTCTCCTTGGCTCACTGCCTTCCCCGATTCCAGTGATGTGCTAGAGAGAAATGATCAAAGTGGCATTTTGCCTTGCAGCATAACTTAGCACTATAGAAGAAAAACACTCTGTTTCCCCATGAAAATGGTGTCAAAAATAGGCTTTTCTTAACTTTTATTACTAGATTGAAAACTATTATTCCAGAGCCTGGTTTTTTGAGGTCTTTATCGTGAGTCAATGCTAAACTTGTGAAAGGTTTTTCTAGTCGCAGATGCATGCACACTCATTTTCCTTTTCAGTCAGTGATTATGGTTACTTACAATGATCTATTGAAGCTAATCTTATTATTCAGATCAGCCCAGAGTGGACAAGTACCACCTTTATTGTCACATTTACAAAGCACTGCATTTGATTTATTGATAATCTCTATTTTTATTATTTTTATTGAGCTATACTTTTTCTTCTACTCCTCTCTCTTCCTCCCCCTCCTCTTCTACCATCTTCTGTGACCCCAATTTACTCAGGAGATCTTGTCCTTTTCTCCTTTTTATGTAGATCCATGTATGTCTCTCTTAGGGTCCTCTTTGTTGTCCAGGTTCTCTGGAGTTGTGGACTGTAGGTTGGTTTTTCTTTTGCTAAGAAAAACAAAAATTTAGTGATGATTTTATTGCTTCTAATCTCATAATTCTTTGGTTTTATATTGACTCTTTAACAGCTTTTCTTACGGTATAAGATTTATAAGATTAATATATGTCTTGATATAAATATTATATATTAAACTTTTTGACATTATATTAATGGTTATATAGAGTACTAACTCATTCTAGAAAAAGTTTTCATCTACCTTTTGGTATGTGATTTTAGATTTGAGTCTCTTATTGGTTTTCTGCATTGAACTATGAGCACACCTAACAGTGACCTTTGAAGTCTCCATAAGAAGAATGGGGTCCTCACAATGACAATTCCGCCAGGACTATGATAACAGCACTAAGCTGAAAAACACCACCTGAAGATCAACTTTGGACTACAAATGGCTCAGAACAAAGTTGTGATGGCTAGCTGAGAAGATCCAGCCTAATAGACTATTCAAGCTAGGACTTGAGACAAGCCCTACACTTTCCCATTGTGCAGAGACTAGACAAAAAATGATAAAGCTACCTCTCTCAGGACTTGACAATTAACCAAAAATTTTCTTTTCAGGATCCTATCAAGATGCCATCACCCCCCAGAGAGCAGGAAGCAAATTTAAGAATATAACACCAACATTCCCAAGAGGCGAGGTGTGTGGTTTTTGGTCATTCAATAGGTTATGGATATTTGTCACTGTTTTGGGGAGTTTATTAAAAGTTACTGGTTATAATCAGGAGGTAAGTTAAATGAAGGAGATTAGATTCGGAGTTCTTGTTTTGAAAAAAAATGGGATATACATATAATAAGGTTAAAAAGGTAGATTATTGAGTCTACTTTTCAATAAGCAACTACTAGTTTTAAATGTTTTACATTGAATTTGACTTTTGTATATTGTATACAAATTTTGTATATCGATACAAATTTGAGATTAATTTTATTAGAATATACTGTATATACATTTCTACTCTTGTTCAAGGTATTGTACCTATAATTTATTTATAGGTACAATTCTATTATTTAACATTGTTAACTATCATAAATTGAATTGTTAAATTTTATTAATGCATCTAACAATGTAATGAAAATTTCTAGTCCTTGAAAGTTATTATTACCAACTATTTAGGATAATAAGGAAATGTAGGTTAGTAACATTAGGTATGATTTCAAGATCAAACAGAGATATGTTTTAAACAGAGAGGTCATCTTCTAACACTTCAGAGATCTACAGAATATATCATTTAAGTTGTTTTAATAACATAGGTACTTTTTCTTTTTTCTGACAGTGAGACCTGTCCACTCCTGGCAGCACCAATCTGCTTCAAAGAAGATGATGGGCATTGAAGAAACTCCATATAGAGTTCGCTTTCTTTGTGACAAAAGTAAGCCACTGGGGGGGAAAAATGTGTTCTTGCTTCAACTGATGACAGTATGATGTCCTAATGGGATAAGCATGACACAAAAGAGTGACTGCTAAAGCTGGCCTAAACAAGGCAGACAGTGCTTTAAAAATGATGCTTCATAGAAAAGTCTGTCAGATATTCTAGGCCTATAGGCTAAGAATGGATGCCCCAACGTTGTAGAGGAACTTTGGGTGACTCTACAGGCAGCCAGCTGTTTCTGTCATTTCTCACATTTTTTTTAAAAGTCACTTGCTCATATTTCCTACTTACTCAGTTAATATTATTGCCTCCTTGGGTTCCTGAAAGAGTTAAAAACTAGATAATTAGAGTTTTCTTTGTTTACCAGATGCAAAAAGCAAGGTATGATAGAAAGTAAATTATGTACAAGACTTTGAATCACCAAGATAGGATAGTTATAGAGTATTTTTCTTTAATTTTTCAGCTGCAAATGAACTAGACATTGTTGATGTATTTATTGTGTGTATATATTGTATACAGTCATTGTACTTATTGCATATAGCTTTTCTTATATTAGTTATAACGTCCTTTTTTATTTTAGACAAAAAATAGAAAATGTAATGATATTCCATTTGTATTTTTAATAAATAAAGCTTGCCTGAAGATCACACAGTAAAACAGCAATACTTGTCAGCCATCCAGACCATGTAGTGGTGGTAAACACCTTTAATCCCAGCACTAGAGAGGAATATAAAACAGGAGAAGAAAGGTCTCGGCTCAGTCTCATTCTGAAAATTCATGAAGGCAGGATCACCATTTTGGCATGAGATAGAGGTAAGAGCCAGTGGCTGATTGTTTTGCTTTTCTGATCTTCAAGATGAAACCCAATATCTGTCTCTGTGTTTTGACAATTTGTACTACAATAGTTGTCTAGTGTTTCTGATTTACTGTGTTTGTTGTTGGTTTGGCATAGACAGAGTAGTCTGCCGAGCACCGCACCCCCGTGTCTGCGCTCTGTGCGCTGGAACCCAGTTACCGAGCTTCAGGCAAGGGGCTGGAGGTTGAGAACACGGACGCAGACGCAGAGACGGACTGACACACACAGACCTTTTTACACTGATACCAAAGCCCCAAGAATGCCCCCTTTACTGTTTTCAGGGGCAGCTTATATAGAGATAGCCACGCCCCAGCCAAACCCACCAGAAACCACTCTCCTGCCATCAGGAACTCCTGAAGGTCTCATGCTCAGAGCAGCTGTAGGCACTCAGATCGGGAGATTACAAGAAATTCAGGATCTGGGGTCTCACTGCTCCCAACAGTAGTCTTCTCTAAGGATAGTATCTTTCACAAAGAAAGCCTGACATTTCTGAGGATTCTAGAGGGCCTTATGTTAGAAAGCTTCTCAGTTTTGCTGGCAGGAATATGAAGTCCTCCTAGCCTGATGTGTTCCTAGGGAATGGTGGTCTACTGGCTCCCACTTTTTTTTTTCTGAAGCTTTGAGAAATTTCCCTCCTGTTTATATAAACTAATACTTATTTCTAAATTTGACTTTTCAAATTATAGCGATTTTGACTTCCCTTAACTCAATTCTCCTCGATGCAGCAAGACCACTAGACATTTGCTGGTTCACTCAGGCTTCAGTGTAAGGGCATGTGCCTCTGGTAGTAAACTTAGAGCTCCCCTCATTTGTTCCCCTTCTCTCTTACTTTACGAGAGCTTGTTGTCCAAAGTTCAACTATCTCTTTAATTGCTGTTATGTCAGAAGAGCAATACCTGTAAATGGTAAGGGTATATGGGCAAAAGTGGAGAAATTCAGAAATACTATTTTCATTCACAACATTGCATAGAACAGATGAAGACAGGATAACTTTTCATTGCTAACCCTACCATAACTACATTAGCTGATGCTTCTAAGAAAAATACTTGGGAAAATAACAGAGAGATAGTAAGTGACCGAGTTAAAATTAGAAACACAAGACTCTGCCTCTGCTTCTCTTCTCTATTTCCTCTTAATAATCAACTTCTCAGGCTCACCCTTGTCTGACTTTGGATTATCATTAACATATTAGTATATTCAAACCCTATCAACAAACTAGACAGAGAGAAGACCCTAGGATACATCGCCAAAAAAGAAGTCACCACTTTGACAGAAAAACAAGAATTAAAAAAATAAATTCATGGACCTTTACCTTTGGGTCAGTCTGAAAACTTGAATGACTAGAGCTGTCATTCATGCTCCGGATAGATCTCCTGTAAATGAAATCTCAGCATCTCATTTCCTTTATTCTTAATCCCTTTGCCTTATGTTTATAATTCTTCTTAAAGTAGGCAAATAACAAGCACTGCATTTTTTGGTGTTAGAATTAATGAGAAATTGGGAACAAAAGAAGCACACAATTCAATGTCTGAGCCAACAGAAGTCACTCTTGTGATGGCTTTTGTCCAGTTGGTATAGAAAAGTGACACTCAGTTATTTGTCATTAGAGTTTACTCTCCAACAACAAAAGATTGCTCAATCTGGAATCCTGGCCTCATAAATCATGTAAGGCAACACAGATTCTATTTATAAATAACTTTCAAACCCCATATTGTGTCCCCAATTTATTTGCCGAAGTCCCACTGAGACAGAGTCATGTACAGACCAAGGTCATGTCATGCCTAATATTCTCACTTTCATCTTCATGTGAGAAACTGGGGCGAAGGTGTATTAGTAAAGTGCAAGCTTCTGTGTAACTTATTAGGGTCCAAGGCCACATACAAAGGCTTAGTTTTTAAAGAATTGTTGCTATGGCTTGGACACCTCGCAGATGTGCATGCATATCAAAGCAACAGGCACCAACTGATTGAGACTGCTCAGATCACAGCCAAACCAAGAGCTCTCACTCATAATCCAGCAGTCACTGCCTTGCAGCTCTCAAACAATAAGCTACTGATCATCCAGAATCAGGTGCTCTCTTCTTCCCTCCCCCTCACTTACCCACTCAGCTTCTAGCCAAGATGTTGCAGTCAAAATAATACACTTTAAGAAAAATTGGTGTCCTTAAAATTGCTAGTTTTACACCTGCCTCCTGCAAAGGTAATTCTGTACAGTAACGCTTATCGTTCGGTGTCTTGAATAATTACACAATTTAGAAACTTTATCTCAGTTTGTCCCTTGTTTGTATCTAGCAGTATATTATTTTCTTCTCGAGCTACAGGGTTCATAATTTCCATGCCACTGCTGTTTTGAAGATGAAATATGCTTTTTATTATCTCAAACAGCACTTGATGCATCACATTTAGCCCGTGTTCACACAAGTCAAGTAGAGGAGATCCTGTTATAACACAGACAGTTTCTGTGCATCGCTCACTCGGGTGAAAAGGTGAAGTCAAGTGTACAGGGGCTGGGAATTTATGAAAACATTAAAACTCCTCCACTTGAGAAAATATCACAGAGACTTTGTCTCCTGCCTTTCAGAGCCATATTGGAGGTGATGGCCCATTTCAGGTCCTAACAACAGCAAACCTGGAAGGCTGATTTTAAGCATGTCTTCTGAAGATGGGAAGTCAGAGTTGTATTGCCCTCATTTCTTCTTCTTTTTTTATTTCAATAGAGATTTTTTTCTGCCTCTGCTGTTTAATGCGGGCTCTATGCCCAAACCATCTTAGAACGTCTGTTGTGCCAGATGTCACCCTTTTGCCCTTTTGCTCTCTCTGCAGATTTTCTTTTAACAAGCGCTAAAGCCCAAGTTAGCAAGCATGCATTTTCTACAGTAAAAGAGGCATTGTGAATAACACCCTCAAAGAGCACAGCACCTTATTCAAGCACTACATCTCAAAAAAAATATTATTCATGTTCCTTTCCATTCAAAGTGAGAACTTTAAAGTTTGGGGTTTGAGCTCAGCGTCCTCACCCAGTGTAAGGTGAGATCTGAGCTGTACTACAGATTGGCTTAGGTTTGCTGTCAAATGATCATTTTAGGAAAAGATATTGTTCTGCCTATAAATACTTTACATCTACTCTAAGTTCCCAAAACAGATCTGTAGATCGCAAATTGTCCTCACAGGTATCAGCTCCCTGCACAAAGGCTCTCAACAGTGCACTGGGTTTTCAAAGCACTGTGTGTGATCTATGTCACTGCAGAGAAGAGCTTTGGGGTCAAGACTAGTGTAGGAGGAGCTCCTAGATGAGGGGATGGCCAGTGTTGACCTCCTATTCCCTTGTCACCTTTCAACTTTGAAAGCTTCTTTTTGGGAACTGGGCAGCATTTCAATAGCTAAATATGAGTCAGAATATAAGATATTTGGTATCCTATATTTGGGACTACTGAAATGGTCTCCAGGGAGGTGAGGGTGTAATAATTCATTCTTTCAAGAAGTACCTGCTTTAAATAACCAATTCTGGGTTTCATATAAGTTGATTTATAGTCATCAAGTTTATTTTACACAGAGATAACAAGCCATAAAATCACAATAACATTCAATATATGAGGTCATAGATTTTGATCCTTTAAAAATTGAAATAGATCTTGGAGAAAATTTCTTGTTAACATGAAAAAGTAAAAGCAAGTATGAAATGAATTGGCTTGTGTTTTAAAGAGCACTAGGTAACAGCCATATCATTAGGAGGAAAAGCCACATGCTGGCAACAAGTTGGCAAAAGAGAAAGCGGCCTCCTCGGGAACAGGAAACCTCCCAAGAGGGGTGAACCTATTCAAGCAGAGAATTGTTCTTTACTTTCTCCTCGCATGCCTCTCTCACCACACCACAAACAGCATCTATTTATAAGACTTTTGGGGAATGGGCAGAACTGCTATTATTATCATGCCATGTCTGCCTGTAGCTAGGGGGAAGGTGGTCGTGCATCTCAGTTTGTACAGAATAGTATTTAAGGTTTGAATACATTTTTTTAAAATTCCCTCTGTACCCCAGGCTGGCCTCAAATTCATAATCCTCTTTTTTTGGCCTCCCAAGTGCTGGAAACACAGTTATGTAAACCCAAACCTGTTTCTGCTCATATCCAATCTGTGCAGGAATACTTTTCTGATCAGTACAATTGTCCATACCCTTATGCTATGATTTGAATATGAAATGTCCCCTTTGTGAGCTCATGTGTTCAAAGTCTTAATCCCTATTAGCTGCCGATTTTTGAGAGATCACAAACCGTTCAGCACACAGTGCCTAGGAGGAAAGAAAACAGGAGTTTTAGCTCTGTCCTGCCCTACCCTGCCCTGCTCTGCTTGAGATCTAAGGTGTCTGCTTCCTAATCACTGAAATATAAGAAATCAGCCCCATGCTCCCATTGTCACGGCTAAGACCTGGTCCAACCACCATACCTTCTTTATCATAACAGACTACCCCTCCCTTTAATGGAAACTAAATATAAGCCAAGCAGTGAGAGTTAGGTTAATATATTCACAAATTTTCAAATCCATTGAGGTGATAAATGTAGACACCACTGCTTTGTGTGGGAAAATCTCAAAACTTCCATAGTATCTGGCATTAGAAAAAGTATCAGATTTCATGATACAATAACAAGTTACCTTTTGGTGACAATACCAACAAACAACACTAACGTTGACAAATGATGATCTTTTTTTTCTGGTACTATGTCCCAAAAAAGTAAATAATTAGAGAAAGTAAATGTAATTAGAGATTTTACTTCCCAGACTTCCATGGTTGACCTGAAGTTATTGGAAGCAGAGAATTAGCTCCACTACAGAAAACTCAATCACATCAGTAGATGTAGAAATGGAGGTAAGGTAGCCAAGCTGGAGGGGGCGGGGGGAGAAAGGAGAGAGAGAAAGAGAGAGAGAGGGAGGGAGGGAGGGAGGGAGGGAGGGAGGGAGGGAGGGAGGGAGGGAGGGAGAGGGAGAGTGTAGTAATAAGGGGCGGCGGCTGGGCTGCGTCCCCAAAACCCCAGCCGCCTGCCTGGCTAGCTTATGCCCCAAATAATTACACGGACACTGTATTCTTTTAAACACTGCTCTGGCCCATTTCTAATCATCTGTGTAGCACCGGTCTTACCGGGAAGATTCTAGCCTAAGTCCATCCTGGGTTGGAGCTTCATAGCGTGCATCTTCCCTGGAGCGGGCAGCATGGTGTCTCTCTGAAGGCGTCTGCTCCGGAGAGGAGAGCTGTCGAGTCTGACCTCACTTCCTCTTCCTCCTGGCATTCTGTTCTGTTTACTCCACCCACCTAAGGGTGGCCTATCCAATGGGCCTAGCAGTTTCTTTATTGCTTAGCCAATGAAATCAACAGATTAATATATGACACTCCCACATCAGGAGAGGGAGAGAGAGGGGGGGGAAGGGGGAGAGGGAGAGAGAGAGAATACTATATAACAAGAGAAATGACTGTTCCTCATCACCTCCATGGGAATGGACATGGGGAGGAAGGGGACTGTCATGAGCATGCTTGTCCTTCCATTTGCCATTAATTTAATAACAGAGTCCTCTGTCTGATCTGGGAGTTTCCTACCGCTGCCACTGGAACTACAGACTCAAGCATGCTGCCTTGCATGAAGTAAAATCTCAAAACCTTCATAGTACCTGGCATTGGAGCAAATATCAAAGTTACAACATAATCACAAGTTACCTTTTTGTGAAGATGCTTTCAAACAAAATTAGCACAGACAAATAATGATCTTTTTTTTTCTAGTACTATCACAAAATTATCAGACTATTGAGTAAGGCATGCTGGACCCAGGCTAAAATGTAAAGAAAGAAATGAATGACTGGACTGGACTCCAGGAACGCCAACTTTTAATTAAAGCTGGATTTTGAAGAAGCAAGAAACTGAGGCAGTAACTTGACAAACTGTGCCAGACACAGAGTCAAAAGAACTGGAATGATCTGTTGTCAGAAGAGTAGAAGACAAGGTGTTTCCTGGCAAGGCAGTAAGTATGTCACCATATGGTACAGGTTTGGGTTCAAGATACTTAATTCAGTCTCTAACTCATAAAATGAATGGAAGATGTTCAGGTACTAGCAAAAAAAAACAGACAAGCTAGTGAAAAAAATTTAAGCTAAGATTCTAGCTCCTGAAAGAGACTGGAAAGCATAGAAAACGATTTACACAGTGGAATAAGAGTTGGAGTTGGATTGTGGGGCTGAAAGGCACGAATGGAGTCATGATAATGTCAACTTAGCTGCATAGACCTCAGCTCCATCAGTGGTACAGCAGACATAGGCTGCAGATTAAGGATTCCCACACCCATCCTGGTCCGTCTGAATAAATGAGCAGGGCTGGTTCTGCTGCCGGAGTCATCTGTAGAACCAATCAATATAAAGGTAAAGGCTGAGAAAAAGCAACAGCATCTGAAATGGGAAACTGCCACCCATGAAGAATTATATTGAGTTTATAAAGGTAGTGCACTAATTTTATTTTAAAATAGTAAAGACCTAAGTCATATTGCAGTCTATTTAATCAGATGAACCTGGTACTTTTTTTTTTTTTTATCAAAAATCCAACAGCTTAGATACCAAAGTGAAAAAATATGCCTGGATTTCACATATGTTGGGCATATGGCTTTAGAAACAATGGTGAGAGTGTGCTTGGCTGTATTTTTGGCCTCAGAGAAAATTCATTATGCAGTTTCCGAAATGACTGGCATATGGGTCGTGTGGTGGAGGCCTGGGAGATTCATTACAGTACACCTCTGTCATGGCCTGCCAAGGCGCTCCCCATTAGTGACTCAGCAACCACTCCATTCATTAAATTCTGTCTGAACAATGATTCAGATTTAGGATGGGAAAGAAGTCTCAGTAGTTAGGAGCATCTGATGTTCTTCCAGAGGATCAGGGTTCTATTCTTAGAATCTACATGACAGTTCATAACCATCTATAACTCTAGTTCCATCTAGTCTGATGCCTTCTCTTGGCCTCAAAGACAACTTCTACGATCCCAGTACATAGAAATAAATGTAGGCAAAACATCCATACACATAAACTTTTTAAGGTAAATTTATTTCTTTATTTAAAAAATGTTCAGGTCTGGAAACTAAATACAAATGTCAGTGTCTTTCCTGGAGAGTTTCCTCTCAGTTTACTGCTCATGTATTCTTACTTTTTACCATATATTTCCTTGCCATTGTCCAAATTCATCAGTACCCTTTGGAGCTATCTTATATTGCCCTGAGAATGTTATTTCTATTACCATCTCTGAAATTCTCTGCAGGTCACTTGGCTGCCCCCTGATGACATCTGGACATTAAATTCTACCACCTGGCCTCTATTACTTTGGGACTCTCTGATCCCCATTGCTATTAACGAAGCCAACCTCTCTAACAGAATGTCCTGCCATTGACAACGCTTCCCAGAGGAGAGCCTCTGCAGAGTTTCTTAGTAATGCTGCCTCCCTTCTCAGTAGCATATTACTGATGACCTTGGTGAGGAGTATGTCTTCCAGGATCTTCTGGCTTCGCTTGTTTTGGATATGCCAGGATATCCATGAACATTTTAAACCTCTTGTCCCTTTTACTGCCACAATTCAGACATTACTATTGCAAATCTCAGTTCCCGAGAAGTCAAACTAAAAATGAGTTTGCACAACCTTCTGGAGTGTTAGTCACAATGCTTCATTGAACATCTCAAATAAAGAGCTCCCCTTATTAATTGATCTGTCTTGTCCTCCTTGATTTAACTCTATTAAAAGCTAGCTCATAGTTTAGAAACTCTAAAGTTTCCTTTAGTAGAACTGGTTGATTCTTATATTTCCTTTGGATTATAGTTTCATTCTTCCATTATCACACACAACATGTTCTTAATGAGGTGTATACTGCAGTTTAACCCTAGTTGTTGATCTTACAGCTGAGAAATAACAGAAGAAATTGATAGGGATTCACTGGGGAAATGGTATCTTCCTCTAGGGGAGTGGACTTCATTTCCAGTTGGTTTCCTACTTTCCTGCTGCAAAGGACAATGGCATGTTTTGAAGTTATGCTATAGAAGCCCTTCCAGACTATATGCTTGTTTTTAAATTGCCCACCAATATCTTCACATCTTTTTGTTTGCCCTGTATACAAATGGTAGACTCTCCAGTGACCTGGTATAAAATAGCAAATTCCATTGCTTTGGGTGCACTGTTCTTCCCACAGCATACAAAGCCTAAACCACTGCAAGTCTCCCCTCACCAAAATACTCCCACAAGTTGCTTTCAGCAAAGCTTGTAGTGACTGTTCCATAAATTGCACCAACAACCAGCTCACACAGCACCCCATTTCATCTTCTGCTTTCCTAGAGCAACCCCAGCTTTTCTAGGTTAAGTGGAGTCTGTCTGGCCATAGAAACTAAGACAGTGATATGGACAAAAGCATAATATTCTCAAGGGGAAGTGAAGGGGTGGAAAGGGAAAGGAACAGAAGGGAAGGGAAGGGAAGAGAAGGAAAGGGAAGGGAGTCAAATTGGGCAATAAGAGTCACCAAACCACAACACAGCTTTGTAGTCTGCTTTATTCAGTTATTTGTCTGTCTGTCTGTCAGTCTTATTGATACAAATATATAGGCTCCTCACCACACTCCAATGTGAACTATAGCATTTCAAGAAGGCTTAACTTCTAAAGTTAGCTGAAAATTTTAGTTGCTGGCCGCTACAACCTGTATACCTCTGTCATGACATGGAGTTTTTTCTGACAGAGGCTCAGGGCAATTCTTGTTGGTCTACATGGCTACGCCCTTTACAGATCTCTCAACTTCTGTAGCTTCTGAAAGTGAGTGTTCACCTCTCTGTAGTGGTCCTCAGGGATGTAGTGCCTTCTATCACTGGAGGGGATGCTGAATATGGGTTCTTCTTTTTGCTCTCTAACCTCTCTGCTTGGGTCCTGGTGTTCAAGCAGCCAAAACATCTGCTGCTGATGATCCTCTCTTCCCTAATAAGTTAAGGTGGGATTTTCTTGTCTCAGATCTACATTTTTGAATTGAAAGGTAGAGCCGTCAGTGAGAACCTTAACATCTTTGTTAGCATTCATCCAGAATCAAGCAACTGAAAGAATGTCATCAGGAAAGAAGACATTTAAAACAGAAGAATCAATTCCAAGTTATATGGATTTTCCTTTAACCAAGAAAGTGATGTGCCTGAAACAGTTTCAAAGAATAATGAAATGACCCTGTGCCTTCTCTCTATCTGTCACATTCCACAGCTAATAATGAAAAGTCTGAAAGACACAAATTACATAGAAATGGAGACTAGAGGAAAGGATCTACCACAGGAAAAAAAGTATTAACAATTTGCACAAATGCTCACTTTTGAAAATGGAAAAAGTTTATGCTTGTTATTTTATGCAAATGGATTCACCTAACCATAATTAAAGGCCTTAGCCAATTAAGGTTTTAATAAAAGCCCAGCAGATAGCTGCAGAATGAATAGACAAAAAGCAGCTCCTGAGGAGGCTGGAAACAGAAGTTTGCTTGCGGCTCTTTGTCTTAAAACTTACATTTTGGAACACATTGAGTCATAGAGCTTCTGTGATTTCAGATAGATTTCTTACCCTTTAGAGTTCGCTTGACCCTGTTGTACAGGTTCCATACCTCTGATTCCAATCAACTGCAAATAAAAAATATGCAAAAGAAAAATAATGTCTTGTAGACAAAAGTTTCTGTCCCACCAAATCCTGCAGTTGTTCAGTCCCAAAGAAACACACAGAGGCTTAGAAACAGTTTGACCTATTAGCTCAGGCTTCTTGATAACTAGCTCTTACATCTTACATTAACCCATAATTTTTGTCTATGTTTAGCCACATGTCTTGCTACCTTTTCTTAGTAAGGCATTCTCATCTGTCCCCTCTGCATCTGGCTGGTGACTGCATCTCTGCATTTCTTCTTTCCAGAATTCTCCTAGTCTGGTCACCCTACCTATACTTCTGGCCTGGCTACTGGCCAATCAGCATTTTATTAAGCCAATATGAGTGAGAAATCTTTACAGCATACAGAAGTATTATCCTACAGCATTGTGTACAAGAGCATTATCCCACATCATTTCCCCTTTTATTCTTTTCAAAACAAGAACTCTGAATCTAATTTCCTTTGTTTACCTTTATTCCCTGACCATTATCCATAACAACTTGTAACTAATACTCAATATTTAATTGATTTTAGTGAGTTATACATATTTCTCTTCTCACCTCCCTTCCTCTCCCTTACCCTTCAACCCTCTTCCATGGTTCACATGCTCCCAATTTACTCAGGAGATCTTGTCTTTTACTACTTCCCATGTAGATTAGGTCCATGTATGTCTCTCTTAGGATCCTCATTGTTGTCTAGGTTCTCTGGGATTGTGATTTGTAGGCTATAACAAACACTCTAAACAAACATCCATAATCCATGTTTTGAAAATGTGAATGTAGTTTTCTAGTCTACTTGCTGCTGATTGGAGATGCTGGTAATCTTTAAGAGACCCTGAGAAAATTTAGGATTATGGTCAAGTCCTGACTTGAATATTTTATGAGGCTGGGTCACCTTAACCAGTCACCTTGAAGCTGTTCTGGATGTAGTATTCATAAGAAACTACAGTAGAGGCGCTCTGAGACACTGCATCATGTGGACCATTAGCTCATGTCTCAATGATCTCAGAGATTTTTCAGAGGGTCTTCCTTGATCAAACCTTACTTTTCTTAACCAAGAATGAAATCACAACCTCACATTTCCTGTGGAAACCAAAGCAAAACATCTTCTCCAAAGTAACATATCTTTTAACTTAAATTATAAAGTCAAGGATTTTTCAAAATATATAGGTTGTTTTAATCTAGCAGCATTTATAATAGAATGTCTTTTATCATCTGTTGCTTCTTCCTCAGCAGTCAAACAAAGACAATACAATAACATACAGTATTTATATTCTATTGTGTATTTTTCATCTTTCCATGATTTTTTTACTCTATTTCTTTTATTTTTAATTTTTAGTTTTCTGAGATGGGGTTTTTCTGTGTCTTTGGTTTTCCTGAAACTCATGCTGTAGATTAGGCATGTTTTGAACTCACAGAGATCCACCTACCTCTGTCTCCCAAATGCTCAGATTAAAGGTGTATGCAACCACACTTGGCTACTCTATTTTTTTTGTTGTTGTTGTTGTTTTGTTTTTCAAGACAGGGTTTCTTTGTAGCTTTTTTTTGGTGCCTGTCCCGAAACTAGCTCTTGTAGACCAGGCTGGCTTCGAATTCCCAGAGATCAGCCTGCCCCTGCCTCCCGAGTGCTGGGATTAAAGGCGTGCGCCACCACCGCCCGGCTGCTACTCTATTTTTTAAGACTTTCTCTATCCTTTTTCTTTTCCCTCCCAAGCCTATGGATATTTTTAAACACACTGTAAATCATTTAGAGGGTTTTATGTTTGAATATCTTTACTATATCTTTTTCTGGATATAGAGTTGATAAATGATGAGAGGCTTTTAATTCTTACTGATCATTCATCTGTTTCTTAAAAAAAAAGATGTCTCTACCATATCTCAAAATTATTATCATCTATATGTCAATTTAACAAATTTATTTTTTTCTGTTGAAAAAATTTAAATCAGCAGAAATGTTTGTCATCATGTATTCATGGATATCCTGAAGAACAAAGGAAAAAGAGAACAAGAATTCACCTCTGAATGGCAGAAACTTTCAGAGTAAATATCTTGCCTTTCTATTGCTATGAAGAGACATCATGATCAAGGCAACTTATGGAAGAGTTTATTGGGGTTCAGTATTTCTGAGGATAAGTTCATGGCCATTATAATGGTAAGAATGGTATCATACAGGCATGGCAATGGAACAGTACTGAAAGCTTACATCTCTGTCTACAAGTATGAGGAATAATGTTGGTTTTTGAATCCTCAAAGCGCCACTCCCAACAATACAGCTCCTAATCCTTTCCAAACAATTCTATTGTTTGGGAACCATGGACTAAGTACTAAAATATATAAATGCCTATGGGGGCCATTCTCATTTAATCCACCATAGTGAGCATGAGAGGAAAAAGTAAATGAATAAAACAGAGGAAAGGGTCTTTTATCTATATTCTCTTTTTTTTTTTAAAAAAAAAAAAAGAAAGACAGAGGATAAAGAGATGGATCAACAGTTAAGAGCACTGACTGCTCTTCCAGAGGAAGAGTCCCAGCATTCACGTAGCAGATCACAACTGTTGGCAACTCTAGAACCAGGAGATGCAATGACTGTTTCTGGCTTTACAGGATCTAGGCACACATATGGTTCACAGACATAGCTGCAGCAAACTCACATACATTGAAAAGAAACTGAATATCAGATCAAATGTCTGCCAGAAGCAAAAAAAAGTTTGTAGTGGTCTATTGTTTGTCACTATCTGAAATAATAATTTTATATAAATGAAACTGATAATTGAAAATAAAGATGCTTCCCCTGAAATTCCCACCAAAATGCACAGGCTTGTCAATCATTATTATGCTTTGGGTTTTTATCTTCAACTTTGCTTTCCTACTTTTACATTTAATTTAATTTTATGATTACCTTAGAATCTTATCAAGTATACCAATTCAAGAATATTTCATAGAAAATTCAGGTCATTCTTTTGCCCTCTTTTGTATGTGTGTGATATAATAAAATAATTAAGCATAAAATATTTATCTCAATAAGAAAAGAAGTCAAAACCAAAGCTATGAGAAGATTGAAATTATTATTGAAGGTCAGATACCAAATGATAATTAATACCTGCAAATAAATAACTGGCAATTTCTTTGAAAGTAACTTTAAACTAAAGGTTGACAATTTTTATATACCTAGTACATATCTGCCTATATGATAAGGTAATAAAAGCAAATATTATTTTTGGATTTTGAGGGAAACTATGGATCTTTAATTTTTTATTCAAGCTGTATAATTATTATGTGTGGCTAAAATAAAATTCTTGAGTTTGACAAGGAGAATTAATTCTAAAGTTGTATCTAGGTTTATTGGGGAAGAACACTATGTTCTCTTAGCAAAGCATGCCCAAGACACTGGAAAAGAAAACGTGATATTTTTTTCACCACTTTTGTTCAGTAGGTGATCTAAGAAACAACAAGGAACACTAAAATGCCATGACAAATGATGCGCATAAATTAATCACATAACCTTTTAAGTATACTAATTGTTTAATCAAGCAGCCTTCTGAAATATGACCCACTGGTGATTTGAATGAGACTGCCCCATAGTCTCTTATAATTGAAAGCTCCTTTCTGAGGCTGTGTACTGTTAAGGAAGGATTGGGAGGTGAGGGTTTGTTGGAGGCGGTGTGCTGCTGGGGAGTAATATCTTAAAGTGTGCTGCATTTTTTCCTACTGCTTTTGGTAACAATTCAAAGATGTGCTGATTAAATAAAATTAACCTGTGTGAAGGCTGAGTCAGCAGGTAGCTGACAGGAAGTGGCAAGGAGGAACCACGTGTAGCCAGGGTTTTTAAGTGGGGGTGGAGAGAAGGACACTGGGAGGTTTGGAGGATACCTGCAAAGGGTTAACTTCTTGCTATTCAGCCTCTTGGAGCAAGCAGAATTCCTCCTCAGACCTTGAATTGTGAATTCTTTAGATTTAGATAGTTTCCTTTAGTAGCTTTGACAGAGTTGGTGCCTGAGGGAACAGAATCCCCTCAGGCTATGGCTCTTGCCACTAAACCCTTGCTTAAGGGGCAGCCACTGTAGATAATAAAAATCTTAGACCCACAGTCAGGCCTTGTTGAAGGATGCGTGGCTTGTTGACAGACATGTATTACTGAGTAAGCTTTGAGGTTCCAAACACAAATTCCAGGTTCAGTCTTTCCATCTCTCATCTCTCTCTCTCTCTCTCTCTCTCTCTCTCTCTCTGTGTGTGTGTGTGTGTGTGTGTGTGTGTGTGTGTGTGTGTGTGTGTGTGTGCCTCCTGCTTGTGGATCAGAGGTAAGTTCTCCACTACTGCTCTGGCACCTTGACTGTCCTGCCTCCTGTCATGCTCCCTGTTTTGATGGTCATGGACGCATCCCCTGACATGGTAAGCAAGCCCCTAGTTTTCCCTTTAGTACTTGCCTGGGTCATGGTGTCTTATACCAGCAATAGAACAGTAGGTATTCGTCTTTTGTGTCCGAGGGAATATGAGGAAGAGAAATGTTGAATCACTCCTAAAGTGCACACTAGATGAGTAGAATGTGATGTACAAAGCAAATGTCCATTTGTCTAGAAACAAAGCCCTGCTCAGAAGCACACAAAGACTCTCTTGGTTTCTAGGTTCAAGATAGAAACAGATGTAAAACAAAGCCAAGAAACTTCTTGTCCCACTTTATAGAAAAAGAGTGCCCTTGAATTTAGGAAACAAATCCCTCATTTAGCCCTGAGTGACACAGCACATTTTTCTCACCTTCATTGGCAATACTCCTTTTTATGTCAAATTCTATACCATGGAGTTACAGCCTGGGTTCATTTCATTGTGAAACTCGCAGTTAGAACCCTGTATCTCTAGAAACTTTAGCCTTTTTCATATTTCAGAACAAGTACCCAAATCTCTGCACATCTTTCAGCTTGATTCCTTTGATAACTTTTCTAGAATCTTAGGCCTATGGCTCTAGGCCTTACCTTCTTCAGGCTAGAGTTCCCATGACTAATTGCAAATGTCAGCATCATGTATGTGGACACTGAACGGAGCTCTGTGTACTTGTTGCTGTATGTACCTCTCAGAGGCTAGGGAATGCTGTGCAGCCTTCACCAACTCCAAATGGCCCAGCCACACAGCAGGTGGTTCTTGAAGCTCTCAGCAAGGTGCCAAGACAACCTCTGAAGGAGTGTCCATCTCTGAGAGTTCCCTCTAGAATCACGAATATTCTTCCTTCCTTCCTTTTTCCTTTCTTTCTTTCTTTCTTTCTTTCTTCCTTTCTTCCTTTCTTCCTTTCCTCCTTTCTTCTTCGTTCCTCGAGACAGGGTTTCTCTGTAACTTTGGTACCTGTCCTGGAACTCGCTCTTGTAGAACAGACTGGCCTCAAACTCACAGAGATCCACCTGCCTCTCTGCCTCCCTCCCAAGTGCTGAGATTAAAGGCATGTGCTACCACCACCCAGCTGGAATCCTGAATATTCTTATACTCAGGACTTTTCTATGGAAGAAAGGAAGGGAAGCAAAGAGGAAAATAACTTATCTGACAATCAGAGGTTGCACTGTATTGAGGCCGACTTATTGTCATAGAACTGAAAGTACTATCAGCCTGTAATAACAGGGAGAGACCCTCTCTAGTATGTACTTCTGCCTCCACAGAGCTAGATAAAAAGTGAGCCAGTCGAGGCCTAAGATTGTCAGATGAAGTAAGAAGACCTAAAATAATAAGGAACTAGCCTGGTTTCAGCTGAGTATCAACTTCATTCTCCACCAAGAGACAAAACATTTAGAGCTATCTCCCAAAGAATACTAATATGCAAATAGAGACTTTCTATGTCAATGCTTTTCTCCTGCTTCTCCCCATAGGACAATATATTGGAAGCCTTTTAGGCTGGGAGTTAAATAGACGGGTTTAAATCCGAGCTCTGCCACTTTACAAAAATTAATCTGAAAATCTAAAAAAATACCTCTCTGAGCCTCAATTTCTTAATCTATAAAATCAATATTAGCTAAGTCAGAGCAATGTGAGGACTAATATTACTAGTATATTTTGCACCCTGTAGAGTAATAGAAAGTGACTTTCTAGATCCTTCCTTTTTCTCTGATCCTAATGCTCAAGTACCAGAGATCTTTCTACTGCCCTCTAGTGCTCAGGGTTCTCTGCCCAAAGATTCATCCTTGGTCGCTCTCCTGTTTATCACATAGATCTGCAGACTCCAAAGATCCCTCACAATTCATGACCTATGGAAACACCGATTACTTCAGTGTTGCTGAGTTATCTTTTTATAGTGAAAAGAACACAGAGTAAATGGCTTTACCGACTTCCCAAACACAAGCCTTACCTTCAAAGAGTTCAAAGTCCAGAAGGCAGGCAGAGCGACCCCAGACCTTAGAGCTCTTCTACTTTAATCGGATTTGTACTTCACCTTTCTGGGTTGAGCTTTCATTTACAGTACAGAACTTTCCCATTTAAAACCTTAAAGGAGAAAAGGTGCTTTATAATATGAGGATTTTTGAGTCGCACAAAAATCTTTTTTTAAAGTGAATATTTTCTCTAAATTTGGCCATGATAGAAGGGCTTGTTAGTGCCCACCATGGGATTCTATGTAAAATCCTTGAATGAGTCAAAGATTGGAACCATGAAGATTCTTAGAATTATCAGAATATAAAATCTATTTTCATCAGCCCATTGTAGCTTTCCACTGGTCCCAGGTAGAACTTGCCAGTTGCCCTCATTCTTAGGAATCAATTATTTTTAGATGTCTTTAGTTCACATCCTTCTATAAAATTATGACCTACTTTACTATGAGGGTGTTTGTTTGAAATTCTGTATTTAAAGGTTCAATGAGGAAGGGGGGCAGGGATGGAAAATTGATGACCTGGATATCTGAAATAGGCACTTAGATACCTTTCGCTAATTCAAGATAAAGATTTATATAACACTACCTCTGGACATGGTATATGATCATTAGATGACCAACTTGAAAACCCCTAGTCCCCTCAGAAAAGAATGCAGGGCAAAGGAAACCACCTCTGTCACTAGGCTAACATAAAGAACATCTGGGCTCTAGTAAGGTCATTGTTAGTACACACGGGTGAATTAAGATAGTAGAACAAGTCATTGTACATAAGACTCCACTAAAAAAAGGAGCTGTTCCCTCTGAGTTCATTATATGATATTTTGATGCATGTTTGTTCATAATATTAAAGAGCTAATTCAATGCGATAGATTAATTCCTAAGTCTACTTGTTCTGATGAAACTGTTAGTAAAATTCATCTGCTACACTCACCTTCCTCCTAGATTCTGTGTAGTGATAACACCCAAGATTACTTCCTCACCCTCCTCTGGGCCTAAATAGTCACCAATGGCAACATTATCACCTACCATATGATTAACTAAGACCCAGCAGGAAATGGCTTGTTCCTAATCTCAATATCTTCTAAGCCTCAGATTGACATTTACTTCAGTGAGTGATTAACTGACTTAATGACCAGGAAAAAATATAATTGGCATTAATACTAAAATTATAACATTGATTAAACAATATCTGCCTGTTAAATATATCTAAGTGATTTTTTCCCATACTGCAAATTCAACACTGCATAAGTGGGATTCCTTTTAATCAGAAAAAGGTAGCATGGGTTTCTATTTTTCTCAAATTTTGAACTACCCTTAGCTCTTCCTATTTCACAATTTCCTAAGAAAGCCTTTTTCCTAAATGCTATCATTTCTATTTTGTCATCATTTTTGTCTTTGTAACTTCCATGTTGTTCTCTCCGTCTCCATACACACTGGGTTAAGATGAGTATTTTTATCACTCATCAATAACACCACCAATTATCAACATTTAATCATTTTCTGTCTTGTAGAAAGTGAACATCATTATCTTATCACATTTCTATAATTGATGGGGTTTTTTACTAAATGATTGCTTTTGTTGTGACAAAGATCAAAAAGCACAACACATAAAGAATAGATTGCAGGTTTCCACCAAGTTCCATCACACACCTGTAACTGGTTTCGGAACCCTGAGCCTGTTGAAAGTCACCATGGGATTCCGCACTTGCTTTCCTCTCCTGGTACTTCATTTTTCCAATAAATGCTCACAGCCTGCTCTTCCACCATTCAGTCAAGTCAATCTTGTTGACTGAGGTTTTCTGTCCTGCCCAGTTCCTGCAATCATTAAGTCCCAAAGAAATCACACAAAGGTCTACATTCGTTATAAACTGATTGGCCTAGTAGCTCAGACTTCTTATTAACTCTTATAACTTATATTATCCCATTACTCTTGTCTATGTTAGCCACGTGGCTTGGTACCTTATTTGGCGAGGTAGTCACATCTTGCTTCCTCTGAAGCTGGGTCATGACTGCAGACTAGGACTTCCTTCTTCCCAGAATTCTCCTGTTCTCATTGGTCCACCTCTACTTCCTGTCTGGTTGTCTCACCTATACTTCCTGCCTGGCTACTGGTCAATCAGCATTTTATTAAAATACAATTGACAGGGTACAAACCATTGTCCCACAGCACAGTCTGGCTCAGAATTCTGGTTCTTTCAATGCCTTACTCTCTATAAGGTCTAGTGAACCTCTTCTAGTCCTATTTTCCCCTCTAGATTTTAATCTTCCTGGATTATAGCTTCTGAAGCCCGAATCTGTAAGTCCTCCTTGTCTCTCAAAAGTAAGTGAAATCTTTTCCTCTCTTCCTTGTGTATAGCATGCTTACAACTCAACACACTTTTGTTTTCAGAATTATTCTATCTTCATTTTGTCTTTCTATAACTTTCACTCAAAAAATACCTTCCATAAATCATGAATTGACTATGACCTGCCTAATATCCCTGTGCTCCAGAATTTAACACTAAGAAACAAATATAAGTTCTTCTCAACCCAATTAAGTCATGTGGCACCAGGATTATGAAGCAGTAGGCAATGGAACTACTCCTGATTTGGCTACAGACATTTTTTTATAAGTCATTCTCTGATGACCTTAAAATATCAATTCTAATATTATAATTTCTATCACTTCCTTTATTCCATCAAAACCCTATCTCAATGTCATTCCAGTCACAGAATAAAAGACAGTCACTTTCATCCCAAAGCACTGATGTCTCCCTGTATAAAGCCCCAAATAGCCTTAACCTCTCAATCTGCCATTGATGTCAAGCTCTTTTCCAACACAATTAGGAAATCAAAGGAAAGCCACTTTTAACATGCTGTACCTTTTAAGTTGTCTTCCCTTTGATGATAATAAGACACCATGGATTCTTCTTCTACCCATCACATTTTCATTGCAATCCAGATGTCCTGCTAAATCCTCCGAATATAGTTGTTACATTTCTACCTGACATCATTTAGAATCTCTATCAAATTTTCCGAATTAAGTTTTCAAGTACACTAAAAACACGTATTTCTCTTGCATATTATAAAAATAATTTTTTAAACAGTGTAATGAATCCTTTCCTATAGCAGTTTTGCCTAAATATAAACATGGAGTCAAAAATTTCCTGTGTGAAATCTTTAGAGTGAGTGGGTATTTGCAGAAGCAATGACACAGACATCACTAGTAGAATTGTTTGAAAGCCCACTGTGTTTGAAACCAGACCAGGTGTTAAAAATCTCACCCCACTTTCAAGCTCTAACAGCTTGGTTGGCTGGCTGGATAGATGGATGGATAGATGGAACATTTGGTTAGTCTCTCCTATTGCTAGTATCTGCTAGTAAATGAGTAATAGGATAGCACTGAACTGTAAATAAAATGATTACGCCAATAAATGCTACATTTACTTTTTTCTGTTCATATATCACCTTCTTTAGAAATATTTTTTCAATGAAAGTGACTTTATCCTTAAAGTCTTGCACCTATGTTTTCATCCCCTAATGTTGCTGAATTTAAGAACTTGACTTGTCATTTCTAATCAATGAAATCATGTTGCACATTGGCTAAACAGTGACTAAAGTTTAAGTTTTCAGTCTCTGGGAAGGAAAACATCACTGTTATAAAGGAAAAAGAAAAACTGATCACATGGAAGACTTTCAGAAATTAAAACTTACACAACACTGTGAGCACATTTTATTTCCTTAGTAAAATTCCACCTTATCAATGTAAGAGCACTAAGTTTTTTCAACATAATGGTTATGTTGATATATGAAAAGATAAAGAAACTGTTGTCAAAATATTTGATGTTGCTCAAGTGACTCAGACTATTAAACCATGAAGTGAGAAAAAAGACCTATCTCATAAATTTATTGTAGGACTCGTGAGTAATGTGGTTGAAGGTCTGACACCTATAGAGCTCTATGGAACAGAAATGAGAACCTCTTAGCCAGGCAATCTATGAAAATAAATGTTCATACACTTATATTTATAAGAACCAGGTGTTTCCCTTTCTAATTGCTACTTCTAAAGAGACCCTCATCCATCCATTTGATTACATGAAATAAAAAATATATGAGTTTTCATCTATCTTTATCTAATATTTACTTAATCAGTATGTTGAATATTTAAGTTGTGTGATGGACTGATTCCATCAAATATAGACATCAACCTGCAAAGTAGAAATAATTTATATTGTGGCTTAGGAGGTCTTTCTGTTTATGTGTTGCTTTCATTGGTTAATGAATAATGAAACACCCTTGGCATAGTTGATAGGGCAGAACTTAGGTAGGCGGGGAAGACAGAACCGAATGCTGGGAGGAAGAGAGGCTGAGAAAGCAAGAGACACCATGGAGCTGACAGAGACAGACATGCCGAATCTTTCCTGACAAACCACTGCCATGTGGCGATATACAGATTAATAGAAATGGGTTAAATCAAAATATGAGAGTTAGCCAATAAGAGGCTAGAGATAATGGGCCAAACAGTGATTTAATTAATACAATTTCTGTGTGGTTATTTTAGGGCTAAGCTAGCCGGGCAGTGGGGAAGAACTAGTGGGCCCTCTCTTTACAAAAACATTATATTTGTTAATTTTTATAGCATCTTATGTAAATAAAAATTAAAAATACAGAGGCCCACAACACAGAATTCTGAGTCAGAAAGATCCAAGTTCAAATTCTTTGTCTAAAACATACAAAAAAATGTATCATCAGCCAAAGATGTTAAAGACTTATGTCTTAATAAATACTTATTTCATAGGATTCTAGGAAGGAGTCATATAGCATGATGAAACCAGTACACATATTAGACTATAGCTACTCTTGCAAAAACCAATATTTTATTGCTTCTTAAAAATACCTCTACATAATACATGGGCCATGAACTGGCGAGGTAACTCAGTAGTTAAGAACACTGGCTGGTCTTCCAGAGTTCAATTCCCAGCAACCACATAGTGGTAGAATTTGATGCCTTCATGTAGATAGACCCCTCATATGCATTAAATAAATAAATAAATCTTTTAAAAATATCTTTAAAAGTTATTAAAAACAAATACATGGGCAAGAGAAAACATCCGAGGACTCCGACAGATATTTCACTATCTAGGCCCCAGAACTCTGTTGAACTCCTGAACTCTCTACCTGCAAGTTAAAGACTGTGCCTACTTTATGTGCTGTAGTTACCCCAAACTACAAGTGAATGATCAATCCATTGTATTACTTTAGCAATAATTAAAAAATGTACTTAACCATTTACTCTGTCTTTATTTCTATATTCTTTCTTGTCCAAATAATTTAGGGAAACAATTTTGGCTCTACCAACTCACTCACGCCATGCAAACTCGTTCAGTCTCCTAGACCCCCTACCTTCTTTCAATTTCTCTTTATATTTCTCCTGTTCAGCTATCCTCCTGCTCAGATCTTCACGGTTCTCCTTCAACTTCTAAACTGACCTTTTCAGTTCTCAGTAATAGTTTCTCACACTGACTCAATATCAATTTTTCTAGAGTTTCATTCCCTTGTGATTTTAATTATATTAGTTCCACTAATATTTAATATTGATCTCTCTTTTCCTCTACCCACATCCTTTGTTCAAGCTATATTGGGTTATTCGATTTTTTTCAAATCCATCATTGCATTTCCTGTCTTTATGCCTTCATACCTCCCTCTCCTTCAATCTAGAACCCTCTTTCATCACTCCCTCTTTTATCACTTCTTGTTGATTTTGTCTTTCCATATTCAATACTTTTACATGAACTCTGCTGACTCCACCAGAGTTATTAACAGCCCATTAGACACCAGGAATGTTTTACTTCAAGTCTACCCAAGGGTATGGCAAACATAAATTTAATTCATATATAAATGAAAAAAGAGATAGGTAGACAAAATGTATTATTCATTTAATATAAATGAACTGAAATACATGATCATTTCATGTCTGAAAATAGGATGCTTTCTATAAAGTAGGTGAGACAGAATTTTTTTCTATTATAATATTTGTTGACATTATGAATTTGAGTTTAAGTAAAATTCCAAAAGAAAGAAAACAAGCTAACAGAAAATGAAAAGTACTGTTGGTAGGTCATTCTATACCCATCATTGATTTCCCATGAGAAAACAAGCAAGAAGAAAATTGTTTTGAAAAATATCTTTCAGATACTATATTTGGAAATGGAAGGTATTCGACAGAAAAACAGAAATCACAATGAGAAAGTATTAAAACAGATTTCTCTGCTTTGGTAAACAAGGTTGTGATTTGAGTGGGTTTGGGGTTTTGATTTTTTTCCTACTCCATTTACATTTAAATTCAGAAACTACAAAATACAAAATGACAAACAATAAGATTCATATGAATTCATATTTGTACTATTTGTTAGTATGGCAATGTTATTTTATTCTTAGTACTACAATATAAGTACATTTTCTCACCTTTTTTATTATTATTTCACACCTTAATGGATGGTAGCTCATTTTAGGTGTTGCTTTGTTTACCTGGAAGGTTTGTAATGAATAGCAAACCTCACAGAGAAGTAAAATGGCTGGTACATTTCTATAAGGGAAAAAATGTTTCCAAACAAGAGTAAAACTCTGAGAGTTTAGTCTACCTATCACGTCATTTGAATCTTTAATATGGTATACGTCTCAGTTCAGTAAGATTCTGTTCATATCTAGTAGGAATGTAGATTAAAGGCTTGCCAGTCAGAGGAGTTGACATTTCAAAGTCAGGGGTGTGTGTGTGTGTGTGTGTGTGTGTGTGTGTGTGTGTTCATGTATGCACCTCTTAACTGATTAAAATAGAAAAAAAATAAAACAGGAGGGACTGGAGAGATGGTACAGAGTGTTTGAGGCTCTTGCAGATCAACCCAGGTCAGTTCTAGCACCCACATGGCAGCTCACAACCACCTGAAACTGCAGATCTATGGGCTCTGGTGCCCTCTCCTGACCTCCATGGGTATTATAAGTACATTGGTGTACACATATGCATACAGGCAAAATACTCAAACACAGAAAATAAAGCAAATCTTTTAATTTTGTTTTGAAAGGGGAGCAATATTTAGGTACTCCTCAATCTTTAGATCATTCAGTGTAAAATCTGGTGAGATTTTGTGTTTTGGTAGATTTTTTTCTTCCTGTCTGATGTGAACCTCATTTTAATATGTCTTGAGTTACCTGTTCTTTCTTTTTTTAATATCTCATTTTATGCTCACATGGTAAAATTTAGCTCATTGTCACATGTACACACAAAATCATTAAAGTCTCCTATCAAGAATATATCCTTGAATAAATGAAAATAAGTAAAGGATACTTACAAAGCATACAAATATTGAACTTATACATCAAATCTAATTTTTCATTGGTTAATGTGTGAATTGCACGAACTTTCGTCTAAGAATCTTACATGTAAAACATTTCTGGGAGACTTACAGCAAACTTGATGTATAATGAGTGTCAGCTTGCCTAAGGGAAAATGGAAGTTAAACTACACAGAGAATATAGAATAAAACATGATCTCCAATATATTTAACTTTCAATCACACTGATCTCCAGAAATATTTTTCCTATGAAATCCTATTTCTCCCGGCCTCCTCGTAGAAGCCATTCCTAGAGATATCCCAAACGACCATTAAGAATCACTTAAACTAGTCATGAGATCAAAGAACACTCATTTGAAGTCAAGGATATCAAACATCAAATGCATATCCTAGAATAGGTGGGAATATTTAATATTGGAAGCTTTAGAGGTCCTCATGAATGATAGACAATACTAAATCACTATATCACGTGGCATTTTGTCAATCAGGAAATAAAACAGAGACTTTTTGTTGTTGTTGTTGTTTCTTTGGGTTGCTAGAATAATCAATAATGCTGCTGAACTTGGGGGATGAAAAAAACTTAAGAAGTGCCTGGAATCTAAAGAAAATAGCAACATCCAAAAAAGGCTTGAGAATTGCTATTACTAAGATAGGAAAGCCAGGTGTTACAGTGCATGACTGTAATCCCAGATTACAGAATTGTGAATTTGAGACCAACCTAAACTACACAGAAAGATCCTGTACCCAAAGTAAAATAAAAAAGAAAGTCATCTGAAATACAGAGGATAAAATGTTGTCATATGGAAAGTCAATAGTTAAAAATTCCAGATGGCGGTATGGGGACATTGACCTTGAACTCCTCAAAAGAAGAAAACCAGACCAGCCAAGTAAAGAGCCACCCCTGAAAAGAGCCTTCCATCTACAGGTATGTGGAGAAACAGTTACCCTGCATACATATAACGTAGAAATTGTGTATCAGTTATTTAAAACAATAGGAACGAGAAAGGAGAGCCCCAGATGGAGACCAGCGAGACAGGGAAGCAATGCTGAGTGGGGATTCTGGAATCTGACTTCTGCTCTGACGGGACACACTGTGAGAACCTTGGACACTTGAGGGGAATGGACACACAGCCTTATAGAAGTCCATGTCCCTCTCAGGGGAACTATTGCATGCCCAGTACCATAGCTCCAGGAAAGGCCACTCGCTATCCCAAACCTACATGGAAAAAGAAAAAGAAAAAAAAAAGAGAGAGACTTACAAGAGAATTTTTAACTCTAGCTCTGTTTCCTGCGGGTTTGTGGTACAAGTTTCTTCAGACATCTAGTGCAGGAAATTCCGAGCCTGCAAATGAATAATAAAATAATCAATGGGCATGCATAAGTGGGCGGGAAAAGCCTGTGAGACCTCAGTACTGGATAAAGAGCTAGAGGCAACTAAGAAATGATGTCAGCAGAGAAGAGCTTCAGGGAAGAACACACCAATTGATTGGCCCGGTACAGAACGGTCTGCCCTGAAAACCTATGGACAAGTAACATTATATGGGCTGTGCACTTTTACATATTTTTATTTATATATTTAGTACACATGTATATATGTACATAAGCACACAATAACAATTCATGAAAGAAGTCATAAAGGAAAGTGGGGAGAAATGAGTTATAGTGTTAATAATTGCTTAAGGTTAATTTTAAAAAAAGATTTAAAAAAATCTGTCTCTGAAGTCGAATTATCTCTGGCCTTTCTATAGCAAGAAAGTTTAGAAATATCCTGGGGGTCGGGACTTAACTCTCCAGGCCCTGGAGCCCCCTCACACAGAAAATTCTATTTTTCCTCTTTGAAAAATTAAATTCATGTTTTAAAAAGTCAAAAGAATTCATCTTCAACAAAGTGCTCAGAAGTTATGGAAAACAGACAGTTGAGTCTAAGATCTCAACTTTTAGATGTGTACATTGAAAAAGAAACTACCATGAATATGGTACATACCCTTCCAAATTCACATATTGAAATCCCGGCTCCAGGATCTCAGAATGCCACTTTGTGTGGAACTAGAATTAATGCGGCTCTAACAGTTAGGTAATGTAAGGCTCCTACTGCGACGGGCAAGCTCCTAATCGGATTTTGTTTTGTTGTGAGGACGAACATGCAAAGAGAAATCACCTGATAGAAGGGAGGCAGAGAACCAGGCAATCCCGCTACTGCTACACAAGAAGGAATTCCAGAGATCCTAGAGACTACAGTCAACCTCGCAAAAATACCATCAGCAGGGATGTCCGTCCACTGTCACTGGAAAAATAGACCTGGAGACACCTTCAGGCCCCCAAACTGTGATGCAGTAAGCACCATAGAAAACTAAGAGATCAAAAAATATACTTAAAATCAGTAGAGATGAGAACAAGTAAGTAAAATATGAGAAGAAATAAGACATGAAATCATTGAAGTTCTATGGAGAACAACGGGTATTATCAATCAAAATGTCTCTGAACAGGTTAAACAGTGTGTCAAATGGATGTAGCACAGTTAAATAAATGATGAAAAAAATTGAAACAAAGACTAAAAAATGCAAAGATCTCAAACTTAAGAGCTCTGTATCAAACTCCTAGCCAAATAAGAAGTCTCAAGGAAATATAGAATACGAAGCAACCGTTTGAAGCAAAAATGAACAAAACTTTCAGATTTGCCTGTCCCGAAGTTCATCAAACAATAGATCCCAAATAGAATGAATAAAGGTAAGTTCACAGGAAAATAATTACAGCAAAGCTGCAGGAGATATAGAAGTGTGTAAAGAGAAAGAGAAATGGCGTGAAAAGCATTAACAACTGACAGCTGGCAATCCCAACAGTGAAGGGGACAGTGGGGAAAAGTTCCCGGTGCGTGCTGAAAAACCGACGACCTGTCAACTCCAGTTCTACACATAAAAGCATAAAGATTCCCCCCAAGGAAGGGTGCTGGTGAGCACAAAAGAAAGGTCAGACTGAAGACAGGGGCAAGGAGCAGAGGAAAGGCGGGCAGGTAAGCAAACCTCGGTGCGTTAAAACTTAGAGTGAACCTGATGGTAATTCCGCAATTTGGCCTGGCTAACATGACCAACTACAGGCATCAAAGGCAAGAATCATAGGCACATGCCTTGGTAAAACCTCATGCAATTATACGTTTAGCACATATATTCTATTTTCTGTAAAGTATAGCGTACAAGTTGATTTTTAACAGCAAATAGAACTTCAAGGCTGTGTAATAACAGATTAGACAAAAAAGAAAACCCTCTGATTCTGTTAAGGTGTCCCAAAATATTTACATTATGGGGCAAAGGAAAAAAAAACAACTACCGACCTCAGGTAGTATGGAGGAATGTAGAAACTGAGCATTTATAGATAATATTCAGGGAAGGGAAACAGCTTGAGCCCCTCAAGGACATAGGGACAGGTGTGTCCTTCATCTTTCCTCTTTGGCATGACTTTAGAATGTAAGAACAGAAATCACGCAGCAATGAATGTCCTGCCAAGGGGGTCACACAGATGATCCAGAGAGTTTTATTAAAAGTCACTTAAATGAATTAAAATACACATTACATCAACACTTGCAGCTAAGTCTATAGGTCAGCATTAGAGTGATTTCTTTTAAGACAAAGAGGTAGACTCTCCAAGGGAATCACACTGGCATAGAACTCACACAGTTTTTAGAAATGGCTTGAACAAGGGCATGGGTCGAACAGTCTGCTGTAAAAGAAGTCAGAATTAGGAGAATATGGAGGTGCCTGGATTCAGCGTGAGTTATAGAGTTCACCGAAGAGTGATCTCAGAACTTCAGTCCATCTCTAAACAGCAGATGAACGCACAGGGTATAAACAGGGTCCTAATTCATGCCCGACATTAGCTGATTGTTCTGCAGCAACCAACTGCCACCATATTCTTTCCTCCTAGACTAATTACATTTTTCACACCAGAGACAAAGATTTATGTAGCACCTACATAAGAAAAATAACTCTTAAAATGTGCTATTTGGGACAATTATTTCAGTGAAGGTAGGTAATTGAGTACTTAAAGTAGTTAGTGTATTTGCATGCTTAATTAACTGTAATTTATTTAAAAAGCACGTTAATATCAAATTGCTGTGGGTGTATTTGAAGCTTAAATTATTCTTTTAAGAACTTTTATTTTTGTTCTTTTTGGGGGAACGATGTAAAGCTAAAGTCAACAAGTGGAACTAAAATACAAAGTAAACAAAGTGAGCACGGATTAAGAGTGCAGACTAAATAAAACAGCTCACTGAACACCTGCTCAAGGATTATAACCAAGCAAAGACAGTTATCAGAAAAGTAGAGGAATAGTAGTACTGTAATCGATGGATCTAATCCGCATGAGAAGTAGAAAAAGACAAGATCTCCTGAGTAAATTAGGAGCGTGGGGACCATGGGAGAGGGTAGAAGGTGGCGGGGGGGGGGGGCGGGAGGAGAAAAATATATAGCTCAATAAACACAATTTTTTTAAAAAAGAAAATGTCACAAAACATTTAAGACAGCTTAGATTTCTTTTAATTCTAATAAATTTTATTTATTCCAACTTAAATTTGGTTACGTGGAATGTAATACCACTTTTGACTCCAAAATGCATTCATATATTATATATATATGTTTTTCGAGACAGGGTTTCTCTTTAGCTTTGGAGTCTGTTCTGGAACTATCTCTATTAGACCAGGCTGGCCTCGAACTCATAGAGATCCACCTGCCTCTGCCTCCCGAGTGCTGGATTAAAGGCGTGCGCCACCACCTCCCAGCTTGCATTTATATCTCTTTACCTCAATGCTGTAAATGGCTTCCCATTAAATTCTAAGATTCTAATGAACTGTAAACACTTATCCTCATGTTTATTGCTTGAGTTGACTCTTCAGCCATTAATTCAATTGGTGTTCGTAGCCTTTTTCTTGTTGGTAACATAAGTTTACTGTTAAATGCTTATGTAGACAGAAAATCAACTGGAAATGTGAGTAGCTGCAATCTGATAAATGGACGTATTCGTTCATGCTACAAGGTTAGGACGTGGGGAAAGCAGAGCATCATTTCCCTTCTGTTTATAAACAGCCCTGCCCTGATGTGTCATATACACTGCTGCTGAGTGCCCCTTGTCTAGATAGTATCTCTGAAATTCTAGTTCTAACTGTGTCTTATCTCATTTTTCAGTCCTGTCCTCCTCCTGTGCTCTACTAAGCCATATGCACCAGGCTACATCATGAGCATACATGTACATAACGCTATGTGAAAATCCTCCAGTGCCTGCAGCTTCCAAATGAAATCAAAATCCTTCAAGTGAAACCCAGTATCATTAAGGTGGGTGTATGCTTATTTTTTTAGAGTCGTCTGATGTGATTCCTACTTCTAGGAGCCAATTCTTTACCATTCCATACTGCTGGGCTTGTCCTTATATTTCTTAGTTTCCCCTTTGCTATTTATTTAGGTAAGACGCCCAGATTCCAAGTAGACTCTATCCTGTAGACAGTTACTTAAAGTTTTCTCCATCTTTAAAGACAAAACCTATATCACGAGGATCCTTTTTCCCTGTACCTATTTCAACTTTTATCTGTATCTGATCTATAAATTACATTTTCTGATATAATAATTATGTCATAATTTTGCACAAGATAAAACCCTCCTCAAATACAAAATCCTTAAAACAAATTTGTGGAATGCTTATATTTAAACAGCTTTTGTTTTTCAGTTTTGAAAATTTCAAAATGTTATGCGTAATTAATTAAATCAAGCTAGAGAAATAAAATAAAAATCTAAAAATTGGATGAAGAACATACTTTTATGACAGAAACTCGCAAGGAAAATGATATAATCCTAAAGTTGTTTCTGATAGTAATTGAAATTTGTCTCTAAGAATTACTATTAAACTCATAGACAGCCTTCACTAACCAGTGTATTATAACATTTTATAGTATAATGTAACTGTACCAATAAGGATATCTTTAAAATATGGCTTAATTAAAAATAGATAGCTTTAATGAGCAGATAGCGAGCCATACCTAAGATTTTAATGTAAGGAACAGTACATGATTTCACCTCAGCTGTTCTGCTCACTATTATGCTGGTAACTATATAGTTCCAGGAAAGAAGTTTAATTTTCCAGAAATGTTAGCTATCAACTTGGAGAATTAGGCAAAATTTAGTGAACATGTACTATATTTGTAATGTCTCACTAAGCATTTACAACAGCATTTATTTCTCATGATACTCTGTAGAGGGAGTGCAATTACCGCCTTTACTTTTCACCAGAGGAAACTTACAACACCAAAGGGTAAGTGCTAATGTCACATGACTAGAGTCAAATTATCCACCTTTCCCTGTATCTATGTTCTATTTTGAATTACCTCTCCCAAAAGAATAAACTACTCCCATGCTCAGGGTGGAGCATGAATAAGAAACGGTATGACTGGAAGTATGTAGTCTTACCCATCACTATGCAAAGAACAGCAGAACACTGCTTCCCCCAAAGATGAGTGACTCCCAGACAGAGCAGCCTAGGTGGCTCAGGCCTGAAGATCCAGTTCTACCCGACCCTGAAATATATGAGGGAATAATGCCTGTGTTTCAGATCCTAAGAGATCCTGCCGCTGTCCATTGCAAAGCAATACTAAATACAGTACCCAATGAAGTATCTAGATTGTGACTGGACTGTGGGACCTCTACATGGTGTTAGGTTTTATTGTGCTCTATTATTTGTCTTTGTAATTGTTTATACAAGAGATTTCATAGGGACACAGAAGTCATGACTTTTAATTATTCAGAAAGAACACACCTGTGTCGGTTTTTAACTGGATGGTAAAGTTTCTACAGGAGAATCTATTGAGTTACATTTATTACAAGTATATTTTAATTCTCCGATAACTAAAACAATGAAGGAAACCAACTTCACATTTCGGCTTTATTATTAAAATGTTAATTTGTTACAAAGACTTAAAAGAAACAGCTTGGGAAGATCATAATGCTTTCATACACCAGGAAAAAGTCAAGCCTCAGCCTATGCATTGAGTTAGGAATCTCAAATCCTCCCTATTCGCGTCGTTGCTCCTTCTGCACACTAACAGAATTGTTAACTATTTGTAACTGTGTTTGCTATAAAATACCAAATTCAAAAGCTACAAACTCTTACTTCATATCAGCGGGAGGAAGCTGCTCTGCATGGCCTTTGGCAGATCCTGGCAATCGTGGTCCTACCTAGGCCTTGCCTCTCCAAGCATTTCCTAGCATTTTGTTTGCCTGACTAGCTTCCAATCACAAGACCACACTTGTTAGGGCTTACTATGGGCTAGTGTCCTCCAGTAACTAAGTGCCTACTATGGGCTACTATCCTCGACTAACTATATGCCTATTATGGGCTCTACTTTGAGCTACCATCCTTCAGTAACTATATGCCTATTATGGGCTCCTGTCCTCTAGTAACTATGTGCCTATTATGGGCTCCTGTCCTCTAGTAACTGAGCGTCTACTTTGAGCTACCATCCTTCAGTAACTATGTGCCTACTGTGAACTACTCTCCTCCAGTAAATAAGTATCTCCTACGAGTTACTGTCCTCCAGTAACTAAGTATCTACTATTGGCTACTATCTTCCAGGAACTGAATTCCACAAAGCATCTGCCATTTAGTAAAGGAAGATGGTATTACATTTCAAAAATTCAGAGTTTCCGGGTTTTCCTCCACACCCCATACCTCATTAGGAAAAGAGATTTCAAATAAGGCGACTTCCATTGTTCGTGGGAAGCAGCAACAAACACCATGACATACTTGCTGGTGATTTTCCTCACTTCACATTTTAACCATCTTCTCCCAGCCTCCAATAGCACAGTATGGACCAGTGAATCTCTATAGCTCCTTTATATTACTAAAGTGAAAAAAGATGCAGCTCCAGGTGACGCTATTTCCTTTCCTGCGCCTGCTGGCTTGTTAGCTATGAGTCTGTAAAATTTATAAGAGCTGCTGATTTTATTAGTGATCTTTGTTGCTTTCTTCTAAGATTTTTGCCTTAAATGAAGGTTGCCTCTATGCATAGAGCCTGGAAGGCTGTAAATGTACTAAAAGTTACTGTTGTTACAAATGTTAATATTTGCATCGGTCTGCTCAACTGCTTAAGAGAAAGGTCAGATTTGAAAGATAAATAACCGGCATAATGTAATTATTTAGTGTTAAGGATGAAGTATTTGTTTGTTTCTCTCGTTTCTGGGTTGTTCTTTCTTTGTTTAAGACACATTTGCCTCTGCATAATTACTTATAAGCAATTTGTCAAATGCTCGACCATTTGAAAAGCAAATATCAAAAATCTTACAGTGTGTATTCTATAAGAAATACTAAAATTATTTTCTCCTAGTTCAATGATGTAGGCATATCGTCTTCATTAACATGTTTAATTTTTCATCTAGGGTGAGGGCTGTACCCTATTTCTAAAGAAGGCTGTTCACTCAGTGAGAAGAAATGTAGACTTTACCTAGCTGATGGCAAGAATTACAGAAGGAATTGGTTAAATAAAAAACAGTTTCCTGCAAATAGGAACATAAGAAACACCAAATGCCTCTTCATTTTCCTAGTATTAAGTTTCCATTGCTTTGAAACAAATAATTTGTAGGCTGTTTGGTTTATATGTGAGAAGGTAAAGCAATCGATGTTTCTTCAAAATGAAGAAGTAGATTCAAGTCATGTTTTTATTTGTTGAGAAATATAGTGTATCTATGCTATGGGATAAATTCTAAGAGTTACTTACCTATCTGGTGAGCACTTGTTACCTAGCAACAATCAACAAGCTGCAACCATTACAAAAGAAAAGGCAGTCAGCCAGGCATCAAGACAATGGACTAGGGAAAACTGTAAAGGGCTCACAAAGTTGTTGCTTCCTGTTTTGGCTGTGGTTTCTTAAGAGGGGATGGCCATCTGAATATGATGACATTCAGTCCTGTCATTAGGGCACATGACAATGGTAGAATTTTGAAGATGTTATTACAATTGCATCACAATTACTTTGAGTCCATCAAAGAAAGAATATCCTGGATATATCTTACCTGAAATCCTGTACATAGCTCAAAAAGGACTGAACCTTTCTCCAAACCACAGAAAGACCATGTAAAGGACAAACACTCAAGAAATGAACCTTGGTGTGGGATAATGCTCTTGTACCCTGTACAGATTTGTCACTCACATTGGTTTAATAAAATAGTGACTGGCTAGTAGCCAGGCAGGAATTATAGGCAGGGTAACCAGAGTAGGAAAATTCTGGGGGGAGGGGGGGAGACTCAGTCTGTAGTCACCACCCAGATGCAGAGAAAGCAAGATGAAAATACTGCACTGAAAAAAGGTACCAAGCCACATGACTCAACATAGATAAGAAGTATGAGTCAATTTAAATGTAAGAGCGACCTAGAAATATGCCTGAGCCACTCGCCAAACAGTGTTGTATTAATATAGTTTGTGTGTGATTATGTGGGTTGGGGCAGCTGAGAAACTAAAGCAGAGTCTCTATTTATAGAAACTGGTTTCCAAGGCTCAAATGGAGTGCTTTCGGATGAGCCCGATCATAGAGGGATGCACTGTGCATTTACCTTACTACTAAATATAAGAGTGATTTTCACCTTCTGTGACCCTTTAATACAGTACCCCATGTTGTGGTAACCCCCAACTATTAAATTACTTTTGTGGCTACTTCATAACTATAATTTTGCTACTGTTATGAATCATATTATAACTATCTGTTATGCAGGATATCTGATATGCAACCCCTGTGAAAGGGCGGGTAGAGTCTCAAAGAGGTTATAACCTGTGAGGGGTATATTCCTGTGAAAATGATAGCAATGTAATGTCAGAGGAAGGCTGAATGGTTGAAACTCAGAACTGTGCACAAATAGGAGAACACTGTGGAAACCTCTCAGACCTCCTTTCACACTGTCAGTATCAAAAAAAATTCATTTAGTAAACTAGAGAGAAGTCTTCATGATCAATATTTTTTCATAGAGTGTGTTCTGCAATTCATCTTCCTCATAATTATCCGTGGTACTTGTTTCAAAATTTAGATTGCCATATCTGTCTCCAGAGCCAGTGAATCAGAAAAATTGAAAGTTTATATGTTTTATTTTTTTTTATTTTTTTTTTATATATATATGTTTTATTTTTAATCTCAAATAAGTCCCAAGTATTTGAATGGGGAAATAAACCCAAAATGAAATAATCTGTATTTATTCTAACAATAAAATAACACATAGTAATAAAAATAAACAAAATATAAGTACACAAAACAAATGAATCTCAGTAGTATAATTGAGAAAAGAATTCTAGACCAAAGCACAGTATATCTAGGGACTCCAGTCACACAATGTCCAAACATAGAAAAAAATCTGTGATAATAGAAATCTGAGAAGTATTTAAAGGTAGGAGATTTATTAGAGAGGCACGGTCCTTTTGTGTTGGTGTATATATTCTACATCTTTCTTTCCTGGTGGCAAATTGGGTGAGATGCGAGTGGATACATGGGCTATATACCATGACATGCAGACAGAAATCAAAGGATAACTCCCAAAAGATGGTTCTCTCCTACCCCCTTGTGGGATCTTTCGGTTTCTGTGCAGGCACCTCTAACCACTAGCCTATCTCCCAGGCCCTATAGTATGCAGCTTGATAGGGGTTTAAGTCATATGGATTATAAATATTTTCCAAAACTCATAAAAGTGCTGGATTCAGATTATGTATTTTATTATTTGTAGAGATCACATGAAAAATACTGATAATAATTAGCAACAGAAATTATTTTTGCTCTTGTAAATTATCTGATAGTAGAAAGAAGAAAGCAATCAGTCCCTACAGTTTCATTCAGGAAGCATTTTTTTCCATTTAGGACACAGTCATTTTGAATACCCTAAGAATGTATAGATTCTATTCACAAGTGATACATCAAGCACTTTATTCTGACTTCCCTAGGACAGGTAATATTTACCAACCCTAGAGCTCTTTTCCTTTGTCCTTGGAAGCTTCTATTTTTAACTTCTATTTTGTAAGTTCACCCATGCCCATTAGAGACAGATTGCAGAACTGTAGAAAAAAAGTAAATAAAGAACCAAGTATAGGAAAGAAAATAAGAAGCCCCAACAACATATTGTTTTCGGCTTAAAACTAACACTGCTTTTAATAGGACCAGATGTCAGACAATCTACCAGCCATCAGGCAATCAATCCTGAACCCTGAACCGTCAAACTTAAGAATCATACACATGGGATTGACCAACTGGCAGCACCGCAGGACATAAATATCCTGAATCAAAGCTAGGGACTCATGTAGTCCCTACAGATAAATAACAATTCAACTACCATGAAATGATGATCAGAGTTAATGAACACTTGTCTGGGTTGGCAAATAGTGGGTGGGAGTATGTAGTTGACAGGCACATAGCAAGCCAAGTTGTATGAAAGCCAGGCACAAGGAAAACGTACCTGGTAATTAGTGACAGCCAGTTCAACTGGATCATCCCATAAACCTTGTCACCACTTGTCATTCATTTGGAAGACCATTAAGACTGTAAGAGTGTCCCTATTGCTGCCTGTGTTTGCTCAGGTCATGTTCTACCACTTCCCTCTGAGCATTCACAGTCTCTTCCATAGCACTGCCTATCACTAACTCCAGACAGACTGGAGGTGGAAGCTTGAATGCTTTTATTTCCTGAAAAGAAAACATCTTTCTCTCACCTTAGCCCATGTATTTATATAATAAGTAATAAAAGAAGTAGAAAGTGGGACATATTTTGAGTTTAGTAACATAACAGAAGTCTGGGCTAACACAGCACTCTTCAAATCAAGCCTAGAATGTAAGAAGCCATTTTTTTTCCACTCTTTAAAGCATTCCAGAGATGTGAATCTTTGACCAGGAGCTAGAGAAACCTTCTTCTGTTGGCTAAAACTGTTAACATTTTTCTAAGGAAACATATACACTTTTAGTGCTATGAGGACCTGAAATGTTTTTTATATATACATTCAGGTGAGGATGTGTTATGAAAGAGCTTGTCATAAACTCCCAACAAAAGTATTCCTTTGAATCTGGGGTTTATAAGTAAATTGGATTAGGTGGGTGTCTGTGTTTGGCTTCCTTACAGATTGGCTTGCACTGCTAGTTAATGTGGGATTCCCTCTGTATGCTGCAATTACCATTAATGAATAGAGAAACTGCTTTGTACCTATAACAGGGCAGAACTTAGCTAGGCAAAGAAAACTAAACTGGGAGAAAGGAGGCGGAGTCAGAGAGAAGCCACAGAGCCACGGGAGACAGACGCCCTGAACTTTGCTGGTAGGCCATGACCTCATGGTGATGCAGAGATTAAGAGAAATGGGTTAAATTAATATATAAGAATTACCCAATAAGAAGCTAGAGCTAATGGAGCAAGAAGTGATTTAAATATGGTTTCTGTGTGATTATTTCAGGGCTGAGCAGCTGGGAACCAACAAGCAGCCTCCTTACAACAAATTAGCACTCTAATGTGTGCTAGCTAAATCCACATAAAACCTGAGAAAGCTCGAAAAGGAATTTCAGACACAAAAGAACAGACTTTAGCACAGTTTCTTGGTAGCAACAAATTTTTTTCTAGATGGGCTTGTGAAGAGCAAGGCACTGTAGGGCACTGTAAAAACTGTGTTGCTTCTTTTTTAAAAAAAATGGTACCTTCCTGGTTCACCAGCACTAATGGATCTGGCCCTTTTGGTCCAGCTGCGGAGCATTTAAATAGGTTCTGTGAGCAGACTGCTTCAACTTGCTTAATGGCAACTAAGACCCACTGTGTGCCTAAAATTGGGGCAATGTGCATGGCTCTCTGAGGTGGCAAACATGCCTCTGCCATGTCACTCTGGGCAGAGCAAGCACACAGGCCATATTTACTCTACTAATGCAGCAGATTAGTTTTCTAAGAAGTGCTTAGCATTTTAAGAAGCAGTCCTGGTCAGAAAAGAATTTCAGATACACATAAAAGACCCCTAAATAAGACACAGTGTATATAAAGAATGTGTGTAGCCTTGGGAGAGAGGAGAGAAAGAGACAGAGTACAGACAGTCGTAGATTAAAGGAGTAAAGATAATAAGATAAATATTAAAAAGTAATAAAGTAAAAACAAGTCATTTCAAGATGGAATATACACAGAGAGTCTGGATTATGTATAATATTGTAATTTCTTTGATTTTTTTTTTTGGTTATTTTTGAGACAGGGTTTCTCCGTAGCTTTTGGTTCCTGTCCTGGAACTAGCTCTTGTAGTCCAGGCTGACCTCGAACTCACAGAGATACGCCTGCCTCTGCCTCCCGAGTGCTAGGATTAAAGGCGTGCGCCACCACCGCCCGGCTTTCTTTGAATTTTTGGACTACAGAGAGACATTTGATTCTGGGGACTGCTAAGCTAAGCCAATATATATATATTTTTAAGATATTTCAAAATAAGGGTCTAAACATATGTTGCTTTGGAAAAAAGGTTCTTCTTTGGTTCACACAGAAGAGGAGAACCTGTGGAATCCTTCCAGACTAATGTAGTTTGATCCCCTGAAAGGTCATTGTGAACATTCCCCAAAATTACTTCACCCAACAAAAGCAGGAAGTACTTTGGAGAGAACTGTATCCAAATTCTCTAAATGGTTGTTTATAAATGTTTGTTTACATTTAAAGGGGAATATAATGTAGAAATTTGCATGGTATGGATCTTGCTTTATTGATAAAAATTTAAGGTCAATTTTGTTATACTGTATATATAGTGCTCTTGGTTAAGGTATTGTGTTTGTACAGCTTCTTTTAAAATGCAATGTATAATTAAGAAAATATAGGTTAATAGATAATCATCTATAATAATCAAGTTTGTAGTCATGTTAGTAATGTTTTCTAGATATATAGGGATTTATTTCAGTTAGATAGGTATTCTTAAAATCTTTCGGAGACCTTCAGAATATAGCATTTAAAATATTTAAGAACATAGGACTTTTCATGACAATGAGACACATATGTTCCTGGCACCACAAATCTACTTCAAGAAAAAGATGAGCATCAAAGAGGCTCGTTATGGAGCTTGTGGGAAGAAACTGCTCTTGCCTAGACTGCTTGATCATATGCTATGTGAACTGGACATGCAAGACCCGCAGAGAAATGACAGCTGACATAAAGGTGAGATGGTCCTTCAGGGTTCCTGCTTCATGAAAGAATAGAAAGAGTCTGCAAGACATTCTGCAGGACACAGAAAAAAAAGTGACTGACAAACTGCCAATATAGGTGAAACTGTCTTTGGAATTTCCTGCTTCATGAAAAAGTCTGCCAGACACTATGGTCCTGTAGGCTGAAGATGAATGCCCCAATGGTACAGAAGAACTTTGGATGACTGACCAGGCAAAGAGATGTCTCTGTTAATTCTTGAGTTTTGGAAGTTGCTTACAATGTACTTCCTGTATACTTAGGTAATGTTGTATCCTTCTGGAATCTTTGATGGAGTTGAAGAGGAGATAGTAATATTATAGTTTTCCTTGATCATGATAAAAGACCTTTGTTGAATGTACAATATGCCTTTTCAGATGACTGTTCCTCTGGAGTCGTTTTTGTTGTGAAAACCTGAAACTAAGTCATGGTCTGAAGAAAGACAGATAAACCTCTCCTAGAAAAAATGGAAAAGCCATTTAGGAGATTTTCTGAAACCTATTCAGGAAAGGAGAAATAAATAAACCTTAATGTCATAAGAACAAATTAATAAAAAAGTTTTCACATATACAAACCACATTGCTGATTTTAGTATAATATATTTTTTTTACACTCAGACAAATATAAGATCATTCTCTGCATAATCAACATTTAATCCATGCCTATTCACCATGGGCATCACCTTAGGTTTATAGAGCAGACAGCATATGGTGAGGGCAAGCCAGGCCTTGTTTACTCTCAACAAATACAACTTTTAAAAACTGTATAGACTCTTAAGTTTTGAAATTTCTAGAACTTAGTATATATATATATATATATATATATATATATATATATGTGTGTGTGTGTGTGTGTGTGTGTGTGTGTGTGTGTGTGAGAGAGAGAGAGAGAGAGAGAGAGAGAGAGAGAGAGAGAGAGAGAGAGAGAGAGAGAATAAAGAAAAAAGAAACTAGGACTTTTTATGTAAAAGATTTTTAAAAATGCAAAATAAATTTTTTTAAATTTATTTTAACGTGTGTGTTTGCTTGCATGTATATGTATGCACAAAGTCCATGCCAGTAGAAGATGTTACATTCTCTGGAACTCCAATTTTAGACAGCTATTAATTGCCATATAGGTGCCAGAATGGGTCCTCTGCAAAAGCAGCAAGTGTCCTTAATACTGAGACCCAGTCCCTCAACAAAATCTGTAGAAGCAAATTCTATTGAGTAAGGATATGTTTCCCTGTCATCAATCTTTCCCAGAATGTTTTCCTTTTTTTTTCTACATTAACTCATAGAAACAAAGTTCCGCAGAAAACAATCTGCATAACTAGAAGAGAAAAATGAGGCAAAATCTGTGATGACTCTTCTCAGGACTCCGCTTCTTACTTATCACTATGTATTGGTTTGAAAGATCATAAAGTACTGATTTTCCATTATTATCATAGACTGTTGGGGGAAGTCCTTTTATTGGTTAATGAATAAAGAACCTGCTTTCAGCCAATGGCTTAACAAATCATAACCAGACTATATATATATAGAGAGAGAGAGAGAGACCGAGAGAGAGAGACACAGAAAGAGAGACAGAGAGAGAGAGACAGAGTAGGAGGAGTCAGAAAGAAGCCATGTAGCCACCACTGGGAATAGACAAGCTGAAGCCTTGCCAGTAAGCCATAGCTATATGGCAATACACATATTAATAGAAAAAGGTTAAATTAAGATGTAAGAGTTAGCAAATAAGAAGCCAGAGCTAATGGGCCAAGAAGTGATTTAATTAATATAGTTTCTCTGTGGTTATTTTGGGGCTGAGGAACTGGAAACATACACGCAGCCTCCTTACAACAACTTGGCACCCCAAATGGCCAACTAGATCCACTTAAAACCTGTGAGGGCTTGGAAAAAAATTCTAAACACTAAAAAAAAAAAAAAAAAGTTTAGCCACACTTTTTCTGGATGGACTCTGCTTGCTGGCAGCATGCCACAGCCCTTTTAAGAGAGGTCTTCCTGAGGGTTGGAGAGATGGCTCAGCAGTTAAGAGCACTAGCTTCTCTTCCAAAGGACCAGGGTTCAATCCCCAGCACCCACATGGCAGCTCACAACTGCCTGTAACTCCAAGATTTGACACCCTCACACAGACATACATGTAGGCCAAACAGCAAAGCACATAAAATAAAAATAAATAAATTTAAAAACAACATGTCTTCCTGATTCAGTAATAGCAAAAGAAAAAAAATACAGTTTTGGAACATCAGTTTTCTGGGCCATGCTGCCAGCATGAACTCTCACTCTTTCAGGAGACAGAGCATTTAAATAGGGTTTTTGAGCAATGTGTTACAAACTGTTTAATGACATGACATAGATCCACTGAGTACTTGGAACTGGGGCAGTATGCCCAGCTCACAGAAGCAGTGAACATGTCTCCAACATGTTGGACTTGGCAGCACCAAAAGGCAAAGCAGCCTTGGCTCTAGTCATACCACAGCTTAGCATTTTAAGAAGTGCTGCTGGACAGAAAATGATTTCAGATACACTATGGACAGATTCAGACATAAAAGACCTCTAAATTAGGCACAGTGTGTTTGAAAAATGTATGTAGGCCTGTTAGAGAGAAGAAAAGAGTAAAGAGATAGTAAATGTAATATAAAAGAATACAGACAGTCATAGATTAAAAGAGTAAAGCAGAGGCAGGTGGATCTCTGTGAGTTCGAGACCAGCCTGGTCTACAGAGTTAGTTCCAGGACAGGCTCCAAAGCCACAGAGAAACCCTGTCTCAAAAAACCAAAAAAAAAGAGTAAAGATAATACAATAAATACTAAACTTATAGAAATGGTAAGAAAAATAAGTCACATAAAGATGGAAAATACAGAGAGTTTGAATTATATAAATTATTGTGTTTTTTTTAAACTTTTTGACTATGAAGGAACTAAGTACAGAGACATTTTCTTGTTTGAAAAACAATATATATGTTTTAAAGGTTTCTTGACTTCAAAATTTGCATTTAAAAATTTGCTGCTTTGGAAAAGAGGTTCTTCTTTTGTTTCCACAGAGGATAAGAACCTGTGGAATCCTTCCAGACTAATGTGTTTTGATAGGCCAAAACCCCCTGAAAAGATGCCATAAACACCCCCCCCAAATACTTCACTGTAGTAATACGAGCAGCGGGGCTGCGTCCCCAACACCCCAGCCGCCTGCTCGGCTAGCTTTTGCCCCAAAATAATTACACGGAAACTGTATTCTTTTAAACACTGCTTGGCCCTTTAGCTCTAGCCCTTACTGGCTAATTCTGATATCCCAATCAACCCATTTCTAATAATCTGTGTGCACCGGTCTTACCGGGAAAGACTCAGCATGTCTGACCTGGCGGCTTGTTTCATCGTGTGCGTCTGCCCAGGAGCGGGGCATGGCGTCTCTGCTGAGGCATCTGCTCCCGAGAGGAGAGCTGTCGAGTCTGAGCTCACTTCCTCTTCCTCCCAGCGTTCTGTTCTGTTCACTCCACCTACCTATGCTCTAACCAATAAAATGGGCCAAGGCAGTTCCTTTATTAGCCAATGACCTTCCTCCATCACTTCACCCAACAAAAAGCCAGAATTCCCTAAATGATTGTTTATAAATGTTTGTTTACATTTAAAGGAGGATATGATATAGAGATTTGCATTGGTATGCATTTTAGTTTATTGATATAAATTTAAGGTCAATTTTGACACATATATTTCTGTATATGTATTTCTGATCTTGATTAAGGTCTTATGTTTGTCCAGCTCATTTAAAAATGTAATGTATAATTAAGAAATATAGGTTAATAGATAATCATCTATAATAGTCAAGTTTGTAGTCATGTTAGTTAGGTTTTCTAGATATACAGAGATATATTTCAGATAGATAGATATTCTTCAGATCTTTCAAAGACTACAGAATACAGCATTGAAAATGTTTTAAAAGCTTAAGACTTTTTATGACAATGGGACACATCTGCTTCTGGCAGCACCAATCTACTTCAAGAAGAAGATGGGCACCAAAGACACTTCTAATAGCATTTGTTAGCCATTTTTGCAAGAAACTGCTCTTGCCTGGATTGCTTGATGTTATGCTGCATAAAATGGACATGCAGGACTCACAGAAAAATGACTGCTAAACTTGCTTAAAGGTGAGACGGTTCTTTGGGGTTCCTGCTTCATGAAAGAGTCTGCAAGACATTCTGCAGGACACAGAAAAACCTGACTAACAAACTGTCAATATAGGTAAAACTATCATTGAAATTTCCTGCTTCGTGAAAAAGTCTGCTAGATACTATAGGCCAGTAGGCTGAAGATGGATGCCCGAATGATACAGAAGAACTTTGGGTGACTGTCCCCGTAGTGAGATGTCTCTGTCAATTCTAGAGTTTAGAATGTTGCATGCAATGTACTTCCTGTTAACTTAGGTAATATTATATCCTTCTGGGGTCTTTGATGGAATTGAAAAATAGATAGTTATAATTATAGTTTTCCTTAGTTATGATAAAAGATAAAGTAGATATAAATATTGTAACTCTAATTCCTGGTTGATATCTGTTTGGTTATATGTAATTTTACTATGTTAAAGTTAAAACCGTCCTCTTTACTTAAACAGAAAAGGGGAATGGTGTGGGAAATCCTTCTGTCTATGTGTTGCTTTTATTGGTTAATGAATAAAGAACCTGCTTTTGGCCAATGGCTTAACAGAATATAGCCAGACTGGAAGATCTGTGTGTGTGTGTGTGTGTGTGTGTGTGTGTGTGTGTGTGTGTGTGTGTCTGTGTCTGTGTCTGTGTGTGTCTGTGTGTGTGTGTGTCTGTGTGTGTGTGTGTGTGTGAGAGAGAGAGAGAGAGAGAGAGAGAGAGAGAGAGAGAGAGATGAGTTAAGCAGATTCCATGTAGCCACTGCCTTCCAGAATTTTGCCAGTAAGCCATGGCCACATGGCAATACACAGATTTATAGACACGTGTTAAATTCAAATGTAAGAGTTAGCTAATAAGAAGCTAGAGCTAATGGACTAAGCAGTGATTTAATTAGTACAGTTTCTGTGTGGTTATTTTGGGGCTGAGTAGCCAGGAACCAAAAAGCAGCCTCCTACTACAATAGTTTGAAGAAATTACTACATCCATAAGTACCTCATAGGAAAGAGGTAAAATATATTTTTTAAATATTTATATTATTAAAAATCAGCTTAATTTCAGTAGGGTTTATAAATACTTTCCCAGCAAACCTTCCCATAACAGATATCATTAAAAGTTCTGTGGCTTCACATTTAATTTGTTCTAAAATATACTGCTCCAGTTCAAAGTAAAGGAAAAGCTGTAAGAACAGCAACACAGGAAAGAGCTTCAGAAAGTAATGACCATTTCAGTTGGACTGAATAGTCCAAGAACTCTGTGCATTAGGATAGGATAAATTGTGTAAAAATGAAAAGGACCAAAAGGCGAGCTTCCCTGAGCTACCAGATGGACTCTTCATTAGCTCCTTAGTAGCAGTATACACAGTCTGTCAAGAAGAAATTTCTGTAGATTGAAAACAGACAAGCTACAGAAAATTGTGAGCACTGAGTTCCTGGAAAAAAAGAAATAAAGGAAATCTGGATGTCTAAGCCAAAAGGAAAGAGATAAATAACAGGTCAGAGGAGGAGGCCTTGTAGAGCCTGTCAAGAAACTGAAAGGACTGTCATGAGATGTGAAGTCTGGAAAACAGACAACGTATTTGGAAAAAGAAGCCCCAAATAGCCTACGTAGGTGTTTCTCTCCAAAGGGTTCTCATTGTTCCATTGGTTTGACTTTCTTCTAGAACTGAGAATTGAACTTAGGACCACTTACTCCTAATCAAGCATTCTACCACTGAGCTACATACCCGCTCTGGAAAGACACTTGAAAAATAATTATGACATAACTTGAAAACAGATTAGCTGTATTTTTAAGGAACTAATAGGTGTAAATATCTCCTTCAAAACAAAGTTCAAAGAGGATATTTACAAATTTCTGAAGCATGAAAGAATCTTCACATATTATCAGTTTGTAACATTTCATACATATTTGACTTGCTAATTTGATAGTTGGATAAGCACAAAAGCATGTATAAGTAATATATTCAACATAGTGACTTTTATCATTCAAATGTAGTAGTAGGTATAGTAACATTAACTATTTATAATTTATTCCATTTCCAAAGTGGTTCTGAGCAAGGGATTTTGCCACATAATCTCTACTTTATGATATTTTACCTAAGAATATAGTCATTATTAGTAACATTTTAGAACATTCAAGCAATGAGATTCAGAGAATTTAGAAAATGCTTACAAAGCTAACAGTTGTCTAAATCTAAAGCCTACATTTAACTATACTATATATTGCCTACCAACTGTTAAATATATTATGCAAAATCAAGTTGCATAAAAAGTCAAGTGGGTATATTTTTTTAAATGTAAAGTTTTCTTTCATTCAAGGTGAGTGGTATTCTAATGGAAAGTTGCTGTGGGACAATGGTCAGTGCGCTGTCAACAGTATTTTAATAAAACACTGATTGGCCAGTAGCCAGGTAGGAAAAAATTTGAATCTGCAGTCGTCATCCAGACACAGAGGAAGTCAGACACAGAACAAGCAAAATGTGACTGACTCACTGAAAAAGGTACAAAGCCATGTGGCTAACACAGACAAGAATTATAGGTTAATATAATTATAAGAGTTTTTAAGAAGCCTGAGCTACTAGGCCAACCAGTGTATGATTAATGTAGACCTCTTTGTGATTCTTTGGGACCAAATGGCTATGGGACCTGGTGGGACAGAATCCTCAGTCAAGAGCAAGTTATCTTCATCCACGCGCACTATCTTCAATATTCAGTATAACTTATTAAGTTTGTGGAACTTTTACCACTTTGAAGGAATTGCTAGAATCTGTGCTGCTTTTATGGCAGCTTGACACAAGCTAGAGTCGTTTTGGAAGAAGAAACCTCAATTGCGAATATGGCCTTACTTTATTGGCATGTGAACAAGCCTATAATACAGGTCATTGACCCACGCAGTCTGAAATGGCAGGTTTAAAGCAAGCCTAATAGGGAAGTTTTCACTATGAGTGCCAAAAAAAAAAAGACCCCCAAAGACCCAAAAACCAAAACCAGAGATATTTCAACTGAAAAACCTAACAGTATACTTCCTGGACTTAGAAAATAAGAACAAGCCATATGCCACAGAACTAGGCAATAAGAAACAACACAGATCAAGAAAGAAAGTATGGCGATATAGACTACATTAAGAAATTCATATGCCATAACCAAGTTGTACTAAACAATCAAAAAGAACAATGTGGGAGGTGATACATGATCTCAAATGTAAAACCATAATAGCAAATACTGATGTAACAAAGTTACAAATAAATGGAATAGGAGAGAAGAATCAGAAATTTACCCACAAAGCTATAGCCACTTAATTTTAGACACAAAAAGAAAAAAAAATATGAGGGTGAAAAATAAAGCAAAAAAAACCCTCCTATTTAATTATTTATACTATGTATTCCAGGTTAGCAGGCCTGGGAGCTTCTAGATCCTAGAATCTAGAAGATTCTCTAGCTTCCTCTTCCCCTATCACCTTACGAATGCCGGGATTGACTACAGATAAATGGCACTGAAGACAGATTTTTATGTGGTTCCAGGCATTGAATTCATGTCGTCTGGCTTGCCCGCACATATTTTTACTTGTTGAGCCACCTGACCACCTGTGTCTGACGTTCTTTATATTATTAAGAGCAGTATATGGGTACCATGTCTTCTTTGTGTACTGTAGGGGTTTGATTATGAATGTCCTTCATCACCTCAGATGTTTGAACCCTTGTTCTCCAGTGGTGGCACTATTTAGGGAGGCTTAGGAGGTGTAGCCCTGATGGAGGTAGCATATCACTCAGGGCAGGCTTTGAGATTAAAAGCTTGACACCATTTTGAGTTTGTGAGGCTTACATTTGAAGAAGTGAGCTCTCAGCTTTCCAGTCCTGTCTCGCTGCTAAGTCTCCCAAAAGGATGGATTCACATCCCTCTGGAACTTTAAGGTAAAATAAACCTTTCCTTCTATGACTTGTCTTAGTCATATTGTTTTATGACAGTAACAGAAAAGAAATATTAATAGATATATCTTGTAAGTATTCCTCTTCAGTATTTACATATTACATATTAAATCCGACAGGTTAAAAATCTTCTTATTTCCCCTCAAGTTTTGTCTTTCTGTGTATTTTACCCACTAAAGAACTTTCTTTTCTTGCCACTATGTATAATGACCTAAAAATATCACACACGCGCGCGCGCGCACACACACACACACACACACACACACACACACACACACACACATATATATATATATATATATATATATATATATCCTAGGCTCATTAGAATTTGTCACTTTTCAGAAAATACTCATTTGCTTTGACTCAGTGAGACATTTTCCTTTCTTAATTTTTCCTAAAACCTTGCAGTGAAGTGAGTTTAGATAGAATCTCATTCTTTTGCTTTTTCTATATCAATTATGGAGCATCTATATTCAACTTGACAAAGGCTTTTATTCTTTTTCACTTTTAAATATTGTTTTGTTCCAATTATAATTCTGAATCACCTGTAACTGCTAGATTGGCTCCTCCTGCTACTCTGTCATTACTGCCTATATTGCGATGTTCATTTCTTTAAATTTCCTTTTAAATTCTTGGATGGCTTTGTTTTTTGCTCTCTACTGATTTTATACCTAAAGTCTAATTCTATTATACTTTATCTGTGATGAGGCTTTTACTCTGCTGCTGAATTTTTTTTCCTTTGAAAACCTTCTTTAGCTAGCTGCCTCCCTATTTTACAAAAGATAAACCCCTTCCCTTCTTCCAATCCATTACTGAAGGTGGATCACGCTTTTATTGTTCTTTCTGGTTCTTACACAAATTCTGAAAATACAACATTTTATTGGCAAGCTGGTGATGTTGATAATTGCCTGCCTGGTTATGATGGGACTCTCATCACTTACTCTTTCAATTCCCATTTTTCGTATGCATCCATACATACACTTTCACTGTGATAAGTTCCACTTTCTTTATGTTGGGTTTCTGGAACTCTAAAATCCTGATCAATCTCATATAGTACATTAAAAGTTGCATCTCTAGCATGAGGGCAGCAAAAGCTCTTACTACTTCAGCATCAGCAGCTATCTGAGGTGTTTTTCACAGCTGCCATGGGCTTGAGGAATTACAGCCCTCTCTTTTCATCCTGGTCACTTACTGTACTTATTTCCAAATGAGTGTATGATGTATGCATTTATACAATGGAGAAAAGCATCCTTGTTATCTTAAAGAAAACAATAGCATCTCTGCCACAAACAGCAGTTCTTTGATGTAAGCACAGCCTATGAATCTAGAAGCTGATGAGAGGAAAGAATTCTATCCTTGGCATTCGTGAAGTGAGGGATTCTCTTTTTATCAGGCAAAGCCTGGGCACCCATCAGTTCCTTTTCTCTGTGGTTATACTGCCAGTGTGGTTAGGGGAAGAGAAGATAAGTGATCTATAGTTTTCCAGCCTTCATTCTGGGCAATGTTCTGAGTGTTGATCTTTTTTAAAATCTGGCATTTTATTCCTCTGCTTGTCCTTAGTCATGAGTCTCATCCTTGCTCCAGCAAAGCCTGCACCAGAAACTTCACTTAAGCATCCTTTCTGTGTTGTTAATGTTGTTGGCAACAAATGGGTATTTGTGGTAAGGAGACTGCTAAGTCGGGCACTCAATACATTGAGTTGTCAGTTTCAGAATACTTTAGCAAGGAAGGTTTTGAAGAGAAAATGAGCTTAGTTATTCACATGCAATGTACTGAGCCCTAAACTTCATATTCTGATTAGTATATTACTCGTGATACTGATTAGTGTCAAATTCAAGCCTGTGATGTTTGAATAAAATGGCCCCCATAGACCTGTAGGGAGTAGCAATATGAGGAGGTAGAGCTTGTTTCAGTAGGTGTGGCATTATTGGAGGAAGTTTGTCTCTTAGAGCAGTCTTTGAGGTCTCTCTCAGCTCTTCAAGCCTGGCCAGTGTGTCACGTGTCTCTTCCTGATGTCTGCCAATCCAGCTCCTCCAGCAACATGCTTCTTGCCAAAATGATAAAGGACTAAACCTCTGAAACTATAAGCTACCCCAAATTAAGTGTTTTCCTTGATAGGAGTTCTGTGGTCATTGTGTCTCTCCACAGCAAGAGAGATGTAGCTAGAGCGGAGCCTAACTATGCTGCTCAGGTGTTACCTACTACCCTGGCTAAAATATGAGACTAATTAATTTGTCTTATTTTTCCCCTAGAAAATATTCCCATGGGAACTTGTGACTTCCAATTCAAATAAGATGTAATATTTTATGTAAAAAAATTTAACTGGAAACTTTTTCAGAGGAAAGTTTTCTTGTGATTTTTCTACTTTAGAAATATTAAATAAATTACATAGGTATGAAATGAGCTTGAAAAATTAATAACAATGGCAAAGTTTCTGAGTAGACATCTGAGTCTTACCAGCTTCCAAGAGGAATTACAGAATAACTGGAGCCATAAAAGTAGAGTCATATACATGCGTGCACATGCACACTTGCACACACATATGTACACACACTATATATATGTGTGTATATATAAGTGTGTATATATACATATATATGTGTGTGTAGCTGCAAGGTGTCTATAAAGCCAGAGAATATTAGGTGTTAAATTAAAACCAGCACTGGCAACAAAACCCAGGTAGAATTAGAATCTGTAAGGGAGAAAAACAAAAGATCTGGGAGGCTCTGGCACAAATCAGAATAGTCAAGAGACCAAAACAAGAATAGCAGCTCAACACAGAACAAGACCTCCTGGACTCCAGTTGACAGGACGTGACATGTGGGGTGACTGGAGAGTTCCCTAGGACTTTCCTACTCTGAAAACTAATCCACTGGCTTCTGACAAGTTCTGCACTGTGGAGAAATCACGCTGGGCAAAGGAAAATGGAGAGAAAAATAAGATCCAGATGAACAAGAGAGAGAAACAGTCCTCCACATGCCAAAGAGTTTAAAGGGATATTTGTCAACACACCGAAGAGAGAGAAAGGAATCTTGACATTGTGAGGTAAGAAATCCTAAAATAGCCAGGTGGTGGTGGTGCACACCTTTAATCCCAGCACTTGGAGGCATAGGCAGGCAGATCTCTGTGAGTTCAAGGTCAGTCTGATCTACAAGAGGTAATTCCAGGACAGGCTCCAAAGCTACAGAGAAACTCAGTCTTGAAAAGAAAGAAAGAAAGAAAGAAAGAAAGAAAGAAAGAAAGAAAGAAAGAAAGAAAGAAAGAAAGAAAGAAAGAAAGAAAGAGAGAAAGAAAAAAAGAAAGGAAGGAAGGAAGGGGAAATCCTAAAGTATATTTATTAGTCTCTACAAGAAAAAGACCATAATAGGACACTCAAATTATCACTTAAATATTTAATAAGTTATACAATAATCACTCTATATAAATAAACTTTGGGACCTATACCGAAGAGATAAAAACAATATTCTAATACTCTATATTACCCTAAAACAATTTAAAAATCATGAAAAAATACTGTAGGTCTGATGTTGAAAGATAATATTTCAATTACTGGAGTTAAATAGGCTTCAAAAGACACATGAACACATATGAAATATTAATAAATAAAAATATTTCAGGGGACAGCAAGATATCCCAGAGGGTAAACCACTTGCTGCTCAGCTGATAACCTTAAGTCCCACATGGTGGTGGAAAATAACAGGCTCTGACAAGTTGTCCTCTGACCTCCACACCTGGTTTGTGACACCGTGTGGGCACCTGCATGCACATGACATGCATGCTAACACCACAACAACCACCACCACCACCACCTCTAACGCTACCACCAACACTATGAGCACTCCCACCACGGTCATTACAACTGCTACTGGTACCACCGTCACCATGCATGGGTCTGCATGTATTCTCACACTCTCTAAATCAATAAGCATGGTAAAATGTTTTTAAAATAGTCAAGCTATAATAATGAACTTAATGAAAACATAAGTATACTACATCAGTTAAAAAGATATAGAAAGGAATCAAAGTTTTAAATTTCAAAGATTAAAATAACGAAGATAGATAAAAGATTTAAGCAATAGTGATATAAGAAATAAAGGCTGAGGGGCTGGAGGCAAAGTCCAATGATACACAGATGTGCAAACGTCATTAGTGATTCCATTTTTTTGTATGGCAACAAAAAATTAATAACAAAGAAGAATTTTAAAAGATAATGCCCCCACAGAAGCAAAAGTAGAAAAGATGCAATGAATACACGTATATAAAAGGAAACTGTACATGACAATTGAATGTTTTAAACTTTATGCCACACGTTTTGAAATAAAGAAGACTTTAGAGTATATTCATTGAAATTATGACCAGTGTCCACAGCACAGAGACTCAAACTGATGATAAAATGAAACGAGAAAAATTCCACAGGGCAGCCAGGCAAAAACAAAATGAAACAAACAAGTCACTAAAAAAGAAACATCAGCTGCTAAAAATTCTACAACACTTCATGGCAGCAACCACATACTGCTGGATAGGCTGGTGTGTCTGTGATCTTAGCACTTGAGACAGAGGCAAGGAGATCAAAAGTTTGAGAACAAGTTCAAGGACAGGCTGGGCATCATAGTGAGATCCTGTCTCAAAAGTACAAACAAGAGGAAACGTATTTAAGAAAATCAGCTGGGAAACTTGAGTCAGTGGATTTATATTTAGCATATGTGTCATCAAGAAGAAAAATGATGAAAAATGTTATAAAAATTTAGGAATTTGGAAATTGCAATAATCATAAGCTTTCTCAAGAATTTACTAAAAATGAACTTCTGACTATAGCTAAATGACATGAGAGAGAAAACATAATGTCCTAACCATATATTCTAATAGTTCCAAAAAGGTTAGAAATGGGAAAGAATATGAAGAGTATAGCCAAATCAATTAATACTAGCTGCCAGGACACTGTGTTTTAAAGTGAATCCTCAGAACAAGGAGGGGAAAACACTACCGGAATTCTAGCAGTGGATGCTAATGTGTAGGCAGAGACTGCTCATTCATTTCCCAGTTGCCCGGACCCAAGATAATCCACAGAAACTATTAATTACAACACTGCTTGGTCAATGACTTAGACATATTCCTGGTTAACTATTATATCTTAAGTTAACCCATTTCTACTATTTTTTTTTTATTTTACTACAAGGCTCATAGTTTACCAACAAGGTTCTGGGGTGTCTGTGTCCTTCAGCCACAAATGGTGTCTCACTGACTCTGCCTTCTTTTCTACTCTATCTCTGCTTGGAATTCTCACCTTGCTCTATTCTGCCCTGTCAGAGGCCCAAAGCAGCTTTTTTTATTAACCAATGGTAACAAAGAACATTCACAGCATACAGAGGGGAATCCCACATCATTAACATACATACTTCAATTGAAAAAAAAAGTACTTTTTAAAAATCTTGACATTTTCAGTGATATTTCACATTACTGGGCAATTTGTGCTCTCGATTATTAATTAAGTATAAGTCTGTGATATTGTACTTTAGATAATCCTTGTTGAGATGTATGAAGGTGAGTGATATTTATTCAAACAGTTTGTGTGGGGTTAGGCACTGGGTAGGGCTGACCTACACGGGGACTGGACATGAGTCGATAGTTGATGGATGGTGTGAATGGAAATACATGGGTTTACACAACATCATGTACATGTTTATGTATTTGTCAGTTTATTATGATAACCCACTCCCTTGAGGAAGGTTTGGATCCTTTGAATATTAAAATAAAACACTTTTTTCCAATAGGTATTATATGGTATTAGAGTAAGAACAGTTGGAATCTTTAAAAAGTTTGAGGACAACCACCCTATATTTAACTACAGTATGTAAGGAAAGTTAGATTATTAGATCTGTAATGACTAAGTCAGCCTGCATTGTTTTGTTCAGGATTTTTTTTCAGGGTTGAGGAAAAGAAACCACTTTCTTAAGACACAAGTAGAGAAACAGAACTAGAAAGCCCGTGGTTTGTGATCTTAATAAGACTGTTTATCCAAGATGATAAATTTCTTAAGTATTACCTATTTTTAAAGGTATAGTTTCATTTCACATACTTCATTAACATGAAAGTGAATTTTATGAGTAATTTATTTTTAACTCCTTGTCATATTGCTTTGTAGTTCCTTTACTTTTAAAAAAACATTAAAGAATAAGTTTGTAAACAATTCAAAATTTCAGCCACTTTGCACTGGGCTTATAATATATTTACGTGTATATAACAACAAATTGAATTAACTTAAAAGCACGAGAAGAAATCATAAAGTAAGAGAGCTTTTTCTTACTCCTTCCTGGGAGATTTATTCCACAATTACTAAAGATTGAATAAACGCTCATTTGTAAGTTCATTTCACCATTTTGAGGAGGCATTACTTTAGCACTGCACAGCAATGTATTATGAGATGACTGAAGCAGAAAGCCATGCTCAGTGGAAATAAAAGTATCATTATGCTCTCCAGGAGCTATTTAGTGCTGTAATGTAAACAAGATTAAGGAGAATATACATGTAACAGGGAAAGAAGTGTAGACAGGCAACTACATAATTTTAACTATGACATTTGCATGATAGAATACTGTCTGGAAGCCAAATAAACAGCATGTAAGATGGAGTCTGGATTGGTGGCTCAGTGGATAAAGTTTTCTACATATGCATGAGACCTTGAGTTTGGATTCCTAGCACCCCTGTAAAAAGCTGTAAATCTAGCAACAGTGGAGAGAGGAGTGGAAACAGCAGGAATCTGGCGCTCACTATGCAGCCCTCCTAGTCTGCACCAAGCTCTGGGACACTGTCTCAAAGCAATAAGGTATAGAGAGATTTTTTTAAAAAAAAAAAGAAAAAAGACATTGGATATTGTTCTCTGGCCTTCATATACAAACACAAACAAAAATACAAATACATGTCATACATATATGAAGAGCCGTATGTATCATGACCAGTCTCTAATCCAAATTATTATATAGGATGAACAATGAAATTAAACTACCTTGTGAAGTTTCTCCTGTGATGGAAGTTTTCAGAGAGTCTAAGAGCATTGAATATCAATGCCAAAATCATATATGTAGGCAGAGGTGCCACAGTGGTCTGCTATGTCACCTTCAAACACACTACTTTGTGTTCTACCCTAAACTAACTTTTAAAGAGTGTAAGGAGCAGATGTTACACAGAAACACCAGATACCTTCTTAGGATTAAGGGGCTTGTCTTAGCTGCTGACATTGCTCTATCTGCTGCCAGCCTTCATAGTTAATCTCCCTGACTGAAGAGAAACACCTCACTTAAGATCAAAGAAACAAAGAAGTGGTTCTTTGAGAAAATCAAAAAGATAGACAAACCCTTATGCAAAGTAAGAGAACAAGAGAGACTGTCCAAATTAACAAAATCAGAAATGAAAATGGAGACGTAACAAGAGACACCAAAGAAATCTAAAGAATCACTAAGTCATACTTCAAAAACTCATACTCCAAAATAATAAAATAAAATAAATGGGCAGACCACTAACAATAATTAAATCAAGATAGATAAATAGCTTAAGTGGGCCTATAAACCCCAAGGAAATAGAAGCAGTCATTAAAAGTCTCCCAACAAAAGAAAGAGAAAGAAAATGGAAAGAAAGAAAGAAAGAAAGAAAGAAAGAAAGAAAGAAAGAAAGAGGAAGGGAGGGAGAGAGAGAGAGAGAGAGAGAAAGAAAGAAAGAAAGAAAGAAAGAAAGAAAGAAAGAAAGAAAGAAAGAAAGAAAGAAAGAAAGAGGGAGGGAGAGAGAGAGAGAGAGAGAGAAAGAAAGAAAGAAAGAAAGAAAGAAAGAAAGAAAGAAAGAAAGAAAGAAAGAAGGAAAGAAAGAAAGGCAGGCAGGCCTAGGGCCAGATGGTTTTATTTCAGAATTCTATCAGACTTTAAAAGAAGAGTTAATATCAGTATTCCTCAAATTATTTCACAAATCAGAAACAGAAGGAATATTGCCAAATTAATTTTATGAGGCTACAGTTACCCTGATACACAAACAACACAGGCTTGACAAAGAAAAATAATTACAGATGAATTTCCCTCATGAACACTGATTCAAAAATACTTAATAAAATATTTGCAAGCTGAATACAAGAACACATGAAAAATATCATTCAACATGATCAAGTAGGCTTCATCTCAGAGATGTAGAGATAGTTCCATATAGGAAAAACTATCAACGTAAATAAACTTAAAGAAAATAACTACATGATCACCCTTTAGATGCTTAAAAAGTCTTTGACAAAATTCAACACACCTTTATGATAAAAGTCTTGAAGAGAGTAGGGATCCAAGGATACCCAAGCAAAATGAAGACAATTTACAACAAGCCTATAGCCAATATCAAGTTAAATGAAGAGAAATTCAAAGCAATTCCACTAAAATCAGCAACAAGACAAGACTGTCCTCTCTTTACCTATTCAATATAGTACTTGGAGATCTAGCTAGACCAGTAAAAACATCATGAAATTTGCTGGCAAATGAATGGAACTTGAAAAAAATCATCCTGAGTGAGGTAACCCAGATCCAGAAAAACAACCATGGTGTGTCCTCACTTATAAGTGGACATGAGCTGCTAAATAAAGGATGGCCAGGATACACTCCACAGACACCGAAAAGCTAAGTACTGAGGAGGGCTTAAGAGGAGACACAGGTCTTCCTGGAAAGGGTACATAGAAGAGATACCAAGGCTGGACTCTGGGTGGCTGGGGTTGGGAACAGAAGGGATCACATGGTAAGGAGAGAAATTACTGGGGGAAATGACAAGAATGGGGGGGTGCACATTTCGAAGTTGAGGTGGAAACTTAATGCAATGGAAACTTCATCTCCATGGAATCTACATGAGTAATCCTAGCAAAGACTCCTACTAATGGGGAGGAGCATGGAGTCTGTTACATCTTCTGTAACAGGCAAGGCCTCAAGTGGAGGAATTGGGACACCAACCCAGCCACAAAACCTTCATACTACAGTGTGTTCTGCCTGCAGAGTGTTCTGGAACCAGAGCCTAGCAGAATTGTCATCACAAAGACCAGAAACTTCACCCAGCAACTGATAAGAGCAGAAGCAAAGTCCCACAGCCAAGCATTAGCCAGAGCCCAAAGCATCCTGCAGAGGAGGGGAAGGAAGGATTGAAGGAACCAGCAGGGTAGGGGACCCCATGTGAATATGACACACATAACCAACTGACTAGGACTCAGAGAGGCTCGCAGAGATCAGGGAGCCTGGAGGAGCCTGACCTAGGTCCTGTACATCTAAGTTATGGCTTAGAAGCTTGGTGTTCTTGTGGGATTCCCAACAATGGGAGCACAGGCTATCTCTCACTCTTTCGTCTGCTTATGAGACCCTCTTCCTCCTACTGAGTGGCCTTATCCAGCCTTAATTTGAGGTTATATATCTGGTCTTATTGTAGCATAGTATGCCATACTTGGTTGATATCCCTGGGAGGCCAGTCCTTTCTGAGCAGAGGCAGAGGAGGGGGAGGGATTTAAGAGAGAGGGGAGGTCATGGGGAGACTCAGGGAAGCAGAGGAAGGGGAAACGGCAGCCAGCACATAATAAATAAAAGAATAGGGTTTTTTGTTGTGGTTGTTGCTTTTTGCTTTTGTTCTTATCGTTGTTTTCATGTTTGCTAACGTGGTTTACTATACATATATTGAATACCCATTTAAAACTTTATTTAGTAAAAGGGCAGTACTTTTATGAACAACAACAGCAAAAAGCTAGATGAGGGCCTGGGATGATGGCTCAATGGTTAAGAGCAAATATTACTACTATTACTACTTCAGAGGACTGAAGTTCAGTTCCCAGTACCCACATAAGGTGGCTCAGAAATGATTGCAACCCACATAAGGTGGCTCAGAAATGATTGCAACTTGCAACTCCTGCTCCATAGACTCTGACATCCTCTCCTGACTTATGTGGGAAGCTGATGCTCAGACACATCCGCATAAAAAAATAAAACAATTTTTGTGAAAAAAGCTTAGAGAAAGGAGTTTTGAATACTTTTTAACTGTGAGGAAATTATGCATGTTTGAGCAAATGCTCTGTCAAACTTGATCACAACATTTCACAATGTATATATTAATGGAAACATCATGTAGTACCTCATTATTATGTGCAATTAAGTTTTTACAAATCAACTAAAATAAAATTAATGACAAAGCACAATGTTTATTTAAAAGATGATAAGAAATAAAGACAAAAAGTAAGCATAGAATGGAAAGTGATATTGAGCACTAACATTTTTTTAAATGAGAATATGACATATTTCAGAGAATGAGCTTGACAATCATTTTCAATATGAATTCGATGGAGAAAATACTGAATAGTAAGAACAGTAACTGCATTTTACTCTAGTCCATGGAACCAAATGCCTTTGTTTTATATTATGATATTTTGTATGCTTGTTATAATGACAGTCTACACATTCTTGAATGTTTTCTCTTTGTATCCCCTTCAAACTTAATGAAAAAGAAGACAGAATATTTATTTAGTAGGGAATTTCAAAATAACTGCAATGAACAAGTATTCTAGCAAAGTCAATTTGATGTGATGATACCCTGTGATACAGAACCAGACAAATTTAGTAAAAATCCTCTTAACATAAAATCATTATTTCTTCATCTAATTCAATGGTGTACCAATAACAAATTGGCTAATTAATAAGCATTTACTTATCAGAAGGAAAAAATGCTACCCAAAAATGTCCTCTAAAATATAGACTGGGAAGGGCATTGGAAAAATCATATCCTACAGTGCTGCGGTCTAACCCTAAGAGCAGGAAACCAGTGCATGTAGAAAGGCCCTTAAGTAGAATTAGAGTCACTAGTCTATTAAAGGTCAATTACAACCAGGTGGCAGCAAGAGTACTTAGGCAGGAGGTGGAATGTGCAGGTTGAGTTCCAAGATGATGAACAGAGAGCCCAAAAGAGAAATGTAAGGAGAACAGTCAATATGGTCAGAACAACAAGAGGCTTGGAGAGAGTGCATCCCATAACATTTTAAAATCTATCTCTGGCTCTAGATTGAAATACAAACTGACATTGTCCTGACAAATATAAAAGAGCTGGAAAAAAGAAAAAAGAAAAAATCTCACCCTTTTCCTGGTTGCTGATGTGAAATTCTGTGCAATCCAGGAGAAAGAGCCTATCTGAAGACCATCGGCAAAAGAACCAGTGATGGACTCTTTTCTCTCTGCGTGGCTGCCTTGATTTATTTAGATAGCACTAACATTTTAGTTCAGAAGAGATCAAGAACTCCCATTTCCAAAACAACATAGTAATTATGACCAGCAGAATTCCCATAAAAGAGAACACAAAGAATCTTTGGAGACATTTAATTGATGGGCCAGGTTTTTTTTCCCACTCCCTGGAAGTATTAGGTAGAGCTACAGTTAAAATTATCTGTTTTGTTACAAGAATAGCACAAGGCTGTTCTTATGCCAGAGTAATTATCTAGTTAATTGTTCTAAAATGAGTATAACCCAGTTTCCAGATACAGAACACACATTTTGCCAAATGTAATTTGACTTACACCAGCCGCCTACAACAGTTTTAACTTCAAAAGTTGCCAGTGGCATAAAAGGACACCCCGAGGAGCCTTTGGCACACCCAAGACGACAGAGCAGCAAGCCCAGAGACAGGGAGGGAAGAAAACCACTGGGCCAGTAAATCCAGAAAATGAGAGCAAAGAAAAGGACAGAGATAGGAAGAAAGACATAAAGTAAATGAATGGAAGGAAAAAATACGGTGGAAAACAATGGTGGTCCCACGGGCATTCATATCTTTGGCACTGCAAACCTTGTTGCTTTTTTTTTTTGAGAAATAACTGAAATGAAGTATACAATGGTTTGGGCAGAGTGCCAGGGATATAGTATCAATGAGTGGGCCTTTTCCTTTCCCAAAGAAATGTTTATGTTTGTATATTCTCCATAAGTCTACAACACAGTCAGTTAGGGTTACAATGATGGTTCTTCGATTACTGGAAAAGCTTAGCCTGACCTGAAGGAAAAACCATGCTTTGTAAGTATATAGAATACCCCACCTACTATAGTATACCACACTGGAATTTCATAAGTGACCATTACTTTTGAGTTGTGTGCCAAATTAATGTGGGAGTCCCCTCTGTGTGCTGTGATTACAATTAATGAATAAAGAAACTGCCTTGGACTGATGATAGGACAGAACTTAGGTAGGTGGGGAAGACGGAACTGAATGCTGGGAGAAAAAGGGGCAGAGTCATGGACACTATGGAGCTACTGCTGGAGATAGACATACTGAAACTTTGCTGGTGGGCCGCGACCTCATGGTGATGCACAGATTAATGGATATTAGTTAAATTAAGATGTAAGAGTTAGCAAATAAGAAACTAGAGATAATGGGCCAAGCAGTTTTTTAATGAATACAGTTTCTGTGTGGTTATTTAGGGTCTAAGCTAGCCAGGCAGCTGGGAACAAACAAGCGGACCTTCTCCAACACTAAGTACATTTGGAAGTCAGGTTTACATATGGCAAGTTGATAAATATGGAAGAATAATTCATCATATAATTCCAACTACTTGGTTTCTTTATATTTGTTTAAAACACAATAGCCATTATCTGTCTACTGGTTGCCACAGGACATATAAAATAAATGAAAACTAAATCCACACACTCATCTAATCTTAACTAAATTCCCAAAATACTTCTGTAATCAAGAAGCTCCAGCAGCCTCTTGGTCTGGATTGTGAGTGAAGAAATCAGTGGACTTCAGTTCCTGCACTGGTTATTTCCCAGCCTTTGACATGAATATCAGCAGGTGCTAGAATAGTCCATAGTGTCAGACCTGACAACTATCTGATCAAAAGCTAAATCACCAAGAAGGAAAATAAGACAGTTACTGAAAAGCACACTTGGGTCTTACCTGTCTGTTTTGCGGTCTTTGGTACAAAACCTACATACTCACCTCTTTACTTGTACAAACAGAGGAACTGTAGGGACATTCTGCAACATCTTAAGTCGTTACTGGCTTGCACCAGCATTAATGAGAGGCTCCTAATTTTCACAGTAGTCTCTCTCCTTTGCCTGTCACCAGGGCTATTCCAGAAATCTGAGATCATTGTCCCCTCTCAGTTCTTTTACCCTTTGTTACTTTAAAGAATGCAATCATTTGTTGGAGGAAGCTGCTTGTTGGTTCCCTGCTGCTAATCCCCAAAATAATCACACAGAAACTATATTATTTAAATCACTGCTTGGCCCATTAGCTGTAGCTTCTTATTGGCTAACTCATACATCTTAATTTAACTCATCTCCATTAATCTGTGCATCACCACAAGGTCGTGGCCTACCAGCAAAGTTTCAACATGTCTTTCTATGACAGTGGATCCATGGCTTCTCCCTGACTCAGTCTTCTTCCTCCCGGCATTCAGTCCAGCATTCCCCGCCTACCTCTGTTCTACCCTGCTCTGCTATATACCAAAAGCTGTTCTTTATTAACCAATAATATTCACAGCATACAGAGGGGAATCCCACATCAATCATTTAGGGACACTCCTGAAACATATATCAAAATGCATCTTAAGTCCATGACTCCTCTGCCTCATCCATAGCAATCTCATCTATGAGTGAAGAGAAGCATGAATTCTAGAAACACTCTGTATTTTACAGAAACCCCTGTGAATAACTCACACAGCTTTCTGGAGACTGACCAAGTATTAATGATGTGCTAGTGTTCAACTGGAGACATTCTCCATTTACAGACACATAGAATTATGTAAAAGGTTTAAATAGGTATACCAATGATTCTTTTTACTGTAGTTTCTGCATCATTATTTTTTTCTGGGGGCTTCTTTAATGTCCTGGATAGGTAACTTACAAATAAATCAAGCCAAGAAGAAAAATCTTAGTTGCAGGGAGATGACATCACTAGCAACATCATCATCATAAATAATAATAATAAATAGTAATAAGATAACCCATGAAACTGAGTCAGGCAGCTGGACTCAACATCAGTTTCATTCACTTTCCACCAGCAACAAGAATAAGAATAATTTTCTTCAGTGTAGGAAGATCAGAGAAGAGAAAAGCATCACTGAGTTTGGAAATGGAAAGTACCTGGCTGAGAAGGCAGCCATGGCAGGTAACACCCATCACAAGGTGGGGAACAACTGGGTGATGAAGTCAAAGTGGGTTTTGTGCACCCAGCTCTGAGAAGGGAGACTGGCTTTCTCTGAGAATGTACACGATACTCCCCCTCCACAGAGCCTGGCATGGAACTGTTTGTGGTCTCTGCAAACTGGAAAATCAGCTCTGTATTAACAGCGAAGATGTCTGCCAAGAATGGGAAGCATGAAATAGAAATACAGGATTCCAGTCAGTAGACTGGCATAGAAACTGAAATACATCTTACAGTGCTTGACTCTGTCAATAGTCTTATTTTAGTTATCACTTTCCCTGTATTGTTTATTCCTAATCAGTTCTTATCTATTTGTCATTTATTACTTAATGAAATCCCAGTAAGGTCAGGCTCCAAGCAAAAGGTTTATTTGCATTATGTAATTCACTCAAACAGCCCTTTGCCATAGAAACCATTATTTTCCAAATTTCTCAGTGGGGACAAGTAGATCAGGGCGGCTTGGGGTCAGAATGAAGAAGTTCTTCCATGCCAAGGAACCTCTTTTTTGTTTTAAAGAAAGCATGTAATTGTAGAAGAAAACATCACATTTTCATTTATATAATGAGACACAGGCATGTTTTCAGGGGTGTGATACCCTTCACAAGTTTCATAAACTTGGGGTTTCTAAGCAGTTTGTGGTGTCCTTGCAAGGATCTCTAGCAAAGTGTATATGATGCATCAATTTCTGAATCAGGTAAAGGAACAAAATTCTTACATAATTTTCTTTTCTTTTAAAAAAGTAAAAAAAAAAAACCGCGAAGATCACCACTACCAACATTGCTAAACCTAAACTATATGGTTCAACTGCTAGGTCCTTGTCAGAGTTTAAAAAGCCGTATTCTTGAGGGAAAAATTCTTCTACCTCACAATTGGTGCCATTTGCTCTAGTGGGATCGTACCTGAAAATTCCAAGTAAAAAAGAGAGAGAGAGGGAAAAAAAAAACCACTGTGTCCCTCCCTTAGGTATTATCTGCAGAAGTCACTCATCTATTGATTCCTGATGTTGCTGGTTTTAGCAAGATAAGACTCCTAATCCATCCACTGAATGTTACTCTGCCAGAGATGAAATAGCTCTAATGCCAACAAAGATTACTGTGATGTTAGACTGGGGAAGATTGTGTTATTGGAATTACAGCAGCCCCAGGAACACTTGCCATCCCGTGTTAATGCCAGACTGAAGTCAAACACTGAATCTTCCCCATTCTGCTCAGAAGCTGGGTACAGCAATGTTTGCATGCTTCATGTTGGGTCCCCATGATAAACTAGGGTAGGTTCTTTTCAACTAACCTCTCCATCCTTAACGTGTCTAGCTGTTCCTCGGAGAACTATCAACAGAAAAATGCACTGTCAGCTTTTTAAATGTAATTCAACTCTCAGAGAAAGAAACATTGTGCAAATATAAATAAAAGAATCAATGGAAAAACTATGCTAGTACCAAAATACACTTTAATGTACAAAAAAATGCATTCTAAATGTGGGCATGGTTGACTATATCTATAATCACAGTCTTTGGCAGGCTGAGTCAGGAGGATTGCTTTGAATTTGAGATCAGCCTAAGCTACACTGTCAGGACCCATCAAGCCAGCACTAGAATGAGACCAGTTCTCCAAAAAACAAACAGGGGCTAAAGAGATGACTCAGTATTCAAGTACATGTGTTGCTTTTGCAACATGCACCAACATCAGACAGCTCACAAAACCCTCTGCTGCTAGCCTCTGTGGGCACCTGTACTCAGGTATACTTACCCCCGTACTGATGAGCACACATGTACACACTTAAAAATTCTGAGAAATTTGCACAAAAAAAGTACTTTTGATTTTAAGGATATTTTATGTCTATATATTATCTATCTATATTTGTGTGTGTAAATATGTATATAGTATCGAAATATATAAGCTTATACTTATGATATATATAGAGATAACATATGACAGAACATAGATTGATTGATAGATAGATGATAGATAGATAGATAGATAGATAGATAGATAGATAGATAGATAGATAGATAGATATAGATGAATTAGAAACCAGCAGAATGTAAAGAAATGGTTATGGAAAAAAATAACATATTCCAGTTAATTTTCACAACCTTTGATAGAATCTATGGACCATGTCATCTGAGGACAGAATTTAACCTGAACTATACTTTGAGAAGAAAGCAAATGGAAAGCTACCTGTTCATAACTCTGATTACTGCTAGCTCTTACCAAAAGAACATCATTGTTTTTGTTTTGTTTTGCTTTGTTTTGTTTTTGTCAAACCTGACCCTCCACACACTCAACACTCTACTAGTTTGAGTCCTCATAACGAACAATAATGCCTGGGCAAAGCTGGAATGGTTTAGATAAGTTAAACATCAGAAGCTACTTCTGTAAAGAACAAAGCAGTAGATACCCTATGCAGGACACAAGACAGGTCACCCTAGACTCCAGAGGCTGAGAGGAAGACACACATCTTGTAGCATGTAGCATGAGGACTTTGGGATTAAGGAGAAATGTTTGATCTATCTTCCTCATATCCAATCTTATGTTGCCTTCCTTGCTTTCTTCTAAAGTATTCTTGGATCCCCTTAAAGATATAGTGTGCCAAATACAGTTTATGCAATGTGCAAAAATAAAACACCAGCAGGGCAGTGGTGGCACACACCTTTAATCCCAGCACTCGGGAGGCAGAGGCAGGCGGGTCTCTGTGAGTTCGGGGCCAGCCTGGTCTACAAGAGCTAGTTCCAGGACAGGAACCAAAAAGCTACGAAGAAACCCTGTCTCGAAAATCCAAAAAAGAAAAAAGGAAAAAAAAAAGACACCATAACCACCAAGAGACATTAACATTATACTTGTGTGGATAAATCAGATATGCGATCAAGATGAGTCCCTCAAAAAGAAAAGTACAGTTGTATGTGCCTTCTTTGAGGAAAGAATAACAGCTTTTGGGTGGGAGCAGGTACATATTCGTGGGCACAAACCTGGAGACAATGAAACACTGTGCAAAGAAGATCATGGAAGTAGGGAGTGCAACTTAGTAGGTCATGTGGGGAAGAAGCACTCAGCAGGCTCAGGGAACAAAATACAAAACGGTGTACACACTAACAGACCAACAAAAGGTGGAACTATAGACAGGGTGGTCAAGACAGAGATCATATGTTAGTAACAGTTAAGTATGAATCATTCACGCTATCAGCTTCTTCACTGTATTGAATGCCTCTAGAAACAAAGCGATGACTCAGAACTAAGCAAAAATAGTATTTGCAGAAGAGCTGCCTCTCTTGCCAAAAATTCTGCCAAGGATCAGCATTCTTCTGTCGTCTTGGTATTGAAACTCTACTTCGGTTTCAGTCTGAAGAATTATTAAATTCATTGATTAACATACTTACAATGAAGCTGATAAAAATCTGAAAGAAACTTGACTTCTTAACATGAGGTCTGTTCTCTTTGTTTATCGCTTACTAGCATACACTAAAATAAATTTAATCAGTGGAATACAGGTATAGATGTGTTTTATTGGTTTAATGAATTATTATGGGTACTTAACTTTTGCATACCAGTCTGTTAGTTAGGTTTACACTTTCATGGGGTCTTAGTTGTAAAGTCAATCTAACAAATAAAAGTCAAGTGTGTTAACGTCTGGTGTAGAGTCCAGTAATGAAAAACACATGTAGTACAGTTGCAGAGTGTGGGTGATGTCCCCAGAACAGTACACACAGTTTGTGTATCTGCAAAACAGAAAAAGAAAGACCTCATAGTGTCAGCTAAGACATAAGTGAGAAGGTCGGCAAGTATCCTCTCAAGCCCGCTTCTTAAACATGTGTGGTGACTCCGTTAGCAACTGAATGGAGGGGCATGAGGAATTTGGCAACAGGAAAGAGTTTCTGAAAGTGCAATGACAACAATGAATTCACAATCAAACACAAAGTGGATCTGAGGTGCTGCTCGCCGCACTAGAGCTTGCTGCCTGTAACTTCAGGGTCACCTTACTTCTGAGCATACAGCGTACCCACTTTGTGCTCTTAAGGGCTGGCCCTGGTTCAGCGGCAATGAACACTGCCTGAAAAATCTCTCAGGCCAGAGTCCACACCAGCCTGTTGCCTGCTCTAGATTGCAGGGGTTTTACTCCCCGTAAAGAAATAGAGGGCTTACAGAAAACAAAGACAACAGTTCCCCTACGTCATCCCCAGCATGCAAACATCTAACTAGTATTCCTTTAGGATATTTGACTGTAAATGTCAATGTTGGAGATTCTGCTTGGAGTTCAAAAGAAACTATTACATGAAATTTGGCTTTCGGATGCTGTAAATTTTCCAGCCATTTCTACAATGGCCTACACACAATTCTGTCACTCTGTGCTACATGCTTTTGCAAGGTGGTATTATTAGCACTGGCAATCATAAAATCAAGACATCAGTGAACTCTGAAACACCTTGAGGATGCTCTATATTTTGTAGTATCAATATCAGTCAAGATGCAATATTTTGCATAAAAATTAACAAGCATATCTCATTAATATACATGTTCTTTTATCTTTAACAAATAATAAAATTATATGTATGCCCAATCCTAGCTTTAAAATAAATTGATTGAATTTCAATAAATGCTTGAATTTTTTTGTATACTTAAATATCCAAAATTCTTTGAAAATTTCTCAGGCACAAGGGGGCTGTAATTGGAAAAAAAACTTTAAGACTCTTCTCTAAAGTTCACAAAATGCAGCAATTTTGTAAAGATTCTCGTCAAAAAATATTTGTTGAGGAGCCATTCCTAGTACAGAATGTTAGTGACAGTTTTCCACGTGCATGGTGCATTTCTGCATGTCCTCCATGGGTACTCCAACACTGCGCTCCTCTCTGGGACTGTTGGAAAGAGTGTTTATATGGTGAGTAACCTGGAAACTTAGATGGTTTATGCTCCACAATACAGGGAGGTGTGTGTTTACCACACTGTGTCCCAAAGAGAAAGTCTCCCTCAGGAGAAAATTCCAGCAGCTTTTCTGGGGTTTATTTTAAAATATTGAGTTTCCTAAGCACAGAGTATCCATCAAGTGTGCCGATGGTTCTTGTCACATTAGTCTGTGAGAATTGGGAGTGGAAAGTAGCAGAAGAAAACAGTGTCCCTCTGGTTCTTGTTTGTCATCGGGGAAGAGGCAGGAGAAGGGCTTAGCAGGTGGGTAAGAATGATGCAAAGCCATTAAGTTGGATTTCCTCTTAGTCTTTATACACTATCATGGTGAACAAGTAATGCAAACTACAGTGTCCCATTTAACATGCATCAAAAAATCACTCATAAAGATACTGAAAACCTTACTATATTTTACATTTTAAAATTTAACTTGATTTCATAGCTTAGAAAGGTTGTAGTAAATCACCTTCTCCAACTCCCATCTGCTCCTCCTCACTTCTGCTAAGAAGTGCTTTTTCCAGAGATGAGGTCTTCCCAGGAAAGGACTGACCCTATTAACATACCACTCTTATGTGCATACCCAAATGACACTTTATCCTACCACAAGAACACTTGCTCAACCATGTTTATTTCTGCTTTATTCATAATAGCCAAAAATTGTAAACAACCTAGATGTCACTAAACAAAGACTAGATAAAGGAAATATTACACATTTGCACAATAGAATATTACTCATTTGTTAAAAAAAATGACATGAAATTTGCAGACAAATGGGTGGGGCTAGGAAAAATAATCATCTGTAGGGAAATGCAGACCCAGAAAGATAAATATGGTATGTAATTGCTGATGTGTGAATATTAGGTGTTAAATGGTAACTAAACTATAATCCATAGATAGGCCCAGAAAGGCTGAGAATAGAGGAAGGGAATTGGGAGGGAAGCACATAGATCTCCATGGAAGGGAGGGAATTTGGGAGAGATAACTAGAATTGAAGGCCATTTGAGGGGTGGTATAGAAATCTAGTGTAGTAGAAACTTCCTAAAATACAGGAAGGATATATGAAGGCGAATCTAATAAAGTCTCCAAATAATGAGAGACAGAGTCCCAACTGGCCATCTCTGTCACCAAATGAAGCTTCTAGTACCAGGGCTGGGTTACATCCAATTGAGTTGTTGGTCAAAGGGGATCCCATGGAAATCCCCAAACAACCCAGGCTGGTGCCAAGACAATAGGTTGCTTCCACAAATTGACAGCAAGTTCCCATTGCTGAGGACAACAGCCATACTTAGAGAACATGGAGAGAGTGAGCAGATGCCTACTTAGAACCTCACCCCTACATTCTCATGTCTTTAGTATGGAAAGGTATTCTGTAGGCTACTGAAACAAAAATGTAAAAGCCAATCCAACCACCAATCCTTTGATCTACAGTCTGTCCTGCCTGCAAAATATCCTAGGACAGTGGTGACACAAACCTTATGTGAGTAACCATCCAATGTGTGATTTTACTTATGGCCCATTCTGTGAGAAGGAACCCATACTACACATTGTTTGAGTGGCCAAGAAGCACAGTTCAGAGAGCTAGAGTAAAACCAGATACTACTGGTTAAAAAAAAGTAACAGTAAAATGCCCCCTAATAGTATTCTGTGAATTATAGACCAACAATGTCTATTTAGTCAAATACAGAAACCCACAGTCACAAACTGTGATATCAGCCCTAAATGGGATATCTCCACCAAACCCCTCCCCTCAGAGCTCAGGGAGTAGCTCTGATCAGAGCTGTGGAGAAGGAGGTAAAAAAGTCTGAGAGAAAGAGAGGAGGAAGGGCACCAGGAGAGCAAGACCCTGTAAATCAAGATGAGCAAAGCTCATATGAACTCACAGAGGCTGAAGCAGCAACTTGCAGAGAACCTTGCATGGGTATATCTTATAGCTTTCAGATTAGTATTTTGTGGGAACAAAAAATGAAAAGAAGGAAGGAATCCCACCCAAACTTTCCCATTTTCCATTACACCTGCAATTTGCAAAGTATTTCACATGCTGAACAGGGATTCAATTAGCAGTTACACACTGATGGCTCTTTTGCTTGTGGTGATTGCAACGAGAAATGTCACTTACAGGCTCAATTCAAGCATTTGAACACTTGGCCCTCATCTAGTTTCTGCTCTGCTTTGTGCTTGCTGTTGAAGATGTGATCTCACTGTTTCTTTCTGCTGCCACCCTTTTCCTCTCAGGGGGCCTAGCAGAGAACCTTGCACATGCTAATACATCCTGCCCTGGAGAAAAAAAAAGGGACCCAAATCCATGAATCTACACTCTTGCCAAACTCCAGGATACCAAAACCTTAAACGCATAAAGAAAAATTAGGCAAATAATTCTGAGCTATGTGCAACATTCACATCTCTCAAGTGCAGCATTCACAACATTGAGTCAATTTATTCAACAGACATTTTATTAATGGCCATTTAGCACTTTTAAACAACATTGAATTAATCACATTCTAAACTAGTTCCTATGAAGAAAAATATTATTGTTCCATTTCAATCGATGCTTTATTTAGATAGCAATTATTTAGTTTCTCAGTTTGGCTCAACCATGTGATAGGTTGGGATTTTAAAAACATAGAAACCATGCTAATTCTCTCATTAAAGAAGGATAGAAGAGTAAACACACAGAAGTCTAAACTGACAAAAGAGTGGGATTAGATGGCACCTGTTCACACAAACAAAATGATGTATGAAAGATCTTCGGGGTGCAGTAGAGATGATGAAATCAGTAGCTATATTTTACTAAAAATAAGATCTCACAGCCATACTTTTAATGAGCACACGCTGAGAAAAAATTGCTTTGTTAATTTCTATTTATTATTTATTTTGCAATGCTGGGATTGAAACTGGAGACTTGTACCTGTTCAAAATGCTTTACCCACAACCCTTTCAAATAAAATATTTTGAGACAGAGTTTTGCTAACTTTCCCAGGCTGTTCTGAAACTTACTCTGTAGTCCATGCTAGCCTTGAACTCACTCTGCAGCCCTGACTGGCCTTGAATTCACTCTGCAGTTTAGGTAGATCTTGATCTCGTGATTTCCCCTAAAAAAAGCTTCCCAAGTACATAGAATTACATGCAAGCACTCTCAATCCTGACACATACATACAAACACACACACACACACACACACATACACACCCCGGATTTAAAAATTAAATACTTGTGATATTTTCATTTAGCTGTGAAATATTTAAAATATGGCGTACTTAATAGTTAAAGACATTTGAGATCATGAAGTCAATGGTTTTATGAATTAAACATAGTAAAGACTAGGAAGGAATACAACTCATGATCATACAGAATTATGTGACTACATCCCTTCAAATATATTTATAAACTGAAGTACAACTGTCCCAAAGTTATATAGTACCTAAGCAGATTTAAGTTGATATTGGGACTGATTCCCTCTCTCCTGAATGGTTCTAAGCTGAGTGAAATATGTCAGTCCTAATCTATGCACCATGTGATTTCTGTTAACTAAAACTGATCTTTTAAGACCCACACATTTTCTGTATATCTCCAACTTTGTTCTGGATAGTTCTTTCCCACTAAGAAGCCATCAAGCTACAAAGCTTTCTTGCTTTTAAGTGATTTTATTTCCTAAACCAAACATTGTAGTCAATAAGAAAAGATTTCATTTCTACATGAGAATTTTTAGAAAACCACCAGCTATCAAAATTAAAGGATAATGCCTACACAGTCCATTAGTACTCCTTAATTGCTTTTTTATAATGAGCTGCAAAACAAAATTGCTTGCCTGACACTGATAGGAATCTCAATTGATAGATTCATAAGCTGCACTCAGGAAGGATGGTCTGCCAACCCTGACATCTCAAAATCTTAAAGGCAAATGGGAGAGACAGCAATCACCTGCAGTTGATTTTCATTTCAAAGAATTTGCACCAGTGAACATAAGAGAAATCAGAAATGTGATCTTTCCCTCTCCACACCATCAGTTGGTATCCCTTCCGCCTGCCCAGACCCTGAGAAACCTTCCCAGCCCACTCTAGAAGTCCATGTGAGCTCTGTGTTCTGTCCCCTTCATGCCGCTAATTACGAGCTCCATCATATACACTTCTTTCCTCTATGTTCAAAATGCTCATCTCTGCCAGCTTAGGGCCTCAATTTAAATCAGCATATTTAATATACTTATACATGTGTTTATTTTTCACTTCAATGTAAGATCCCACAGGGCCTACATCACACTGTAAGCTTGATTTATTTTCAAGACTAAAGTTGGTAAATTACATGTTTATACCTTTTCAAATTCATGTTACTCTCAGCTTTATTTAACCGTTATTAAGGAGCATATATAAATATATATAATTAATTTTTTAAAGGTCATGAATTTGAAAGAGAGTAAGGACTGGTACCTGGAAGGGCTTGGAAGAAAAAAGAGAGGGGGGAAATGATTTTAATCTCAGAAATATAAAATAAATAAACACAGACATGGGACTTTAAAAAATGATTTCCTCCTCATAAAACTCAAAGGTGAAATCAGAAACTTTATTTTTAAAACTTGATATTTTTTTTCTCCTTTGAAAAGTTGCCTAACTTGGTTGTCTGTCTTTCTGTTTCTCTCTAACTACTTTTTTTTGATTTGTTTACTTTTGAGACTGTATCTTAATTACATTTCTTCCTTCTCTTTTCACCCTCTAAATCCTCCTATAGAGCCCTCCCTGCTCTCCTTCAAATTCACAGCCTCTTAGTTCATGCATGTTATGACATGAAGAATGTGTATATGTGTGTGCGTGCTTATGTGTATGCATATATGCAATATGAATGTGTTGAATCAATATAGTGTTGTATGTGTTTTCAGGCCTACCACATCAATGACCATCACCGCAAGATAATACAGTGGATGCAGTAGTGGTACACATACCTCGGCAGTAACCATTAACTCTCAAATTAGACTTCAGATCTACTCAACAAGAGGGATGCCATGCCTAGTACTGGAAACCTAGCTAACTACCCAGTACTAATAAAATCTAACTACTTCCTCTGAACTCAAATCTTCGTGGCTTAACTCCTGGTATTCCTCATGAAATCACTTTTTACCTAACTTTCTTATTATTCAACATTTTGACCATGGGAATTAATTTCATACACACACACACACACACTGTGGGAATTAATATCACACATACATACTCACACACATTCACACACAATACACACATATGCACATGCACACATACTCTCTCTCTCACACACACACTCTCTCTCTCTCACACACACACACACACACACACACACCTCCTCCCCACCTCTCACTTTACTATCTCCCCAAATATTTGAATATTTGAATTCTGCTACTTAGTAGCACTTTTTCCATCACTAATACAACACCAAGCACAGTGACTTGGAATTAAAAAAAGACCCGAATTTGAATGTAGTCTTGCCTTCAAAGTGTTTGAAACCCAGTCTCATGAGTGTGTGTGTGTGTGTGTGTGTGCGTGCGTGCGTGTGTGTGTGTGTGTGTGTGAAAAGGAGAAACAAACATACATAGAATTACTGTAAGTAATAATAAGCAGGCATTCACAGAATGATGTGGAAGTGCAGGAAAATCTTTCCTTTATCCAGTTGAGGAGAGGTGAGGAACTCAATATACTAAGACAGAATTTGGATTGAAATTTGGATGTTACTAAGGAATTGCATAGGGGGGAGTCCTAATACTAGTCAAAAATTTGATACAGTTTATCTATTGAATCCTGTGATACTAATATTAATATTACAAATATTTCTATCTAAAATGATAATAAGTAAATAGGTCTGCCAATGATAATAATTTATCCCCATATTTAAGGATATAAAGAATGAAACTGTCAAGAAGAAAGCAATAGTGACATCTGGGAGAAAAATTCTAGGATGTGGGAAGGACTCATGGAAAATAGGAATCATTGGTAGGTTCCATAAAGGAATGTGGCTGCCATACCCAGGTGACAGCATCACTGTGGTGGCTGGGTCACCACTGGAGATTTCTAGATAGAAAGTATCCTATCTGTCTTCTCACCACATCATGATGATGACTTTCAATTTGTATCAAAGAGAAAGTCAAGCAAGCCAGTAAACAAACAAACAGAAACAGGATGAGAGACTCTACTTAGAAGGCCAAATTTTCTTTCCCAAATGATATTAACTTGCTCATGAATCATTGTGGAAAGTATTGAAGGTAAATTCAGAGTATGGGTAAGAAAACTTGAGTAGGAGGGGCATCTTCTCTTTGGCTTGTATTTATTACTGAACATCCTAAGAATAAACTGCTTTGAACAACCATGTATTTCCCCTTTCTATTGCTTAGGAAAAGCTCCAGAAGTAAACAGAAGCAAATAGAGAAAACAACAGGAGGAAAGAAAATGAGTGAAAAACCAAAGTGGCCAAACAAGGATCACAAATGAGAAAAAGGAAAAAACAAAGGAAATAGGGGATTTTTTTAATGCCTGAAAAATAAATTTGTTTCTCTTAAGATTTTGAAAAACTAAAATCTTAATACCATTCATGAATTAGATAGTTGTCTCATTAGCCTATGTAATTACTACCATTGATACAGTACATGCATACACAGGTCTTAAAATGATAATGATTTATTTCTCAGGTAAGTTTTTGATATTTTTCGTTCATAGTACAATTGCTTATTTAACCTACAGTTAATGGTTTTAACAAAAAAAATGGTTATTGTAGAAAATTTTCTATTTTCTAAAGATACGGTCATATTTTCAAGTGAGAGTAGAAGCTTTACATGAAAAGCATAAGCTGATGCCATATTAAGTAGTAATGTGTTGTGTGAACCACACATGATGACACCATGTTGGCAGAGCCACTTTCCTGAACAGTTTTATGCCACCGCTTTAACCTCTGTATCAGCAGACTTAATATATTCTGCTTTTGTTTTCAATTATCTGTTATGTCCTGCAATGGGTTTGTTGTAGAGACTCTGAAAACTGTTATGACCCCTCAAAGACATAAGGCAATTTTCCTCTCACCAGGAGATTTTGAACAAATTACTCTCAGTTTCAACATGAAAAAGTCGGTGTGTTTCTGCTCCTCAGATATAAAGCAATGCAATGCAGTCACAATTTCAATTACAACTGCCATATCGTGTCAGTGAATAGGGATAAAATTCTATTGAGGTGTGAGTTTTGCTTTCCTCCCTTTCTACCCCAAGTCTGGTTCCAAACCTAGGGAGCACTCTTAAGTGTAATTATTTTCTAAGGTGCTTGAAATGGTCTTAGCTTTTGAAAAGATGTTATAACATCATATCTCTGTTAGCACTGCAAAGTATTGCCGCAGCTTGTAATAATCAAAGGCTGATACAGTTAAGACTTTTATGATTAGTCCTATTATGGCTCCTTGAGTCTAAATTTTGAAAGTTCAAATTATGTCCAATATTAAAATGCTTCTTAGTCATAGAATACATTCTAAAGATTAATTTGGATATTTTATCAGAGTCTTGTGTCTTGTTTGCCCAACACTTGGGATACATTACTGCAATGTCTTTTCAAGGCAAAAATTAGTGCCACCATTGGAGGTTTATTCTCCTAAAGAGCAAATGAGATCCTATGTTCTGTCCTGGGCATCCAACCCTAGGAAAGGAGCATTTTCAGAAAATTGTCTAATACAGGTCTTAACTGCTAGAGCAACCACCACACTGAAAGAACAGAACCAAAAGTCCAGTTTTAGAAGACATATTCTATGGGTATTCTGATTGAAAGAGATGTGCTTAAGCTTAATACCGTTACTTTAAAAAATATTCTTGAAGTGGCTGAAAAAGACAAAAACAATAAAAAAAAACCAGCCAGTCTTTATTTCCCACTAGAACTTGTAGATCCCGTTGCTGAAGACACCACACATTTTCTTACCCAACACAAAGAAATCAAGCTGGAACCAGGCTGTAAGCTTCCTCCCTACTGGCTCTCTCATCGTGACAGAAGGTGCTTTAAGGCTGCTAGGTGAGAAGAGTATCAGCAGCAGTCTTAGCCACCTGTGAATCCTGCTAGCTACAATAACAACATTCTGGACAAGATGTGCCCCTTGTACAATAGTGGCATGACTATTAGAGGAGTAATCATTCAATTTATAATTGGACCCAAGGCTCATTCCTTGGCAGGATCATAGGGATTTGTGGTAGTTTGAATGTAACTGGTTCCCACAAACCTATAGCGAGTTGCACTACTAGGAGGTATGGCTTTGTTAGAGAAAATATGTCACTGTGAGAATGGGCTTTGAGGTGTCCTGTGCTCAAGCTACACTCAGTGTAGACACCGTTCACTTCCTGTTGCCTATAGAACAAGATGTAGAACTCTCAGCTCCTTTTCCAGCACCATTCTTGTCTGCATGCCACACGTCATGAAAATAATGGACTAAACCTCTGAACCTCAGGCTAGCCCAATCGAATATTAGAGTTGCCTTGGTCATGCTGTTTTTTCACAGCAATAGAAACCCTCAGAAAGAATTGGAGACTGAACTATCAAGATAATCATTTGTGGTACTTGAGAGATTGCTCAATGATTACAAGGACTTGTTTCTCATGCAGGGAACCCAGATTTGGTTTCCAGCACCCACAGGTTGCTCACAACCATCTGTAATTCCAGTTCCAGAAGAATTTGATGCCCTCTTCTGGCCTCCACAGGCATAGTACATACACATGGCACACATACATACATGAAGACAAAATACTCATACACAAAATAAAAAAATGAAGCATTAAAATAGCAATGAAGATTTAAAATGTGAAAGAAGGCAATTTTCAGAGGAAGACTAAAAGCCCTTCCTTAGGTTGGTTTTATGTTGAGAAAACAGTATGTACCAGGAAAATGCTTAAATACAAATAAGAGGAGCAGGTGTTATATTAGTGTTCTGTAAAGGTTCACAGGCCTCGTGACCTAGGGATTTCTAGACTCTTTCCTCAGTCAGTATTTATTCCCATTCTAGGGAATGTATTTACTTTCTTAATAAGCTGTCTCTGTTTCTGACACTAATCTTGTATCCCTGGTACAATCTTTTGTCTTGGTGTTCCGAGTAACAGCTCCATGAGAAGAAAGTCATGCTTATTTTATAAACCTTGCCAAGAGACCTTGGCTGAAGTGGTCACAGGCCCTAGAGGGACAGGGGAAGCAATCAATATAGATTCACTGAAAGGCTATGTTATCAAATTCTCTTCCAAATATTCATGTTTATATTCACAGTTTAGTACTATCCTCTGATTTCATCAAGGAAGCCTCAATAACACAGTAGGTGTTGGTTAATGCAAATATCCAAATCTGTTCAAGATTAAGCAATGGTGGAGTGATCCACCCTAAATGAATATCTGTATCGTTGTCCCTAGGCTCAGGGAACAGCATGGAAGAGAGGTAGGACTCAGAGGGTGGGGAAGGATGTTGAGAAGAGACATCACCTAGAAATGCCAAAGATGTTGCATTCATGCATCCACTGCCACTGTGATTGTTTGCGCAAGGTTGGACCTGTCAAGAATGCATCACATATGAAAAACAGTAGTTGCTGGGAGAAGGGCACCATTTTCTCCAGTAGTTTAGCCAATGATAGTCTGCCAATGTTCCAGAAAATAACCTTCTATTCACAATCACGTAAGAAACTGTAATTAGATTATATAAGTCACACACACACACATACACACACACACACATACACACACACACACAATTAGAAAACTTGCTGGAAATAAGAAATGTTTCCATGGGAGACACACACACATACACACACACATACACACACACACATACACACACACACATACACACACACACACACATACACACACGCACAATTAGAAAACTTGCTGGAAATAAATGTTTCAATGGGAGAGGAAGAGAATGACAGAAGGGAACGGAGTTTCAAAAATTGAAATTCATCACACACAAATATGAAACTGTCAAAGAATAAAAAATGGAAAAAGCAAACTAGTCTCTTTTTTCCTTCTTGGGTTTATGTTTTAAGCATGAGTCCTCTCATTTTATATAGCATAAAATGAATTATGGAACTATACAGTTATAGATGAAGAAAAGAGGCCTCAGAAAGAGCAGCTTACTGGTGGCCAGTCCAAGCCATCTTGCCATGACAGTCAATCACCAAACTTAGCTTTTCTTCCCTGTACGGCATCAGGTGTATCTCTCCATGATCTTGCTACACAGCATTCTGACTTACGGTCAACTCTGAAAATCTTATTCCTCTCATTCTAACATGAAATTAATGGCTTATCTTTATTTTGTAGACCAATCACCAAGATCCTAAGAACCAATAAGAACAATCAGAGAGGTCAGGCAGAGGAAGAATGTGTGAGTTTTTGTAAAAGATGGAATCAGGGCACCGTGGTGGTAAAGGATAATGACCAGAGGCATTAAAAAGGTGAGCCTTTAAGACCCAAGGCCACCAAGTGCTTGAGGACTGAAACATTCTAAAGATGAGAGAATGCAAATCAGAGCAAAGTCCCCAAAGAGTAGAACGTTCTTTTGATAGGGAAAAGCTCTCATGTCTAGGATTGGGCTGTTAGATGAATATGCATCTTCCTTTTATTGTAAATATAGCTGATGACTTTATTATTGCAAAGATAGAAGATGATGTAAGAAATCTGCATTTTCTCTATTGTTAAAGGAAAATAAAAATGGAAGCAAGCCACAGTTTAGACGGACACCCGAGAGTAACCGCCCACAGCCAGTAAAGCAAGGCTTGTTTCCTCATTTCCTCTAAAACTCCAGCTCTAATCATGAATGAAAAACAAAACTTAAGCTTTACTCCTTGTCAGCATGATTTGGTGAAATGAAGCCAATCAGTTATAGAGAAGTCAGCACTAACAGTTCTGCCTGCTTTAGAAAGAAGCGGTGAATGGGAGCCAATCACCAGATAACTCCAAATGCTTCCTTGTGCTTTGTCATCTGAGCAGTGGAACTTCTAGAGCTGACCTCCTTACTTCAGAACCTGAAATCCTCTATATTGTGACCAAGACTTTCTCTGCCACTTGACAAACAACTTTTTAAAAAATTCCAACTTACTCTAACTTTATTGTGGACACTGTTATTATAGTAGGATGTCAACAGACTTCAAACTTACCAACCAAGAAATGGCAGCAAGTGGAGACATGGTTGGAACCACAGAGAAAAAAGCTGAAAATGCATGGGGTCAAAGTTGGGTAAGAAACATTTCGATTTTCCCATAAGACTTTAGTATTCTGGATTTTAAAACCAGGACACTGCTACTCTTAAGAAAAATCCAAAGTCTAGAAAAAAATATGCTGATGTAAATAAGACAACTGGACACTTGAGAGATAGGTAGACCCTGCAGAAACAATGTCTATCTGGGTTTTTTCTTAGTCCCACACTCTTACTCTGTTGAGCAATATCAGAAACAGAATACCTTTTATCCTGAATCCAGCATGTCTGCTTCTATGATGCTATTTTCTTCATTTTGTGAATGTGAAAAAATTTGAGGAGATACTATCACACCCTCCCTCCACAAAAGGAAACAAAAAAGACATTTATGAATGGACAAGCACTTGTCTTCATCCAAGAATCACACACATACTTCTTTGCAGTGAGATGTTAAAATCCCAAGAAGGTACCCACAGGAAAAGTTTAAACCACAGAAGATTTAGGGGGGAAAGGTAGAAAATCAAAATAAACTTATGTGAAGTACAAACCCCTTGGAGCCCTAAAGAATGAGGAAGACCATCTACTGGCCATGGAGGTTGTTAATAAGTAAGAGATGATGACAAGCAAAGCAACAGATGGAACAGGGTAGATGAGATGGTTATGTGAGAGATATTGTATTGCCCCACTCCATTCCAATTCCACTTTTTCCCCTCTTCAACTGTAGACTTGGAACTTTCTAAAGAGTAGCAAATCTCTTCTGTGTTGTGTATATGTGGGGAGGTGCACAAGTGTGGATGTGCATGCTCAGGTGTTGTTCTACTGACAAAAGGAAGTTTGGGAGTCAGAATTATGCTCTAAAATTTGACAGCTGAGATTAATTGTCTGTGTGGGTTTTCACTATTTCCAGTGATGCAGGTATTTAAAATCAACCCCTAAACATGCAATGGCTTTACAAGCAGCGTAGGAACCAGAAAAGCTTGGCGCTGACACAGAAGGGTTCTTGGCAGTTCTCTAGGCAAAGGGCCTCATACAGATCACTTGGAAATCATTGCAAGTCAGGTAAGATGCACAGAACTTTAAGTCCCACCCTTGGGAAGTAGAGGGAAGATGTCAAGAGTTCAAAGTCATCCTCAGTTAAGTTCCAAGTTTGAAACCTTCCTATGTTACATGACATGTGTGAGTGTGTGTATGTAATTTTCTTTTGCATATTTATTAATCTTTAATCTTTCTTAAAAATCATCTTCTGATATCTTCATGCACAAATTGATTACATACTTGAAGCCTCTTACAAAAGATAAGACTTTAAATTTCAGCCAGGTGGTGGTAGCACACGCCTTTAATCCCAGCACTCAGGAGGTAAGTGGATCTCTATGAGTTCGAGGCCAGCCTGTTCTACAAGAGCTAGTTCCAGGACAGGTTCCAAAAGCTACTGAGAAACCATGTCTCAAAAACACCAAAAAAAGAATTTAAAAATTTAAAGAATTTCCAGTCCCCTTCAAAATTGTGAATGTGTGTGGGTAACACCCTGTTCTGTTTCACCCTGACCAGTTCTACCACCACCCCACACTGCCTACATTCTCCCATCAACTAGCTTTCAGGTGGGCGTAAGGTATGGGTAACACTGGGGCACAATCAAAGGTGGGATGAGTTAAGAAACTGGAGTTCTTCTTTCCCCCTGGGCTGTCCTGGTGGAAGGGTAGTGCCTTGCATGGTACCACCTGCATCTTCTCTGTGTCGGCATCATCAGCCACTCACACAGCTCCTATTTCCCTCCATGTTTAATCCCCTCCAAACAGCCTTCACCTAACATGGGTCTACACCCAGCTACCTGCTGCAACTTGTGACTTGTGCCTCTTACTTTCCTTCAACTTGCTGTCATCCTAGCGGCCAAGCTTCCTCTTCACAGATTCTGGTTTACCTTGCTTGCCTTGCTTTCTAACACGTGAGTAAACAACATTCTTCATTAAATTCCTTGTTTAAGAGACCTAGAATGGCTTCTGTGTTCCTATGTTTCTTTTAGATGCTGTGTTATTTTAACATCATGACTGTGAACTCGGGCAGGCAGGGCTTTAATAGTGTCCTTGGTCTGCTCTTCTGCACTTGGTCTGACCCCGTTTTTATCATTCTCACAGAGCTACTTGGATTGTTTTTTCTAAAACGCAATTTATCATTTGTCTTAGTAATCTTTAAATGACTCTCTACTGCCCTGGCATTTTAAAGTTTGCTTTTTTGCCTTTTTAAATAATAGATAGTAACTATATTTAATGAGAGAGAAAAATAAGAATATACACTATTCATCACTATACAAGAAATAAAATAAATGAATTAAACCAGAAGAAAACTTAGGAACAGGACACACAATTAGGGCATTTGGCTCCAAGTGTTTCAGCGATTATAAATAGGAAACAATCAACTATATAACGAACCTCCCCCAAGTCAACAGCAGTCATAAATAGGAAACAACCAAGTATGTGACGGACTTCCCCCGAGCCAATAGAGTTCTCCTGGTGTCTTTATATGATAGAAAGTGCTCATCAGAATAAAGAAGTCAAGCAAACAGGACTTAAAATTTCTTGTAGAGAAAAAGCACAAAGTCGATAATTCACAATGGGCATATTGCCTTTAGTCTATAATCTTCACAATTACTAGCTGTCTTTAAGATTCTAATATATTAAATAAACAGAAAAAAAGCTGACTTGTGTATAAGCATTTTTCAGATGCTAAGAAAAATATCACCATACTTTTAAACATCAAATAAAGAGTAACTAACTGATAATTCTGCCGGATGAAAACAGGGGTGGCTAATAGTCTTCTTCTTGAATGCGGTCTTTTGATTGGTTTAGTGATGTGATCAGGAGAATGCTTTCAGACCACTTCTCTCCCACCAAGAACAACTGAGCAACTAAGGCAGCCCTTCAAAAATCTGCTCCTTAGTGGGTAGGCCAAAAGAGGATCCAATCAGATTTATGAACTGTTGACTGACCCTGAAAAACAGTAAAAATCTACTTGAGAAGATACAAGTTCTATATTGAAATTCTAGAAAAATTAATAAAAATACATCTGTGCAAACAAAGAATATTATTTGTCACCTAACATACTTAAAATAATTAAAATGTAGAGACTTTTCTCAAATACAATATATCCAGTTTAGAGTAAAGTATTTTTGGCAAATTCTTCCTTAAAATTATGCTACAGGAAAACTAATTGTGTTAAACTAATTTTGGCTTTAAAAAGTAAATAAAAGTATAAATGCATTCTTTTTATTTACCATTTAGTTATTTATGTTCAATATGTATATTTTTCCTACATGTTGTCTGTGTACCTGATGGGAGGAGGAGTCAGAAGAGGGCATCAGATGGCCTGGTGCTATAGACAGTTGAGACCTGCCATGTAGGTGCTAAAAATTGAATCTGGGTCTTCTGGAAGAGCAGCCAGGGCTCTTAAGCACGGAGCCACAGCTCCAGTCCCTAATTTACCTTGTGAAATCTAGAATACACAATATTGATGAGTATATGAAATAAAGAACACTTTCTCAAACAGCCAATAGATATGCTATCGTTAGGCTACACTTCAGAAACTTCAAAAGTGTTAATGGATGTATGCACCATTTGATGAAACAGGCCCAGATTTAGGAACTTATTCTGGGGAAATATTTATAGAACCACATACCATTTCCATCAGAAGTGTTCAGCGCAGCATTGTTTTAATTCTAAAAACTTAGAAACTATTTTAAATTATTAAATGATTATATATATATAACATGATACAGATTTTAAATTATGTATAATAATTTAATCAGATTGAAAGAAGCTCCAAATATATTGTATAAAGATACTGTATCTATAGGCATTTCTAGTAAAAAAAAGAAAAAGTAGCCAAGAGAGATTGAAAATACATATTTGTTGCACTATTTACTTAAAGTGTTAAAATTATGTTAAAAAGGCTTTTTAATAAGTGATCCTACAAAGACAAAAAATAGAAGAGGAGAAATATGAAGAACAGCATTTTGGGTATCAGAAATCATGTAGACAGAGATTCAGTGATGTACAATATCCAAGAAAACTGAGAATCAACAAGTGGCTCGAGCTCCCTTCTGTGGATTATGGCTTATTAATAAACAATAAAAGTGAACGGAGCAGTAATATCCTCAACAACCTGGGAGGCACTCTACATAATAATATTCACTGAATGGAAAGTAGAAACCAGAGCGATATATTCTCTGTGGACATACTTAGGTAATAATTTTGAAAAGATAAAATTTTAGAGGACACATACCAATAATCCTAAAGGTTGGGAAACACACAGGACAGGAGGAAGACAATGTTTTTCTAAAAGGCTGTATATAGTCTCAACCTTAGAAACACTCAACTGACAGTACCAAAAAAAAAAAAAAAACCAAGATTAAAATGAAGGAAAGAGAGAAGGTGGTGGGGGCTGAGACCTAAAAAGAACTAAACTCACAGATCTGGTGAGATGTGTGCTCCTGTGCTTTTCCAGTAAATGTTGAGTAATAATCTTGTCTGTCAGGCAGCATATTCAACACTGGAGACATAAAGATAAATTAGACTTGACTTCTGACCATAAGGGAGGTGTAACTACTCCCCAAATAAAGAAGAGTAAGGTATTTCTTGATAAAAATTTCAATCAACCCTCGTCTGTGATTATAAAATTGTGATTCCCAGTAGAAAAACGCAGCTACAAATGTTTCAAGGAATAAAGAAGAAGACACATCTATGTAATTGATAGCTTTGCCTCTGCACAGTCCCTGTAGACGTCACGATGAAGAAGTTTCCTAGGCAATCCAGACAGGATACATCTCTGGTTTTAAAAAGAGAATCCTCGTAGAAATGGAGAAATAGCAGTGCTGCCAGCAGAACACTGAAAACGCATCCCTCCCTGTTGATATAGAGAGCACTAAAACAAGATTCTCTGGTTCTATGGGTTAAATTAAAATGACCTTTCCCATGATGCCAAGTGGCACTGCTTGCCTGTAATCACACCCATCACCACTTTAAGGCCTTTTCACTAAATGTCGAGTTTGAGGCTACCCTTGACCCTGTCTTAGAAATTTGACCAAACAAACAGACAAAAACAAAGTAGATGGGGCAAGGGAGAAGGACATAATAAATCAGCAGTAACTCAGGACTCAGCTAATGACTCAATTCTAATAAAAAGTTCATATGATAGAGCCGAAGATCCTCAGCATATTAATAATCACCATATTGCATAGGTTATTTCCAAAGTAATAATGGTCATGGCACAAGGCTAGAAATTTTCTAATATTATTCTTCACTCAATTAATTTTCTTTTTCTCTTAAGTTTGAGACCAAAGCCTTAATGCTGCCCACTATCATAGCAGCAAATTTAACTTAAACAAGAAATTATACTAATTACTTTGGATCAGATCAAGCATCATATTCACATTTATAATTTCTCCTGTGACTTCTTTGACAGTGATGAGCTCAAAGACTCCCTTCCATATATAATAATAGGGCCTCGTCAGCTAAGGGCACAGTAGTTTCTGCATCTCTGACTGACAGATTAAAGTCTGCCATGTGCTTAAGATGAAAAAGACACTTTAATTAACACAGTTACTTATGAGTGTCTTGAACACTGTGGCCCAGAGTTGATGACTATACCAAACACTGACAAGAGATTCCTAGTCTTTGTATTAAAAGACTCTTTGAGCTGCCACAGCTCTTATTTAAAATTGGTAAATCATTTAAAAGTCACATGTCCTTCAATCAAAACATCATAAATCATGGATTTTGAAGCTTCTATTTCCCACCCTGAGCTTGAAAGACATTAAACTATCAGGGAACAGCAAAGTCAGTTCAGCAGAGAAATAATAGTTTTTTTCAATAAATGATATACTACTGGCAATCCATATGCAAAAAAGGAAAAACAATAAATCACTCTATACCTCAAACCATCTAAAATTAACTAAAAAAAGAAACACTTAGGTTAATGAGATGGCTCAGCAGATAAAGGCTCCTGCCTCCAAGGGCCTGACAACTTAAATTCAATCCCCAGAAATCACTAGTCATGGGCAAAACTAATTCTCAAAAGTCACCCCCTGACTCCCACTAACATGCTGTGGCATTTACATTCCCCACCCCAAGCCTGTGTGCATAGTGAGCAGATAAACAATAATAAAATAAAGCAAAATGTCATTATATAACATGACTTCCCATGAGGAAACAGGTTGTTGCTCTGGGTAATTCTTTCCTATGTGCAATATGAAAACCATAAGCCATAAAAATATATTGGTAAATTGGACTAAATGGCAAAATATGTGTCTCAAAATTGCTACTAAGTAACAGCCTATGTTGGAGAGGATGTGGAGTAAAGGGAACACTCCTCCACTGCTGGCGGAAGTGCAAACTTGTACAGTCACATTGGAAATCAATATAGCAGTTTCTCAGAAAATTGGGAACCAATCTACTTCAAGACTCAGTAAGACCCAAAGGATGCACACTCACACCACAAGGACATTTGCTCATCTATGTTTATAGCAGTATTATTCATCATAGCCAGAACCTGGAAACAACCTAGATGCCCCTCAACCAAAGAATGAGTAACAGGAATATGGTACATCTACACAATGGAGTATTACTTTGCAGAAAAAAAATAATAACATCATGACATTTGCAGGCAAATGAGTAGAAAAAAAATCATTCTGAGTGACCCAGAAAGACAAACATGTTATATACTCACTCATAAGTGGCTATTAGATGTAAAGCAAAGGATAACCAGACTACAATCCTCAGGCCCAGAGAAGGCAAGTGACAAGGAGGACCCTACGAGGGACACATGGATGTCCCTGAGCAAAGGAAATAGATGAGATGGTCTGGGTAAACTGGGGTTGGAGTACAGAGGGGAGGGTGGGGGATGGAAACATGAGGGATCAGGATGGTCAAGTTGGGGGAGGAAAACAGGGAGAGAGTAATGAAAGAGATATCTTGATTGAGGGGGCCATTATGGGGTTAGGGAGAAACGTGGTGCCAGAGAAACACCCAGGAATCTGCAAGGGTGACCCAAGCTAAGACTCCTAGCAATAGTAGAGAAGGTTCCTGAACTGGCCTTCCCCTATAATCAGATTGGTGACTACCCTAATTGTCATCACAGAGCCTTTTTCTAGTAATCAATATAAACAGACGCAGAGATCCATAGTCAAGCACCAGGCCAAGCTCCAGGAATCCAGTTAATAAGATGGAGGAGGGCTTAAATGAGCAAGGACCATCAAGAACCTGTTTGGGAAACCCACAGAGACAGCTGAACTGAGCTTGTAGAAGGTCACAGACTCTGGACTGACAGCTAGAGAGTCGGTATGGGACCAACCTAGACCTTTTGCTTGTGGGTGACAGTTGTGTAGCTTGGTCATTTGTGGGGCCCCTAGCAGTGGGCCCAGGACATGTCATGTACATGATGCATGAGCAGACTCTTTGGAACCTTTTCACCATGGTGGAATACCTTGCTCAGCCTTGATGCAAGGGGGAGGAGCTTGGTCCTGCCTCAACTTGATATGTCTTGCTTTGTTGACTCCCATGGGAAGCCTTACTCCTTCTTAATGGAGATGGAGGAGGAGTGGGGCCAGGAAGAAGCAAGGTGGGGGAGAGAACAAGAGGAGAAAATGGAGGAGAAACTGTGGTTAATATGTAAAAGTAAATATTAAGAAAGTGAATGTCGAGGTCAAAGACTGGAGAGAATATTTTTAAAACAATTGTTCAAAGGATTCATATGTAAAAATATACAAAAATATTGGTATACCATAACAACAAGGTGTCAGGGGTCAGAGTGGGGCTCAAGCGGAAGAGATAATAAAAAACAAGGGAAATTCAGGAGATTATGGGAATGTTTCTATCTTTATCAAGGTGATAGTTCCATTACTCTACACACTTGTCTACATGTTATCAAATCATATGCTATTAATATCTACAGTTCACTGTATGTCAGTCAATCTGCAAGGCTGCTTAAAAGAAAGCAACTTCAACCTTTGCTAAACTGTGTTATTAAGAGTGACTAGTTGGCCTCTTTGGAATTTACCTCATTTGCAAATGACAATAGTATTGGATTTCTGTGAAACTCCAAGCCCACTGTATCATGTGAAATGATTTTCAAATAAAGAGCCATCTCCATATAATACAATATATTATACTTAATATAACATAATATAACTTTTAACATTTTGATTAATTTCAAAATGACTTCTTAAGAGCTCATGCATGCAGAAGGATGTGAAAGTCATAAGAAGCAGGGAATTATATTAGTTACACCGAGGGTCACAATGACCTCTGACCCGTTCCAGCCGCGTCTATTTTCAACAGCAATGTTCCTTTATGAACAGCACCAACTTTGGCCTCTTTGAATAGCAGATCTGTGGTCTTTCTATCCTCTGCTTTGTCCTGTCTGGCAGGCCACGATATCTCTTATATTCTCTTGTAATCTGGCCTCACAGTGGGCTAAATCAGTGAGAGACACTGGTGATTGGTTAGAGAATGGGAGGAGGGACAGGCCAGGGTTCGTCTTTCTCCTGACTCTGACCCTGTCTTGGGAAAAAAATCAGTACCATCACACGGCTGAAATTCATCCATAGCCTTAGATGCTTCTTCCCTCCTGATAATTCAGCACCTTACACAGCCCTCGTCAACGAGTGCAACCTTCTAAATTGCCCCAAATTCCACACTGGTAAAAGAAGTAAATGACTCTGAAGTTCAAACCAACAGAAATCCCTTAAATATGAAAGCCTATAGATACCATCATTAGCTATGGTGTGTTCATGGCATCTTCTCCTGATATAGTATCATGAAAATGCACTTTGTGTGACTGCTTCGCCGAAAAAGGTACCAAGCCACGTGAATAATACAGACAAGAATTAAGGGCTAATATAAGTTATGAGTTAATAAGAAACCTGAGCTAATAGACCAATCAGCTTATAATTAATGTAGACCTCTGTGTGATTCTTTGAGGCTTAACAGCTGAGGGACTGGGCGGGACAGAAACCTCAGTCAATAACTTTGCTCTTATAAATTTCTTCACCTAAATTTTCAACTTCATGAGCTATTACATAAATTCAAAGTGATAGATTTCTACAAAAAAATCTAAACAGCCGGACGGTGGTGGCGCAGGCCTTTAATCCCAGCACTTGGGAGGCAGAGGCAGGCGGATCTCTGTGAGTTCGAGGCCAGCCTGATCTACAAGAGGTAGTTCCAGGACTGGAACAAAAAAAAAAAAAACTATAGAGAAACCCTGTCTCGAAAATTAAAAAAAAAATCTAAACAGTACTTCCAAGAAAAATCAAAGTATCTCCATCAGCTAGTTTGAAATAATATCTATATTGTCTTCTGAAATAATTGGACTATCTTAAAAAGACTGAGTTATAATGAACACTGAAAGGCTAGATTAAGTATACTACAGTTAATACTTTATTATTTTACCCAACATAATATCCCTATTGACTATTTAGGAATTTCATACAATGGACCCCTATCACACTCACCTCCCATTCTTCCTATGGCTACCTTCCCACTCTTGTGCCCTCTCCCCAAAATAGAAAAAAATACACCAAATCCTATATGTGCTACCCATATACATTGGATCATGGTCAAACTCCCAGGGGCTGGCCCCTCAAAGATAACTGAGTCCTTCTCCCCACCCCACGCCCCACCAGAAGCCATAAACTGTGAAGAGTCACACTTCAGCATCTCTGCCACAATTTTAATGGGCTCTTTTTAAGAGCATCCTGTCTGGACTGTTCCTAGTGGGGATGGGATAGGCTGTTGCAGAAGTCTTCAATATTTCTCTTGTTCAATTATGAGTCTGCAGTCATAAATAGTACTGCAAAAGTGGCTCTTTTGCCCATAACAGCCAGCTGCAACTGGACTTCTACATGGTTTCCAGGGGTAGCATAGATCACAGACATCCACATGGTCTCCATTTAGCAACACAGACCATGGGCATCAACATGGCCCGCTAAGGCAACATGAACCATGGAGATGCTTTGAGGAAGCTTAAACCAGAAAATAAACCCTCTTCATCTCAGATATCTTCTTGTTGCTCAGAGTCAGGATGATCTTGCAGCTCGGTCCCATGTTTGGGAGCAGAGCCAGCAGGAGCTCCAGGTTGCTGCACACCACCCTGCTGGCTATTGTCAGCAATAACATACTCCTTTCATATGGCAATAAGTCATTAGTCTGCTTCAAGGTTTCTGGTAAATACTGGGCTGTCACTGAGATGCATCTCAGATATCTGTTGTTGCCCAGAGTTAGGGTGATCCTGTGGCTGGGCAGTGCCTTCAGGGTCAGACACCATGCAAGCCTTAGTTATCTCTATCCACCATGCCCTAGAAGACAAACGGCCCAGCTATGAGCACCATTAATGGCATTGTGGAACAGAACAGCCCGGTCCCAGAATTCACACCTTAAACCACAGGCAAGAAGCACCCAGCCCCCCACCACCACCTCAAGCCTTCAACCTACAATTTGTCCTGCCTGCAAGATGTGCTGGGATAAAGGTGGCACAGACCTTGTGTGAGTGGCCAACTAGTGACTGGTCCAACTTGAGAACCTTGTCATGAGCATGAAAAGGAGCCCATCCCTGACAATGCCTGGAGGGCCAGGAACCAGAGACTGGATGGCCCAGAGATCTAGGAAAGAACTGAATAAATCAGAAAAAAATAATGAAATGATTGCTGATGATACTTGACTATACTCATAGACAGGAGCCTAGCATAGTTATCATAGAGAGGCTTCATCCAGCAACTGACAGGAACAGATGCAGAGTCCCACAGGCAATCATCGGACAAAGCTTGGGGAATCCTGCAGAAGAGGAGGATAAAGGATTGTAAGGGGCAGAGAGGTCAAGGAACACCACAAGAAAGGCCACAGACCAACTCACTGGGTTCATAAGGGCTCATAGAGACAAAACTGGCAATCAGGGAGCCTACAGGATCTGACCTAGGTCCTCTGACTGGGTAATCATGTTTGGATGATATCACTAGGAGGCCTGTCCTTTTCTGAAGAAAATAGAAGTAGAATGGCACAGGGGAATCAGGGTGGAGGGAGGGACTAGGGGGAGAGGAGGGGGTGAGAACTTTGGTTAGGATGAAATATATGATGGAAGCATAAATTTGACAAAAAGGAAAGCAGGAGACTTAGCAATCTCATACTCTGCCCCCAGTAACTTGCTTCCTTCAGCAGGGCTGAACTCCTAAGCTTCCAAGGTATAGTGGACAGTTCATTAAAATCATCACAGGTAAAACTTTATTGCTTTAGTTTTCAGAATCAAAATAAAGTATTACATGTAGTTCAATCTAACCCATCATAAATAATATGTATTTAAAAATAAAAACAGTATTAGACATACGCTTTTCTTCTACCTACCCTATCATAGGCTTTCTTCCTTGCCTCTCTTCCAAATTCTGACTATTCAAACTTTTCAAACTACATATCTTGTTTCTCTGTCTTTGTTCACAAATCTTTTATTACCTTCTAGAACTCAAAACTAAAGTCACAGACCTGTAACTGCTGAAGAAATATAAACAGTCATCAAAAGTCTTCCACCAAAAAAGGCCAGGGTCCAGATCGTTTCACCTCATAATTCTACAAGATTTTCAAAGAACTAATACCGATACTTCTCAACTTGTTCCATGCAATAGAAACAGAAGTAACACTGCCACACTCTTTTTATGAGGCTAAAATTATCCTGATACCCAAACCACAGAAAGACATTACTAAGAAAGAGAATTATAGACCAATCTCACTCATGAACACTGATGCAAAAAATACTAAATAAAATACTTGCAGATCAAATCCCAGAACACATCAGAACCATCATCCACCATGATCAAGTCAGCTTTATCGCAGAGATGCAGGGATGGTTCAACATACAAAAATCTGTCAATGTAATCTACCATATAAACAAGCTGAAAAATAAAAACCACATGACCATCTCATTAGATGCCAAAAATCTTTTGACAAAATACAACATCTTTTCATGATAAAGGTCTTGGAGAGAACAGGGATATAAGAAACATACCTAAATATAATTAAGGCAATATACAGCAAACCAACAGTCAACATCAGACTAAATGGAGAGAAACTCCCAGTGATTCCACTGAAATCAGGAACAAGACAAGGTTGTCCACCTCTCCATATCTATTCAATATAGTTCTTGAGGTCATAGCTAGAGCAATAAGACAACAAAAGGAGATCAAGGGGGTAGAAATCAGAAAAGAAATCAGACTCTCACTATTTGCTGATGATATGATAGTTTACATAAGCAACTCCAAAAAAATCTACCAAAGAACTTCTACAACTTATAAACACTTTTAGTAATGTAGCAGGATATAAGATTAACTAAAAAAAAAAAAAACTAAAACAGTAGTCCCTCTTTACAAGGATGATAAATTGGCTGAGAAAGAATTCAGAGAAACATCATCACCCTTCACAATAGTCACAAATAGCATAAAATATCTCAGAGTAACTCTAACTAAACAGGTGGAAGACATGTATGACAAGAACTTTAAATCTTTGAAGAAAGAAACTGAAGAAAACGCTAGAAAACAGAAAGATCTCCCATGCTTTTGGGTAGGTAGAATTAACATACTAAAATGTCAGTCTTACCAAAAGCAATCTACAGATTCTATGCAATGCCCATTAAAATCCCAGCAAAATTCTTCACAGACCTCAAAAGAATGATACTCAACTTCAAAAGGAAGAGCAAAAAACCCAGGATAGCCAAAATAATCTTGTACAATAAAGGAACTTCTGGAGGCATCACAATCCATCTTCAAACTCTACTACAGAGCTACAGTACTGTAAACAGCCTGGTATTGGCATAAAAACAGACAAGAGGACCAATGGAACTGAATCGAAGTCCCAGATATTAATCCACACACCTACAAACACCTGGTTTTTCACCAAGAAGCAAAATAATATAAAATAGGAAAAATAACGAATATTCAACAAATGGTGCTGACATACTGGATATCAACATAAAGAAGAATGAAAATAGATCCATATATATCACTGTGCACAAAACTCAAGTCCAAATAGATCAAAAAGCTCAACATAAAGCCAACCACATTGAACCTTATAGAAGAGAAAGTGGGAAGTACACTTGATTGTGTTGGCACAGAAAACCACTTCCTAAATATAGCCCTATTAGCACAGACACTGAGAGAAACAATTAATAAGTGGGACCTCCTGAAACTGAAAAGCTTCTGTAAAGCAAAGGACATGGTCAACAAGACAAAATGACAATCTACAGAATGGGAAAAGATCTTTACAAACCCCACATCAGACAGAGGTCTGATCTCCAAAATATACAAAGAACTCAAGAAATTAGTCATCAAAATAACACATAATCCAATAAAAAAAATGGGATTCAGACCTAAACAGAAAACTCTCAAAAGAGGAATCTGAAATGGCTGAAAGACACTTAAGGAAATGCTCAACACCCTTAGCCATCAGAGAAATGCAAATCAAAACAACTCATTTTATACCTCTAAGAATGGTCAAGATCAAAAACACTGATGACAACTTATGCTGGAGAGGTGGTGGGGTAAAGGGAACACTCCTACATTGCTGGTGGGAGTACAAATTGGTACAGCCCCTTTGGATATAGTTTGGCGATTTCTCATAAAATTAGGAAACAACCTACCTCAAGACCCAGCAATATCACTTTTGGGTATACACCCAAAGGATTCTCAATCGTACCACAAGGACATGTGTTCAACTATGTTCATAGCAACATTGTTTGTCATAGCTAGAACCTGGAATCAACCTAAATGCCCCTTGACCAAAGAATGAATAAGGAAAATGTGATACATTTACACAATAGAGTACTACACATACAGAAAAAAATAATGACATCTTGAAATTTTCAGGCAAATGGATGGATATTGAGTGAGGTAACCCAGACCCAGAAAAACGAGTACCATGTACGCACTAATAAGTGGTTTTTAAACATAAAGCGAAGAAAACCAGCCTACAATTCACAATCCCAGAAAGCCTAGACAACAAAGAGGACCCTAAGAGAGACATACATGGATCTAATCTACATGGGAAGTAGAAAAAGACAAGATCTCCTGAGTAAATTGGGAGCATGGGGATCATGGGAGAGGGTTGCAGGAGAGGGGAGATGAAGGGAACGGAACAGGGAAATATGTATAGCTCAGTAAAATCAATAAAAAATATAAAGAAACAAAAAACACTAAAAAAAAATAAGTGTCACCACATCACTTCTTTTTTTGTGGCTGTTTGTTTGTTTCATTCTGTTTCCTGGGACAGAGTTGACCCAAACTCATGGCAATAATACAGTCTCAGGCTCCCCAGGGCCAGGATTACAGGTGTGAAGCCGTATACCTGGCTTCCTTCATCACTTTTAGCATTAGCTGTTAGTCATAAGATTGATTCTAATGACTGAGAACTGATTATGCAGAATGGCGGTTCTGGAATGCTAGTCTGGTAACACGGGGCCCTGTTTTCCATATACCTCATTCCTTACTCTCGGTTTTCATGTGCATAAGCTAAATAGGACTGTGTTCTGTAACAGCAAGTGGTAGTTTATGATTTATCAGTGGCCAAAGGGAGAGCAGAAAATCCTGAAAAAATGGTTTGACCTTTTTGGTTCATCTAAATGCCTAGATTGAGTGATTAGCACTATTGTGAATGGGTACATGCTAAACATAAAAAGATTCACTTTTAAGAAAAACTTTTTGTGCAACTTTGCATAAAGGTTAGGGCCGCAAGCTAAGGAACTCCTAACATCTTTGAGAAGCTGTGCAAAAGTCCAAGTGTGTAGGGGTTGGACAAATGCCTCAGTCCTGTCTGTGAGGTCAGGACAGCTGCAACCCCAGTGCCTGCAAACTCTCAGCGCTCTGCATGATTTTCCCTTGGGGGATGAAGAAATCCCACTACAGCCATCCCCAATGATGCTGCTGCTTATGCAGGAGAAGAAATTGGTCACTGGAACAAAAGCAGAAGGGCAAAGGTGAATCAATTTGAAAACTTGGGTAAGTGAGGTCAGGATACTAGTATCTATTTTGGAATTCTAATTTCTGTCTTGGGATTCTTGTTTTCATTTAAACCAAGACAATATGTGTACATGGTGAAGACTTGCCAGTATGTATCCTTAATTTCATTCAGAACATCATGGTAAAAGTCCTACTATGCATTTACTGCTCTGAGATCCCTAAAACACATGACTAGAATCAATATTTGCTCATCTTCACAACATTTCTAGGATTCTGAAACTATTATTTTATTAGCCAGCTTTAAACTGAGCCTCTTATTACTACCTTTCTGCTCCAGCTTTGTCTCTGTGAGAATGGTTCTGATTATTAGGAAGAGAAATTGTTTCAAATTGACTTAAAGCACGAGATATGCTTATCTTATCTAACTAACTGGATGTTCTGATACAATGGAGCAGAAGAAAGTAGAAGAAAATCTAAGCATTGGTTCAGTGTCGTAAACAAGAACTCAGACACCTTCAAACTTGGTGCTCTATTTCTCATGCCAGTTCTCTTCAGTGACACACGATGTTGCACTTTGTTGTTTTTGCTTAGTTTTGAGATTGTAATCTAATTCCCATATTACTCCCGGTAACCCCCCCCCCCGTGTATACCTTCCTGCTCTTTTTCAAATTCATGACCTCGTTTTTCATTCATTGTTATTGCATGTATCCATGCATTTGTATATACATACATATCCCTAAGTATAACCTGTTGAGTCCATGTAATGTTACTTGTTTAACATGTTACTTGTACAGGACTGGGTAGATTTTTGCTTGCAAAATTCCATGTGCACTCAATACGCTTTCTACTATACATATCCTTCCTTAAATTAATAAGTCTTGTCCCAGGACGAAAAAAGCAGAGGAGCCATATTCTCCCAAGCTATGGGTCCTATATACCAAGATACAGTTATATTTCTATAAGAAAGAAGGCAAGACTGGATGTAGTTTCAGATAGTGGTAAGCAGAGTCAGTGTCTGTGCAACTGTGCTCTGTTCTTGTGTTCTTGACACTGTAGGTCTTCCTTTGCACACGCCACTCTTTCCGCCTGGAATTGCCACTCAATTCTATGTTTATCAGCGATGCTGGCATCTATGTTCCTAGGATGGTGACTCTTTAAAGAGGTAAGGCATTGCACCTGAACTAGCATGGCAGTTCTCTAGTATGGAGGCCTGGATTCAGAGCCTCTGACTTAATTGATCTGCAGGAAGTCACAGCATTGCAGTTTATTTATGTTGTCACCTTAAATTTGGAGGGAGGGGTGAGTCATGGTTGTTTTGTTTAAACTCTCAACAATTCAAATATTAGCAGGAACTATGGACTTCTGCACCAAAGGGGAAGAATTGTTCTCTGGAACAAAAAGCTGGAGATGACTGTCCTGTTCTTAAACTTCTCATGCATTTCATTATTGTACCAACTTTCATAGTCTTATGAAAGCTTGACTTAACAGCTCTCCAAGACTGTAAACTTCTTAAGGACAAAGCCCATGCCATCTTGGCCAACAGTACCTGTCCTGGGCCTAGCATATGGCAGGTGATGACAATTAGTTCCTGAGACTATAAGTACGGGCTGCAGAGATGGCTCAGCTGCTAAGAGCATGCACTGTTCATGCCGTTCACCTGAGTTTGCTTCCTAGCACCAATGGTATGGTGCTAACAACTACCTATCACTCTAACTCCAGTCCCTGGAAGCCTCTAACCTCTTAACCTCTGTAGACATCTGTGTATACACACACACACACACACACACACACACACACACACACACCACTTAAACATAATAAATATAAATACTGAGATGAGTATAAAGAGATTAAAAATGGTTTGGCATAAAGTATTCTCCAAAAAGTAAATATATTCCTTTTGTACCAAGCAATAGTTTACTTATACTGTCAGAAATTAAACTAGTTTGTTAACACCTCTGAGACCAACAATGATAATGATGGAGAGAGCTTTGTATTTTACAAAGAAGCCTTGTTAAGCTGTCATCATATTTTATAGAATTTGAAGGTTGCAAACCATTTTAATTCCAGATCATAAGAACCAGTTCTCATCAGTACACATACATCAATCTAGACTTAATGTTTATTATTGAAAGTGTTCTTTAACACAAAGCATTAAGTGTTTACTCCACACCCTTTTGAAACTTTATATCAAGCCATTCTGAGAACAAGTCTATGAAGGAGTTGCTAATCAGCTTTCTGTTTGAGGAGTAAATGCCTGCAATAATCATAAAGAGAAAAGGTTTAATTTGACTCACGGTATTGAGGCTCCAGTTTATGACTATGATCCCTTGGTTTGGGATCTGCAGCAAGGCAGGATGTGGTGAAGCAAAGCCAGTACCATGGTGACTGAGAGTCTGGAAGAAAAGGAAGGGATGTGTTATCTAATCTTGATTGTTTACTGGACACACCATCCCTAAGCACATGGACCTTGGCCACAGGAAAAAAGGGAACCCAACAGGCCAGAGAGAACAAGCCAATAAGGAGCGCTCCTCTGTGGTTTTGTACCAAGAGCCTGCTGTAAGTCCCATCCTTTCATGGTGGACTATGAACTATAAGATTAAATAAATGACTTCCTACCCAACTTATCTTTGCATATGGTGTTTATCGAGGCAACAGAATGCAAAGTAGGACAGGATGAGAAGGTGAGCCCCCAGCCCCCTTCAAGGGCAGAGCCCCAATGGCTTTCAACTATCCCTACCGAGCAAATTATTGACCATCTTCCAGCAGTGTCAAGCTGAAGACTAGACCTTTGGGGGACATTTCAGATCCATGTTTACAAGCAACTCCCTAAGAGTCAGTCATAGAGCTGGCAAAGAGCAGGGGTTATGGTTCAATCCCAGATGACTGGCTGTACACCCCAAAGACTATCTTCTGTACTGGTGTGATGTTAGAATGGCTGAGGCGGGAAGTTCATGAGGTTACAGCCAGTTTGGGTAACTTATAGAAACCCTGTCTCATTAGTAAAGAAGGGGTGGGATAGCCCAGTGGAGACTATTGGCTTAGTTTATAAGAGGCCTTTGATTCAATCTCAGCACTGGGGGAAGAGAAGGGTATGTCCCTGACGATTCAGTGTTCTTCATGTTAAATACAAACTCTGCTCAGAAAATGTAGTCATTTTTCTTCTGAAAGTGATCTAATAGGATAAACCAAATTAATTATCTCTAGTATAAATTACTTTATTAAACAGATTTGGTATTCACTCATCTTTGAATTCTGAGGAAGAAAGAAGACTGAAATCCACTCTCCACAATCAAGTCTATTCCCTTTCCAAAAATATAACTGTGACAGCAGAAACCCAGCCAATGAGAAAGGTTGAAGGATGGGGCCTCTGAGAATCTTCTATCAGAAAAGCGATGCTCGGAAAAGAGCCGGGCAATAAGAACTATCACTCAATATTAGCAATTCTATTTAGGATTAGTTTGCACCATAAAGTTCTCAAGCCTTCAAGTCAGGGAAAGCTTATTGAACTTTCATTTAATATATATTGGAGATAAAAATAACTCAGGTTCAGGTGGAAGCTCGATGCCACCAAAGAACAAAAATCTTTCTTACGTTGGAATCTTGTTATACGAGATTCATGAACTCCATTCTCTTTGGTAACCGCCAGCATATTTAGATAATTGATCATGTGTGGTGCCCTTGGGTTCCTACTGACTGTCAATTAAGTTTGTTCTTAATGTCGCTGCATAGGAATGGCTACAAGCAAAGACAGATGACACTGCTGCTTTAGGGTGATAGGATTTTAAAAACATCCTGACAAATGCTGCTGGCAGGCAGAAGCAGAATATTCAAATGTAAATTCCCTTTTACATCAGCAGAGCAATATTTATCTTTGACAGCCCTGATTGCCTACTGGGGAGGTCCTTTTCAGAGATTAACTTGAGTAAAATGCTGGCTTCTACATTGAAAAATTCACAATTAGAAATGACAACAGTTAACTGAACACCTAAGTCTTATGGAAAATTCTTATTTTTTCCCCTGAAGAAAAGTAAAGTTTCTTAAAAGAAGTAGTAAAACAGTAAGACATACGCACTGCATATGCGGGGTCAATGAGGTGGTTGCATCTTCCTCTTTTTTAACGAGTGATTTATGAATGGCATGTATCAGTCATCACTTCCTGTTTCAAGTGGCTAACTCCTCCATGGAATCAGTGAACACTGGGAAATTTATTGACTTATATAATCTATCTGCTGAAAAGACAGAAGTGGATCTAACCTCTAGGACTGAACCCACGCCTCAGAGCCTTTTGTGTGCATAGTCTGAAGTTTACCCTTCCATTGGCTCCCATCCCTTTAATCCTCATCTCTGTATGGCAAATGACACAGCTCTGGGCTTTACTCACACTCTTAGAGGGGAAAAAAACGGTCTCTTTTCACAACTTGAATTTGAAAACTCCATATAGGAGTTGGCCTGTCACAACTTGGTTCATCTGCCCATCCCCTAGACCATTTAAGATAGGCAAGGACAAACAGAATACACAACTCTCTCTCCATCAGTTCCCACTGCAATTGCTAAGCGATTTGCTTCTGTTGTCAGAAGAATGTGTCAACATACAGAAAAACAGGAGCAAGAGAACAAAGATCGTCTGGGTAGTCTGGAAAAAAAAATTACCATCTTGGTTTTTAATTCCTTATAACATAATGTTGGCAGATACATGCCATGATCAACTGAGCTGTATGATCTGTAAGCTTACTTTTGCCCACCTTGCTGGAAGGGTAAGCTAGCAGAATACAGATTCGATCATTTGATCAGATTCCCACTGGCTTAATTTTGAGTTATTCTCTATCCAATGGAGGAAGGACTACAGACTTAACTTGAAAATGGTTACTTTTCTGCTTCTGGGGTGCCACATTAATATTTTAAACATAATCTTTATATAGATTCCAGCCGGGTTGCATGTGTTAAACTATTGCTCAGGCAAGTATGCATGTTTGAGATAATTATACTGGTTTCTCTTTTTATTTATGAAGTGTCACATTAAAATTTAAATCAAGATATATCATCGAGTGGCGACATCTTATGCATAGCAAAAGCAGTCCCCTCTCTGGTATGTTGTTGAATGTTACATTCAGCTTTCAAAACCAACTGTTTAATACTTAAGGACAAAGTAAACAAAAATAAACACCAGGGAGCTGGAAATGAAATAACACACTCATCTAGGAGTCAGCTTGAAGAGTTAGATTTCCCTGAATACTTAGTATAACTGCATAAGCTATTCGTGATTTTAAAGGCATCTACTTTTACTATATTTCTATGTTCCAGCCTTCCTAGTGACCATTTCCTTCAGATGGGAGCTCCCTGGATTGAGCTGGATTTTACATTGATTCTTGAATTTATTGATACCAGTTTAATTTGAGGTAGGTAAATCCATTTCTAGAAGACACACATTTTAAATCTGGGACACACCTTCTGCCAGAGCCCTATATAAATACAAGGAAGGATAAAGCTTTGCTCTTTGCATGCTCTGCTTGCCCTGATTTTGCTAACAAGCTCATTCCTTTGTGGGCATTAAAGCCTGCATATACTGAATATATAAACATATATTACTAATCCCAGCGTTCTAATACTAAGGACCTGCAGAGACATCCAGCCTTGTTGACTGGCCCACTACTGGATTCTTGGACTTTCTGTTCATAACCAGCCATAGTTGGAATTGTAGGACCACATCCTGTAAGTTATTTTAATAAATCATACATACATATATGTATGTATGTAGATAGATAGATAGATAGGTAGATAGATAGATAGATAGATAGATAGATAGATAGATAGATAGATAGATAGATAGATAGATGAGAAATTCATTCCATAAATTCTGCTACTCTAGAGGACCCTAACAAAGTATTCTAGTTTTCAAAACTATGCCTAATCAATTTAAGAATAATCTGTGACTTACTACAAGGCTGGATATTAATATCCTACAGTTACTACTTTGGGTCCTAGTTAAGTTATCCTGAGATGGTGACCTTTTCTGATGTCCAACATGCTGCTACCAGATAACTACGTGTTGACATTCTAGAATTTTAATTAAGTGTTGTCAATACTCTCTGTGATAACTATTAGCTTCAAAAATACAGACTTAGAAAATGGCTATATTAAGAACAGAGCTATCAGAAAAGAAAATTTCAAGATAAAAATTTACTGGCAAGGCACACTAACATTGGGTTGGAGTAGCATTGGCTTATATACAGGCTTAAATGAAGCAGTAATAGCTTGATTGAATGCAATGTTCCTTATTCTTATGAAGGTGGGCTGGGATTGACTCTGTTTAAAAATATTTGAAATTGCTGGTCTTATACTTGCTGTTTTAGCCACAAGAAGGGAAGCATCATGATCATCTTCTTGATCTTCTCCCACTTTCTCCTGCCATGGTGCTAGCTCCTCTTCTTCACATCCCATAAAGAGATGCCCCATTTTTAACTTATCTTTCAGATGGGAAAATCTTGTCACCCATCACATTGCAGGTCTGGTTTTCTATCACTTGTCACCGGTGTTTTAGGATTAATGTTGCTTTGACAAAACACCATGACCAAAAGCAACTTGGAGAAGGAAAGGATTTGTTTCACTCACAGTTCCGCATGTCAATCCATCATGATTCAGAGGAGATGTTCTGGATGCCTTTTTAATATTTATCCCCAACAGCAATCAATGATAAGCTCCTTGACAGTCATTTCCCCATTTACCCTCTCTTTTTTAAAAATATTTATTTATTTATTATGTATGCAACATTCTGTCTGTGTGTCTGCCTGTAGGCCAGAAAAGGGTACCAGACCCCATTACGGATGGTTGTAAGCCACCATGTGAATGCTGGGAATTGGAACTCAGGACCCTCTGATAACCAGCATCCTACTTCCCATGAGGTCAGCTGTAGGCAAGCCTGTAGGGCATTTTCTTAATTAATGATCAATGTGGGAGGGCACAGCACGTTGTAGGTGGGGTTACCTACCTCTGGCTGGTAGTCCTGGGTTCTATAAGAAAACAGGCTGAGCAAACCAGTAATCAGGACTGCTCCATTGCCTCTGCCTCAGCTCCTGCCTTCAAGTTCCTCCTGCCTTGCTTGAATTTCTGCCAGCACTGGTTTTCATGATGGGGACAATGCATAGGACGAAACTAGTCCCACTGAATGAGGGTGGCATTTGCATGGTTGGGGCAGACTGAGGAGCCATTGGCAGTGGCACCAGAAAATATCCCTACTGCATGTACTGGATTTTGGGGTATCTATTGTCTTTGGATAGGTACTTTGCTCAGTCTATATGAAGTAGGGAGGGCCTTGGACCTTCTCCAAAGCAATCTGCTTTACCCTCTCTGAGGATTGGATGAGGGTGGGGTAGGAGGATATGTGGAGAGAATAGGAGGAAGGGAGGGAGTGGGAACTTGGATTTTGTATGTATAATGAAAAAGATAGTTTGTTTTATTTTTTAAAAAAAATTAAAAAGGATGAAAAAAACAAAAAACAAAAAGAATTGCTATGGCCACGGTGTCTCTTCACAGCAATGGAAACCCTAAGACAGACACATAGGCAATAAGTTCAAAACTTAATAACTAGCATCTCATGAAACTGAAAAACTTTTGGGAAACCAAGGACACCACCATTCTGACAAAGCAGTAGCCTACAGAATGGGAAAAGATTTTTATCAACTACACATCTGATAGAGAGACAACATCTAAAATATATAACAAACTCAAAAAACTAGATGCCAAGAAAATAAATAACCTAAAGATGGGGTACAGATCTAAATAGAATTATCAAAAGAGGAATCTCAAATGTCTGAGAAATACTTTTTAATATATTCAATATCTTTAGTCATCAAGGAAATGCATATTAAAACTACTTTGAGATTCCATACTACACCTGTCAGAATAACTAAGATCATACTGGCAAGAACACTGAGTAAAGGGAACGTTTCTCCATTTCTGGTGGGAGTGCAAACTTGTACAGTCCCTGTGGAAATCAACATGGCAGTTCCTCAGCAAGAAAGGTATTAATCTACCTCAAGATTCAACTATACTGTAGAAGGAGCTGCGGGCTGCATTCCTGCCACCCGGCTTCCGGCCACCTGGCTAGCTTATGCCCAGAAATAACAACACACAAACTGTATTCATTTAAACACTGCATGGCTCATTATATCTAGCCTCTTCTTGGCTAACACTCATACCTTGCTTAACCCATATTTAGTAATCTGTATAGCACCACGAAGTGGTGTCTTACCAGGAAAGATTCTAGTGTATGTCCATCTTGGGCTGGAACTTCATCACATCTGGCCCAGAGAGGAGAGGCATGGCAATTGCCTCACTTCCTCCAAGTATTCTGTTCTGTCTATTCCACCCACCTAAGGGCTGGCCTATCAAATGGGCCAAGGCAGTTTCTTTATTAACCAATGACCTTCCTCCATCACTATACCACTCTTGAACCCAAAGAACACATTATTCTACCATATAGACATTAACTCAACCATGATCATTGCTGCTCTATTCATAATACTCATAATTAGAAGAAACCTAAATGTTCCTCAACAGATGAATAGATAAGAAAAATATACATCTACATAATAGAATATTACTCAGCCATTGAAAAATGAAATCATAAAATGCACAGGTAAATGGATCAATCTAGAAAAAAACATTCTAAATGAGGTAACTCAGAAAGACAAGTATGACATATATTCACTTATATGTAGATATTAGCTATTGAGTCAGTGATAACCACAGACTTACAGAGAATCATATAAGTCAGGAATAGAGTAATGGCATAGGGATGGGGACAGATAGAGCTCCCTACAAAAGGGAAATCGAAAATGTCACTGCAACTGAGGTTGTGGGACCTAGGAGAATGGAGTCAATAATTGAAAGCGGACTAAAGCAATGGCCAAGTTCATTCAGAGCCTCAAACAATTTATACTCTGGAGGTTAAAGAGTGAGCAAAGTTCTTATGAGCTCGAGCTGTATACAATGATAAGGAAAACCTACACATGTCAAAAGTATGGTATATCTGTAAAGATATAGAAAGAATGGTTTAAACATTTAATTTAATAACAACAGAAAGTAATAATGAGTCACCAGAAGTAAACTCACTCTTGTCTGCTATAGCTGAGAAGAGCATGAAAAAAAATTCCAAGAATAATTCCATGTTTTTGAAGAATCTGAGGTCACAAGACCCTTGTCACTTCTTGGAGTATTCTCATAAAAACTCATAATTCTCCTCACATGACTCTATTTCACTTTCCAAGAAGAATGGACCAAAACTGAGGATCAAGTGGGAAGGGAGAGTAATGAGGGCGAAGGAAGGATAAAAAAATATTGTTAAAGACGGCTAAAATTAAAGTCCATTTGTGAGGTGGTATGAAAACTGAATACAGTAGAAGTTTCCTAACATCTATATTTCTAATGTATAATAGGAAGCTTTATATATGTATATATACATATATGACTTCTAAATTATATCACCAAGTAGAATAGAATAGATAGAATGAGTTGTATCTAACTGACATATTGTCCAAAGGCCTTCCATGGGAACGCCTTAGTAGTCTAGACTGTTGTCAGACACTATTGACACGGCCCCTTTGCTGAAGATAACACCTACACAACTCATTGAATGTGGAAAAGTCCAACTAACACTTACACAGAACCTTCATCCCTGAGCATGCAAATGAATGGCTCTCTGCATTTGTATCTGTTTCTTGTGTCTTTGAGGGGGGCTCTTTTCCTTCTGTTTATTTTTTTCTGTTCTGAAGTGTGTATTTTTGTTCTATTTTATTTTGCTTTGCCATTATCCCCTTGAAGCATGTTTGATTTTTCAACGAGAGACAGAAAGGGCGTGGATTCAGATGAAGAAGAGATGGAGAGGAAGTGAGAAGAGTAGTGGGGGGGGGGGGTAAATAGTCGTCAGGATCTTTAAGAAGTCTACTTACAATAAAAGAAAAAATATTCTAAATATCTCAACTGTGGACTCCTGTAAAAGGCAAAAACAAATTAAATACTTTCTTATTGAGGAGGGAAAAACCAGGCACAGACACAATCTGAATAAAGCAAAACCACACTGCAATAGTGTAAATAGCTCAGTGTCCAATACCCAGGACTCTTTCACTCACAATCTTCTGGCATCCTCCTAAGGCTTGAGTCTCTTTTTTGGCTCTAACCATACAGCCCATGTACCTTTTCTTCCAGGCTTTGGCAGGCCACTTTACTGTTGCTGCTCTTCTCGGTGGTGGCCCCATGATATCAGCATCTCCAATATCCCGGGATCTCTGTTGCAACAGTGATGTACTTTCACAAAGAGTCTCTCCTGGGCCCTCTTCATGCTGCCAAGTCTCAACTTCTCTGTGACCTCTCAATATTGGGGCTTCAACTGCTACTGTGTCTATACCTTCTCCAGTGGCCGGTCCTTGCTACTCACAAAGTCAGGCATCAACTGCTTTTCACAAACTCTTTATGCCTTCAAAACTTGTACCATCTGTGTGACGATTACACATTATTGCGTTTGATTGCCAGTATGGGGGACAACCTTGGCAGACTGTGGAACATAGCTCCTGTGCTGACTCCGAGGAAACACTTCTAGATTTTATCTCAGTGATGCTGGTGTCTTCTTAATCACCACTAATTTCTCAACTCTAACTAACCAGCATCAATTTTCTCAGTAAAGCAAAGGTTTTGCTTCAATTGTTCTGGTCTGTAGTTAATCACAGCTGATTCTTCAGCCTTAGCTAACCAGAATCACAGATTTTTCAGCTCAAAATCACAAGCAGCCATTAATAGAGTCTGCAAGCAACTCTCAAATTTCCCTCTGGAACTTCACAAGCTAGGCTTCCATTGTCTGCACTGTTTTTAGCATTTTCCCTACCAAGCTCCCACAGAGTAGTTCAACAAGCTTTGAACATTCAGTGACTTCAAGTTCCTAAATCCTTCAACAATCCTCCCCCAAAGCAACATGGTCAGGTCTGTAACAGCAATACTCCATGATCGCGCTACCAATTTGTCTTAGTTAGGGTTATTTTTGCTATAATGAAACACCATGACCATAAACAACTTGAGGGGAGGGTTTATTTCATTCACTATTCCATATAAGGGTTCATCAGTGAGTGTAGTCAGAGGCTGCTCGTTCATTTCCCGGCCACCCAGATCCGAAATAATCACAAAGAAATTATACTAATTGCAACACTACATGGCCAATGACTCTAGCATATTTTTGGCTGGCTCTCACATCTTAAATTAACCCATTTCTATTATTCTGTGTATCTCCACAAGGTTGTGGCTTACTGGGTAAAATTTCAGCATCTGTCTCCTTTGGTAGCTACATGGCATCTCTCTGACTGCCTTCTTTTCTCCTCTATCTCTGCTTGAAATTCCTGCCTTGCTATATTCTGTGATACAATAGGATCAAAGCAGCTTCTTTATTAACCAATGGTAATAAAACATATGCACAGCATACAGAGGGGGATCCCACATCAAGTGAGGGCAAGAACTCAAGCAGATCAGGAACCTGGAGGCAGGAGCAGATTCAGAGGACATGGAGGAGTGTTTCTTACTGACTTGCTCCCAACTGCTTGCTTATACTGCTTTCTTATAGAACCCAAGCCCAGGGGTGTCACCATCCATGATGGGACAGGCCCTCTCACATCAGTCACTAACTAAGAAAATGCCCTACAGGCTTGCCTGCAGCCTCCTCTTATGAAGACATTTTCTGAATCATGGATACCTCCTCTGTGATGACTCTGGCTTTGTCAAGTTGACGTAAAACTAGCCAGCACATAAAAAGACCACAAAAGCATCAAATTATATCTCAGTTTGCCTTCTTCTAATAAGTGACCATAAGAACTCCATGAAAACTGGTTCGCAATTTTTGAGTAAGAAAAATATTTAAGTGAACAATGTATAGCACTATGAGCAAGGAGGCTTGGCCAGACTGGAAAGCTGAGGAGGGGCAGAATGCAGAGGAGGTGGGGATAGAACCTAGCAGGGGAGGAGAGAAGGGCAGGGAGCCCAGCTGTGCAGGGGAGAGCTACAGCTTGCTGCTTCATGGCTAGACTTGAAGTAGGACTATTGGTATTCCTGCCCATTGTCTACTTCCCCCCAACTGATTATTAAAGGCAGGAACTAGTGCCACTACTTTTTTGTTTTCAAAGTATGCAGTGTGCGCGTGGTTCACTCTGACAAAAAAATCCCAGAGGTTGAGCATCAGAAACCCAAGGCAATCTCTCCCCAGTTGACTCAAACAAGAGAAAAACAGAGAATGAGCAAGGACTGCAAGAGTAGAGAATACTCTTCTTTGGATTTTTGTCTTGTTTGAGTCAACTGGGGAGAGATTGCCTTGGGTTTCTGATGCTCAACCTCTGGAATTTTGTTCAGTGTTCCCTCACGATCCCATTTTAGTTTTCTCTACTTTCCTTCTGAGCATTTTTCCCCTTCTTTGTGACAGTTTGACTTATCTGTATTGGCCTTTGGGTTCTCAGTTTCATGTATGTTTTCCTCACCATATTACATCCCTGGTTTATTCCACCATAGCTTGGATGCACTTGTTAGGAGGAGCAAGCAGTTGAATGAGCGAGTGTGAAACTTAGGAGAGGTGGAAGCTGAATATTGAGTTTCCCACTTAGGTATCATCTTCCTGAGCCCAACTGGAATACACTGCGTTACCTTACTTGATCACCAGTTTGCTTGATGACCTCACCTTACCAAACATCTCCTTTGGATGCTGCAAAGAAAACTCAGATTGAAATAAATACCCAGTGTGATTTAATAAAAATAGCACCAAATAGGATGGTCAAGGCATGACCAGATCAAGAGGGCTACACAGCAGTTATAGGATTGAACTTCACTAGAGTGCTTTTGCTGCAAAGTCTCTTTTGTTCTTTCTCCAGGACGCACCTTAGCCTTATGCTGCCTGATGTTACATTGATCTTCAGAGAATCCGCACCTGAAGGAGAACCTCACTAGACACATTCCCTATGTTGTAGTCCTCGGCTCCAAATCAGCCCAAGAAAACATAAGAGGTTCCTACAAAGAAAGATTTAATACAAGGCAGCCCAAAATCAGGGGAAGGCCAAGAGCAGGGAGGCCTGATCAGGACATTAGGACAGATTTGGGAGCTGAACTGTGACCCCGAATTTCAGTTGAAGCAAATATTTAAGCACAAAAGTCACAAACAGTTGTTGCCAAGTTATAATTGAATTTTCACCAATTAGAAATCAAAGATGAGGGGCTTAAGTGTTCCATCATTGCCAATCAATATACAATGCAGGATTTTCAGTCTTAACCAGTCAGATTCATTTGTTCTCTCTGTTGTTAGTAACAGCCATGATGTTTCTAGAGAATTAAAGATGCATGATCACCATTTCTATGGTTTAGGGATGAAGTTGTTCAGTTATTGAAAGGTTTTCAGCTCCCCCAGGGCTTGGGAACCTGAACCTTGTTTCACCCAACAGGCAAAATGAAGTCTGAAGTCAAAATGGCAATACTTAGGACAAGGTGCTTTGTGCCTGTTCTGAACATTCCCTCCCCCACCCCACGTCTTGGAACTAATAGGATGAATCCTCTTCTATGGGCTTGAATAAGAGGTTGTACTGTGCCCTTAGAATCATGAGTTTGACATCACCTATGTGATCTTGAACAAACCATGCAATGGCCTTGATAGCACAGGGGGCAAACAGTTTAACAAGGAACAGAAGGGTATCCAAAGATACCAGTTGAAAAGTGATTCATACTAGCTGGAACTCTGTCTTCTTTCCTCCTTCCTAGTGAGGGGATTTTCTTTAGGAATTAAATCAGACCTGAATTTTGGACAGATTGAAGGAGGATTTCCAAACATTATCTCATGGGGATTAGGTCATCCATGTAAGGGATAGTTTTGACCCAGAGGAGGGCAAAGGGAAGGAGTGCTGTCTAGTCCTCACCATTTTCTAGGGTTAATTTAGTTAAGGTCTCCTTTTTTTCCCTTTAATTAAGTTAAGGTCTTTTTTGTTCTTTCCTATCTAACAGGTTTTATTTCCCTGGACTATCCCAGAATGACTGACAAATATGCAACAGATATCCCCCAAAAGAGATCTGCCTTTGACCTAGCATTTTCATCCTGTTATGGGGGCAGCGATGATGTACTTTCTTCTGTATCTACTAAAATTGGGGCATTGACTGTCGGAGCCCAGGAAGGTTGAAAGGCTTGTCAAAGGCTAGGTGGGCAATGGGGCATTTATGAGAAGCATCTGATGAGCTGGCCCAGGTGAAGGAACAGAGAGCAATCACACTGGCTGAACTGGTTCACATCAGCTTTCAGCAAGTCCAGATCTCAGAAGTCTGCAGTCCACAGGTGCTCCCTGGGTGGTGTCTGTTAAATCTGCTGAGGCAAATATAGAATAAGAACAAAAGTTAAAATTTAGGAACTTAAAAGAGAACCTTATGTTTGAAACTTTTACTTATCTGGAGTCCGTTTGACCTGTGGCAGGTGGATCCAAGTCTTATGACTTCTTTGATTTTCTGAAGCTCACATGAATTTTTAGTTTACCAAAGGAGATAAAAATTCTAGATATATTAGCATTTTCATTGCACTGAAATCCATATTTTATCAAAAGCACTTAACAGGTGTCTGTAAAAAAAACCTGGAACAGGTTTACACCTTGGAGACATAGCAAAAGCTATGACTTTGGGTTAGTCTGATGAAAACCACCTTTAAGTTTATACTTAGAAGACCAAAGGAAATTTAAAATCTTGAGCTTATTTCTGAATAATGAGTAGTCAGTGCTCTATCAGTTTATCTGAATTCCATTTACTAGTATTAAAACTCTGAACCTCTAAAATGTCTGTGTAAAAATATACTTTTATTGAAGTTTGCAAGTCATACAGGGTGTATAAGATTAATGTCTAAGACCAATTGTCCTATCAAGTTTTTATGCATCTTTTACTACTAAGGGAGCACACAGAGGAACATAATCAGAAAAACTTCTGATGCGTGCCTCTCAAGGTAGCTAGAGCAAGCCAGTTCCATAGTTCTCTGCAATTTCTTTTCTTTTTTCTATTTTTTCTGTATTATACTTATTAGCACTTGACATTTTATATATGAACCAATTTGATTATTATCTTCTCTCCCAATATCATTGGAAAGTAAAATTTATGAGAGGAAAAAAAACTCTATGCCAAAGAACCAATGCATTTGAACACTTTTCTTTCTGTTTACTCATTTATCAGAGATAGGATTAGTTAAGTTGCTTTAGTGAAAAGTTACATCTGAAACCTGTTTATTCTTCAACGTGAAGCTTGTGAGCAAGGCAAGCCTGTTTGCCTTTTCTGAACAAAAGACCTAGTAGCTTTAACTACCTAATGAACTAACTAATAAACTAACAAGGTGGCTGTAGCCTTGAGGGAAGGAGCTGACTGTCTGTTAAAGTTAGCATAGCCATAAGTGTGATCAGAGACTTGAGAAGGATTAACCAAAATGGCAAAAGCTAGCCCATGGTCCATACCTAGACAGATATCCCAAGTTCCTCTTGTCTCCATGATGATGAGGGTCCATGATCTTCTTGGAGACCTTAGGAGTCACTGATAGAGGCTGAGAATCTCAGTCATTTAAATTTAAATAATTCAAAAACCACATCCAGCAAATCCCCGACAGTTTAAGGACATGAACCAAACAACCCTTGTTTATTTTTAGTTATTTGTTTTAGGTTATAATTTGAAAACATACAAGACACTAGAAAATTTTTTCTTGTACTGGATTACATTAGTTCTTAGCACGACTTTTTTTTTTTTTTTTTTTGGTTTTTCGAGACAGGGTTTCTCTGTGGCTTTGGAGCCTGCCCTGGAACTAGCTCTGTAGACCAGGCTGGTCTCGAACTCACAGAGATCCGCCTGCCTCTGCCTCCTTAGTGCTGGGATTAAAGGCGTGCGCCACCATCGCCCGGCTTAGCACGACTCTTATAAGTATAGTTTTGAATATCTCAAGGCTTAATCGTCTTTAACAGTTTACAATGTTAGTCTTAAAAATGATAATTTCTGAATTGAAGCTCTTTCAAGTATCAAGATAAGACTTTTAATTCATAAACATAGTCTACAGGAAAACTGTTAATTTTTCTGATTCTTATATAGTGTACCATTGAGGAATATTATGGGAACTCCTTCAGCCAAGAGCCTTTAAGATACCAGCCCACTTGAGCATGGTCTCTTATACTATAAATGCGGCTGTAAAGCATGCAATCGGTCTCTTGTTTCTGGCTCTCACTTCCAGGGGCTAGATTCAGTTCCTGTGATCATCAGAGGACTGTGATCTGTGAATATACCCCTAAATAAATAACTCTTTATTATATATAATTCTGAACTAGTGTGGAATATTTTGTAACTTTTGTCATCAGAAGAACATAACAGTTTATTGTATAACAGTTTATCAAAATAATTATACCTTACTAAAGCTAGCAAAAACAAGGAGGTTAGACATATACCTTTAAGCCAGTTTTTATAAGCTTGAATAAACCTAAAGTATGGAGAGACATTCATTAAACCAGTGGTTTTAAGTTCTTTGTCAGAGTGCATAAGTCATCTTATTACTAAATCATAGAATAGAAATATTCCAGTTTCTGTTGCTTAGCAGTTGTGGCCCTAACTTTATTTAGTTTGCCAGTGACTACATTGGGCATTTGAGATTTTAGTGCAATCTTGAGCCTTTCTCAGGATGAGTTTTTATGCATAAAAAACACATTTTGGGTTGACACATTTTAGTTAACAAAAAGTCAGAAGCAGAACTAAAGGGGTTAAAAAACAAGTTAATACACTTGAACATTTACCCAGAACTATAAACGTTGATGGATTAGGTCTTATTTTTAATAATTAACTATATAACCTTCTAATTAGTAACCCTGTGTTAAAGTTTTGAGTTAACCTTTCTTTTTGTTACAAATATAGATTTTATCCATGCCCAATAAATTTATAAGCCAATAATTCCTTAGCTGTTCTACTCTTGTTCCCTTCTGCCAGTCAATTTTTTTGATCCCAGACATAGATACGTTAAAAGCATGTCTGGGTCAGAAGAAGGGTAGGCCATAACCCAGTTCCAGAGCCAGCCCTCCAATGAGACAGAGCAACATAAAGCAACTTTAATATCATCCATAACCAATTGACATTTGAATCCCTATTACATTAGATCCAATGGCCAGACAGCACAGAGATAAAATCTGAGCACAGGTGATTGATCACAACAGTAACAGATGAGCTGTAACCAAGACACATAGAACACAGTAAACTCATACCTTCATTATTAATCAGACACAAACACGCAGTGGCCACATTCATGCATTTAAGCATGAAAACAAATTGACAAAACTGTTCTTATTTCCTCCAGCTATAATTTCAAGGAGGGGTGCCTTGAAACCTATTGGATCCATTTCTCATAAACACCAGAGAAGGCTGCCTATAAGCCAAAGCACCGAATTCTGCAACCGCACACTGTCATTGAACTACTTCAGGTTACAGCTCTGGGCGGTGGTGCTTGGCTAAGGAGCTACACTGCAGCACTTCTCAGTTTCTGTAAAGGAGCTGCGTTTTGGTTTTGTCTCGTTTTAATTCAGAGCAACAAGCATGCAACCAAACAAAACGACAGACACAAACTGATGGATCTGGACAGACTGGCATGCCCAGAACAACCAATAGAGTTGGAAAATAGATGGGAGAGAAGCAGATGTTCCACCAGCAGGACCCAGACATCCCACTGCTCTATCAATGAGGCCCAAGAGGCAGATGAGGCGTCATCCCTGGGAAGAATATATCTCCGGAAATGCTGTCCTTCTATTGGAAATCCTTAAAATGTTTCAAGACAAGGTCTAGGGGTGCAGGGAAAACTGAAGAAGCTTGACCTATGATCTCAAAAGTATGAAACAAAACAGAAATGAACAGAGAAAAACAAAAACCAAAGCTGACAGTCAAGGACAGATTGCCTGGACAACACAGAAACCATTAAAGGGGACAGAAAACCAGAGACAGATGCTGCCCCAGGAGAAACCTGAGAGGAATCAAGATGCTTCTCATGCTCTAATCCTAGTAAGTTTATCCTTTGGGTCCCAGGTAGGCACCTACCAGAAACCAGAAACTTGGCTTACCTCTAGAGGTCCAAAAGACTGAAAACCAGTCCCAAGTACTGACAAATCTGCCTTGGGAATTCTAGTTAGTAAGCATTTGGATTCCTAGACAATACACCAAAATACTGTAGTCTGAGTCTCTGAACCAACCCAAGGAAACATAAGAGGTTCCCACAAAGCTAGATTTAGTACAAGGCAGCACAAAATAAGGGGAAGGCTAGGGGCAGGTAAACCTGATCTATGAGGACTATAGGACAGATTTCGGACCTGAACTGTGACTCCGAATTTCAGTGGGAGCAAGTATTTAAGCACAAAAGTCACAAACATTTGTTGCCAAGTTATAGTTGAATTTTCCACAATCAGAAATCAAAGATGAGGGGCTTTTGTTAAGTGTTCCATCACTGTCAACTGACATACAATGCAAGATTTTTTATTTTTTATTTTGTATACATTTGGTTTTTTTTGAGACAGCATTTCTCTGTAGCTTTGGAGCCTATCCTGGAACTAGCTCTTGTAGACTAGGCTGGCCTCGAACTCCCAGAGATCTGCCTGCCTCTGCCTCCCGAGTGCTGGGATTAAAGACATGCGCCACCACCACCCGGCTACAATGCAAGATTTTTGGTCCAACCAGTCAGATTAATTTGTTCTTTCTGTTGTTAGGAACAACCATGATGTTTCTAGAGAACTAAAGATGCATGCTATTTCTATGGTTTAGGGGTGAGGTAGATCAGCTATTGGAAGATTCCCAGCTCTCCTAGGGTCTGGGAATGTGAAACATGTTTCACCCTACAGGTACAATGGAGTCTGAAATAAAATGGTAGTACTTAGGACAAGGTGATTTTTAGATCTTCATAACACCTAAACCTCTTAGTCTCCATAGTCAGGAGTTGAATAGTCTCTAGTATTTATGAATTACAAAGTCTGAAATATTCAGTTACAGCAGGAAAAAAAAAACAGCGTGAGGAATGGAACCCAAGTCCTTCCATGTAAATGTCTACATCCCTGAAACTTAAGAGTTCCATTGCAGTTCACGTCCACTCAACCCCCTCATTTCAAGACTTCATTACTTCTTGTCACCAAACTACATTCTGCTTTTCATTCCACCTCTCCTGACCACCCTGATGGTTCCTTATGCAAACCAGGTTAAGTTTCTCATTGCTTTCAGCAAAGTGAAAAATCCATGGGAATTCTCTCTGGGCTTACTCTCCTGAGATATACCAGTTACTTAAAACTTCATGCTATCTCATAGTATTACCCCTCTGTTTTCCTATCTTCTCACGCATGCTACCTGAGGACAGGGCAAGCATTCTTTCTAGAGTTGTAGGTATGTATGCCTGTGTCCCGATCCCATATGGACTGAAAGCCTAGCACACCCTCATTTCATTATCTGCTGTGTGAATTTCATGATTCCGTCTAAGTTCTTACAGCCACTTATTGAGCCAGTAGTTAGTGTTTCATATGTGTGGGGTGACAATACTGTGCGCAGAGTAGACTAGCTTCTCTGAGGCCCAGTTGGTCCTATGGACCCTAGGTACGACATTATCTCCCACATGCTAACACTCCCTATAGACTGCCCAACAACCCCATAATGTACACCCTCTCCTGGGCTTCATATTCCAGCCCACAACTCTGCCAAAGCCCTTCTTCTTTACCAGAGGCCAAGCCAAATTCTAGGGATCCAAGGTAAGTCACTGCCTATAGCCAGGAAACACTCACTAAACCTGGCTCAACAGCCACGAACTGAACCTGCTCCCCTGAGTTCCATATCCCAGCCCACAAACTCAGCAGTAAACTTCTGAACTGGAGGCCACACTGTTCTAGGAGTCCCATAGACCTAACAGGTACACAGAACCTCAGATGTCACACAGGAACTTTGTGCCTTAGAGGCAACTTTGGAACTCAAAACTCCAGAGGGTTTAGGAGGTAGAGGCAGGTGAATCTCTGTTAGTTCAGGGCTGGCCTGGTCTGCAGAGTGAGTTCTAGGACAGCTAGGGCTGTTACACATTTACCCAAGAAACCTTGTCCTGAAAAACCAAAAGAAAAAAAATAAACACTGGAGGCTTCATACTGGACCTAAAGACTCATTAGTCACCCAAATCCCTGGCCACTTAGCCCAGAGGGCTAAGGAAAAAATGGAAACCAAGGAACATCCATCCAGCAAAGATAAATTTAGGATTAAATACCTATACTTATAATCATCCCAAGCCCAGACACCTAAATGCCAATATAAGAACACATTCAGCAACAGAAAGTGCAGTGTGGCACCACCAGAGCCCAGCTATTCTGCAAGAGCAAGAAATGAATATTCCAATACTGCTGAACCACAAGAAAATTACTTTAAAGGCAATTTTATGAAAATGATAGAGGTGCTTAAAGAGGAAATGAAAAATCCTTTAAAGAAACTGAAGAAAAGACAAACAAAAAAATGTAGGAAATTAATAAATCCCTTAAAGAATGTGAAGAAGGCCAAGAAAAAAAGAATCAAACAGGTGAAGGAAACAAGATCTGAAAATGTAAAGAGAAGCAATGAAAAAAATACAACAAATGGAGGCAATTATGGAAATGGAAAAATCTGGGAAAGTGAACAGGAACTACAGATGAAAACATCACCATCAGAATACAGGGGGTGGAAGAGAGAGAAGATAAGATATCCATAAGTCAAAGAAAACTTTCAATCTAAAAAATTCCTAACACAAAACATCCAGAAAATCTGGGACACTATGAAAAGACCAAACTTAAAAAGTCCAGTTGAAGAGAGGAAGGAGGGATTATGTGATCACGTAGGGGGCAAGATCACAATAGAAAACTCCACGGAGACAGTTGACCTGAGCTAGTGGGAGCTCACAGACTCTGGGCTGACAGCTGGGGAGCCTCATGGTACCAAACTGGACCCTCTGAACATGGGTGACAGTTGTGGGATTTGGTCTGTTTGTGGAATCCCTGCAAGTGGATCCAGGATGTATCCCATTTAGAGTCCATTCCCTATTGTGGGATATCTTGCTCAGCCTTGATGCAGTCGGGAGGGATTTGGTCCTGCCTCAACTTGATATGCCAGGCTTAGTTGAATCCCCATGGGAGGCCTTACCCTCTCAGGAATAGATAGAGGTGAAGGGGAGGTGGGTAGGCGTGGCAGGAGGAAAAAGAAGGGAAACTGTGGTTGGTATAATAAATGAATTTAAAAAAAAAAGAAAAAAGAAAAAAATCTAACACCACTTCATGATAAAAGTCTTGGAGAAATCAGGGATACAAGGAACATACCTAACATAATAAAGGCAGTATGTAGCAAACCAAGAGCTAACATAAATTAAATGGAAAAAAAGTCAAAGCAATTCCACTAAAATCAGGAACAAGAGAAGACTGTCTACTCTCTCCATATCTATTCAATACAGTACCTGACGATTTAACTAGAGCAATAAGATAACTAAAGGGGGTACATGTTGGAAAGGAAGAAACCAAAGTATTGCTATTTGCAGATAATATGGTAGTGCACATAAGTGACCCCAAAAATTTTTCCAGGAAACCTCCTACATGTAACATGAATAATAAAAACTCAAAGACAGATATTGGGGTTCAACCTGAAGATCAAAAAAGTGTAACCAGAGGCTGCTTGTTCATTTTCTGGCTGCCCAGACCCAAATAATCATAAAAATGCTATATTAATTACAACACTGCTTGACTGGCCTATTTCTAGCTAATCTTAAATTAACCCATTTCAATTATTTTATATTTTACCATGTGGCTCATTGTTTGTTAGCTCTTGCTTCTTGGGCAGTTATGTGAGTGATGTCTTCCTCCTTTGGCAGCTACATGGCATCTCCTTGACTCTGCCCTTTCTCTCTCTCTCTCTCTCTCTCTCTCTCTCTCTCTCTCAATCTCTCTCTCCATATATATATATATATATATATATATATATATATATATATATATATATATCTTTTCCAGCCTGGCTACATTCTGTCCTTCCATAAGCCAAAGCAGCTTTACTCATTGACCAATAAAAGCAACACATATACAGAAGGACATCCCACATCAGAAAAGCAGCCAGCCACTGGCTCTTACCTCTACCTCAAATAGAAATGGCAGTCCTGGCTCCAAATCCTCAGAATGACTGAGTGTGAAACCTCTCTCCTTCTGTCTTGTATTCCTCTTTATTTCTGGGATTAAAGACATGCACCACTACCACCCAGCTTTTATGGTTAACTAGTGTGACTGCTGGGATTAAAGGTGTGTACAACCACTGCCTAGCATCTATATGGCAGACTAGTATGGCTGCTTTGCGTTGACCTTCAGGCAAGTTTTATTTATTAAAACACAAATAATATACCACTAAACCTACATGTGATAAACATCTTCAGCAAAGTGGCTTGATACAATGTAAACAAAAAAATCAACAGTCCTCCTGTATACAAACAGTAAATGGGCTGAGAAAGAAATTAGGGGGGACACATGAATAACAATAGCCACAACTCATATAAAGTATACTTGTGTAATTGTAACCAAGCAAGTTAGAAACATGTATGGCAAAAACTTCAAGTTTTTGAAGAGAAAAATTGAAGAAGTTATCAGAATCATAGAGATTTTCCATGCTCATGGATTGGTAGAATAGTAAACATGGTAAAATGATCATCTTACCAAAAGCAATCTACAGATTCTATGCAATCCCCATGAAAATCCCACCACAATTCTTTACAGTCCTTGAAAGAACAGTACTCAACTTCATATGAAAAAAAATGAGGATGGCTATAACAATTCCATACAAAAAAAAAGCTGCTGGAGGTCCCACCATCTATGATTTCAATCTCCACTACAGAGCAATAGTAATTAAAAACTGCATGGTATTGGCATAAAAACAGACATGTTCATCAATGGAACAGAATTGAAGACCCTTATGTAAATCCATATACCTACAGATACTTGATTTTGATTTTTAAAAAAGCCAAAAATATACAATGGAAAAAAAGCATTTTCAACAAATGGTGCTGATCTAACAGGAAGCAAAAGAGTACAAATAGATCCATTTCTATCACCCTACACTTGGGGTCACAGAGGCTCACAAGGACTGAACTGCGAACCAGGGAGCCATCATGGATGGGATTGACCTAGGCCCTCGGGGCATAGGTTATAGTTTGCAGCTTGGTCTTCTTGTGGAGCTCCTAACAGTGGGAGCAGAAGTTTTCTCTGAAGCTGTTTCCTGCTTTTCGGACCCTTTCCTCTTACTGGGTTCCCATTCTAGCCTTAATAAAAGACCAGGTAAGTAGTCCTTCCACAACTTGATATTCTAAGATTGGCCAGTATAGAAGGGAGACCTGCCCTTTTCTGAAGAGAAGGGAGGGGTGGGGAGGGAGAGTAGAGTTTGGGAAGTGAAACTGGGAGGAGAGGAAGGAGGGAGGGGAAACTGTATTTGAGCTGGGGAGTAATTAGCTACTTAAATGATAGTTAATAAAAAAATTTAAAAATCACACATGGAATTTAATTCTCTTACATAAACATAATAAAATGCATGGAAATCAATTTATTACTATATTTTGTTTTATCTAGTATATTCAAAATAATATCATTTTGCTATATAATCTATGTTAAAATTACTGTAATATTTTATGCTCTTTTACCCTATAGCATATGTCAATTCAGATTAGGCATGTCTTAAGGTCTTTTGTGACTAGTGGCTATCACATTGGATGATATTTAAACCTAAACTAAGGTTTCAAGTGATCAAGGCCAGAGAGTACTATGTGATAAAAAAAATAATAATAATGTAAAGTAGAGCTATGAGGTAGACCTCACCTGGAGGAATGGCTGACTATGGGACTGGCAGAACGAACAGAGTTTCTAGCAAGGCAAACTATGTATGAAAGTCCAATAGAAGGAGGTGCCCCATGAACTTCAGAGCTGGTCAGGCCGAGAAGGAGGAGTGAGGAAAGACCATGGGCCTATCACAATCACTTAGACGTGTGTTTGGTGTCAAGAAGAGAAGCTACCGAATCCACCTGCTCTTCCATTCTGTCTCAGGCAGGGTGGACTCAAACGAGGCAGCAGCTTCAGGTGATTTCATCAATGACACCAGAAAGAACAGGTAGCAGAAGGCTCGGCCTGATAAGGAGGTAGGTACCAAGGCAACCTAAGCAAACGCGCAAAAATCTCGGAGGAAAGATGTAGCATTTCCTGAACAACTTTGAGTAAACCATGCTTATGGGGACAGGGTCATATAGGCTTCCTTTATTTAGATTACAGAGGACTTGGTGTATGGTTTTGGGGAGTCAAAACACTGCCCCAACTTGATGAAAATAATAAAACACAAGAGATTCGGCACTAATTCAGTAGATCTAATGGGCTACTATTTTGAAGCGTGGCCATCTCCTACTAGAAAAAATTAATTTTTTAGACTATACCATGCAGGAAAGCATCCTAGTGAACATAATAAATCAATGGTGTCAGGACTAGATTAACTACTGAGAGAACAGGCAGAATCATAATTAGAGTCATTGTAATAATGAAGTTCAAAGGCCAGAGAAACTGAGATTACTGGATCGTTTGATTTTTAGACTTAAACAATGAGTTATTGGAGATGATGGCACTCTCATTTATATCCTGTCCCTTCACATCAATACTCTAGACTGTAATCGCTAAGCAGCACCCTCCTGAACGTTCACAAGAATTTGTTTATCTCTGGTATGTGTCTGATTTTTCATTACGGTGCCAGTCTCGCTTTTTGAATTTGATGTGTAATTTCAAAGCAGAAAAATCAAACTCCAGTTTCTATATTAATTACAGGAATTACCCAATTCCTCTTCAAAGCATTAACAGGGCCTGCAATATATTAAACTTTCGGATGAGCCCCCATCAACTCTGATTCTAATGAGATGCTGTGGCTTCCCCTGGCAGCTAATTAGTGTTATTCATATAGCCACCTTTAGTCCATGAAACTTAAAAAAAGAAAAAAATGTGTTTGAACCCAGGTAAGGGCAGGGAGAGAGCGTCCTGTAAATACATTATTTTCTTGGCTGTTTTAATGGAATATTAGATGAGGTATTAGAAATAAATCCCACTGAAAGTGTACTTCCTCCAGCTTGCTACAAATATTTTGAATATAAATTCTGGCATGAACTAAATTATCTGGCTTCCACCCTATTTCTGTTCATCAATTTCCATCCTCGACTTTTAAGAATATCATTGGGTTTAGTATCTTTTGTGTTCTTTCCAACATGAAATATCTTTGAATCTTCTCTTCTGCTGGTCTTTTATATCCAACATTAATTTATCTCTCTTTCAAAATAATAATAATAATATTTATTATATGTAATAGCATGTATATATATGTTTGCATATTATGTATTTGTATATTTATATGAACAGTTCTATTGATTTAAGAGTGGAGTAGATTATTAAAAGTGTACTTGCTTCAATTTAAATTTTTTGCCAGGATTACTATTTGAATGCCAATTCTTTTTACCAAAAAGGAAGCCAAAACTTGAAAACCAGTGCTTGAAACTGTAAGTTGCCTCAATGGAGTCCTTAAATAACTAAGAACTGTTCTAAAGGCCTAACAGAAAGTTTGAAGGATTATGTGACCTCAGTTTTTTTTAATTTATCATTTTTTTAATTTACTTTACATACCAGCCACAATTTCTTCTCCCTCTCCTTCCATTCTTTTCCCTCCCCAACCTCCCTTTCACCCCCACCCCATCTACTCTTCCCCCCACTCCCTTCAAATGGGTTAAGGCCTCCCATGGGGATCAACAAAGCATGGCATATCAATCTGAGGCAAGACTGAGCTCCTCCCCCTTGAATCAAGGTTGAACAAAGCATCCCACCATGGAGGATAGGTGCCAAAGAGCCAGCTCCTGTATCAGGGACAGGTCCTGCTCCTACTGCTGGGGACCCCACAATAAACCAAGCTACACAACTGTCACTCACATGCAGAGGGCCTAGTGACCTCAGTTTCTTAAACCATTCTTAACTGCAGCAGGAAGTGCTGGTTTGAGAGAAACTGCCAAGGAAAGGGGGACCTGCAACTAATTCTTAAATGTAATACCACAAATGCTGAAAACCTTTTGAAAACCTTATATATTAATATAAACTCAAATTCTACTCAGGGCCAAAGTATAGAATAAAAAAGCTAGTGTTCCATCTTTTGCAAAACAGTTCTTCATAGTATCTGAAGATAATATTTAAATGCAACTTCAAGCTCTCATCTCTATCCTGGATACTCTATGCGTCTTATTGGCCAGTTCTCATCTCTACCCTGGATACCCATAGATTCTATGTGTCTTATTGGCCAGTGATCTTTTCCACCTGTATATAGCAAATGATACCTTTGAATTTTAAGGTGGAGAAAAAGATTTTCATTTTCTAGGCAGTGCTAAAAATACTGGAAGCATTGGTACAAAAGCTCACATCTGTCAAAAACCTGACATCAGATCGTTCTTTCCAATTGTTGGGATTTTCTTGGAGTTAAGAGTCCCCGTGGGTGTTCTAACCTTTAACTCTTTGACACAATGCTGCCATCCACAAAGTTCATACTCAAGAACTACTCCAATAAGCTGACAGGGAAAAAAATTCCCCACCTCATGATATTTTAAGTAAGGTTATAATTCTGTGTTGGGCCATGTTCATAGCACCATGTGACTCATAGGCTGCAGGCTGGCTGTGACTGCTAGATTTCCTCTGATGTGACTGATGTCCGGCCATCCTTTGTGTCTCCTCGTGAAGGCAACTGAGAAGGGCATGGAGATGATGGGCTGGCTCAACTTTCTCGTGTCTCTCTGGAACTGGAGCTGAAGTGTGCAGGAAAGAGCACACAGAACCTTTCCAGTGCGGTAGATATGCACTCCATGTAATTTTGTTTTTCCCAGCCAGAAGAGTCCTTTTTCCTAAAGGAGAGAGAGAGGAAGAGCTTTCCAAATAGCCCACCAACTAACTCTCTGCCCTATGGCTGTTACCAACGCACACAGGCATCATGTCCACAGCCAGCAGGGGCAGGCGTTTCTAAAGACCTTTCTCTGCAGAAGCTCTCAGAAGGAGTAGGCCTCCTTTCTCATCAGCCTCCTTTCTCTCATTTTAACTCAAATTCTGAAATGTAAATCAAGCCTTCCATACACTATTGGTTGCCTACCCAACCACGGTTTACTGCCTACTCCAACGTAATTGACTTCTTTTGTTACCAGTGTTACATGACTGTTTAGTAATCCACCAGGCTGTTCCTTGATGTCGAAAGAAAGAAGAATGCTCCCTATAGCGGCCATCATGGATCTTCTAGGTGTCTTGCTAGTGGCTTGTGTGGATATGACATGACACAGATCTCACTATTGAGACGTAAAAGGCTGTTTTCAGTGTGAATGCTGAGCTGGATTTTCATGGTAGGCTTCACTACAGAGGCATGGACATACAGGGGATTCGTACGGTAAACCTGTCCTGCCTTTGGTGTAATTATGTGAGGGAAATGTTTCAAATGAAGCATGCTAGTGGTCAGAGTGGAACACTGACAGGAAGCAAGCCCCGACATCATTGCCAGAATGATCACTGAACTGCCTCTATATTTATTATGTGAAATAAAATACTGCTCATTGTTCAAAACACTGTTAGTTGGGTTTCCGCTGCTTGCAACCTGAAACTCCCTAATACATAAAAACCCTTTCACTTTCAAAAAGGACAAATTAAATTTCAACAGTACCGAAATAGTACCCTGTCCCTCCTTGCAGTGAGAGTTAAAGGAACATTTTTAGATCACCTGCAGTGGTCCAGGCTTCCAGGTACAAGCTCACTCCCTATTTTCCCAGTTGCCCTCTATGCTCAGTTTAATATACCAGGAAGCAGAGGAACTTGCTCAAAATGACACCTCTTGGTTGCCAAGAAGCTGAAAACACAAGGCTGCTGACTCCGAGGCTGACATTCTCCCATATGCCAATTTTCATCCAGATAAATGTCTTCATGATGGACATAGAAAGGCCGGAATGTTAAGGCAAGCTTGCTTTTCCCAGGCCAATATTTCAACAAAGGCCAAACACATGTTCATGCGAGGCATGCCATGCATCTCGGTGTCGTTCATCCTCTGCCAACAGTTCAGAGCCAGGCCGTTCTTGTTCTCCACAAGGAAAGGCAGGAGTGCTTGCATGGGTGTCAGCCCACAACTAACTCTTCCCCTTGTTATTCCATGTGGAAGCCATAAGACAAGTCCAACTGTTTTGAGAACATTTTCTTAACAGACATAAGAAGCCTATCTGAATGCTTTAGAATTTCTCATTTCCTAAAACTAGAAAAATAAAATTTGAGTAGATGGCTCTGAGGTCAGGATCATTTGCTGGTCTTGCAGAGGATCAAGGTTTGGCTTCCAACATCCACATGGTAATTCATAATCCTCTGTAATCCCAGTTCCAGGAGATCTGATACCCACTTCTGGCTTTGTGAATACTGTGTACACTTGTATTCAGATAAAACATCCATAGCACCCAGATAAAAATTAACAAAATATTTTTTTTGATTTTTTTTATTTAATTTTTTTTATTCATAAAAGAAGAATAAAGAAAAAAAAAACAAATTTCCACCTCCTCCCAGCCTCCCATTTCCCTCCCCCTCCTCCCACTCTTCTCCTCCTCCTCCCACTCTTCTCCCCCTCCTCCCACCCCTCTCCCCTTCCCCCCACTCCTCTCCCCCTCCCTCTCCAGTCCAAAGAGCAGTCAGGGTTCCCTGCCCTGTGGTAAGTCCTAGGTCCTCCCCCCTCCGTCCATATCTAGGAAGGTGAACATCCAAACTGGCTAGGCTCCCACCAAGCCAGCAGATTGCGTAGGATCAAAACTGCGTGCCATTGTCCTTGGCGTCTCATCAGCCCTCATTGTTCGTCATGTTCAGAGAGTCCAGTTTTATCCCATGCTTTTTTTGGTAACAGTCCAGCTGGCCTTGGTGAGCTCCCAGTAGATCAGCTCCACTGTCTCAGTGGGTGGGTGCACCCCTCGTGGTCCCGACTTCTTTGCTCATGTTCTCCCTCCTTCTGCTCCTCATTGGGACCTTGGGAGCTCAGTCCATTGCTCCAGTGTGGGTCTCTGTCTCTATCTCCATCCATCGCCAGATGAAAGTTCTAGGATGATATGCAAGATATTCGTCAGTATTGCGCTAGGATAGGGTCGTTTCAGGTTCCCTATCCTCAGCTGCCCAAGGAACTGACTGGGGACCTCAGCTTGGACACCTGGGAGCCCCTCTAGGGTCAATTCTCCTGCCCACCCTAAAGTGGGTCCCTTAACTAAGAATTGTGGTTCCGTGCTCCCCTATCCAACCTTCCTTTATCCCGATCCTCCTGTTTCCCCAAGTCCCCCCTCCTTCCCTTCTACCTTTTCTCTCCCCAATCTCCCCTTACCCCCATCCCACCCCACCCCCAAGATCCCACTTTTCTCCCCGGCAATTTTGTCTACTTCCCTTATCCAAGAGGATAACTATATGTTTTTCCTTGTATTCACCTTCTTACTTAGCTTCTTTAGGTTCGCCAATTGTAGACTCCGTGACCCCTATTTATGGCTAGAAACCAATTATGAGTGAGTACATCCCATGTTCTTCTTTTTGGGTCTGGGATACCTCACTCAGGATAGTGTTTTCTATTTCCATCCATTTGCATGCAAAATTCGAGAAGTCGTTGTTTTTTACCGCTGAGTAGTACTCTAGTGTGTATATATTCCATACTTTCTTCATCCATTCTTCCATTGAAGGGCATCTAGGTTGTTTCCAGGTTCTGGCTATTACAAATAATACTGCTATGAACATAGTTGAACAAATGCTTTTGACATGTGATAGAGCATCACCAACCCCGCAACAGACAAAGGTCTGATCTCCAAAATATATAGAGAACTCAAGAAACTAGACTTTAAAATGCTAATTAACCCAATTAAAAAATGGGGCACTGAACTGAACAGAGAATTCTCAACAGAAGAAGTTCAAAAGGCCAAAAGATACTTAAGGTCGTGCTCAACTTCCTTAGCAATCAGGGAAATGCAAATCAAAACAACTTTGAGATATCATCTTACACCTGTCAGAATGGCTAAAGTCAAAAACACCAAGGATAGCCTTTGCTGGAGAGGCTGTGGAGGAAGGGGTACCCTCATCCATTGCTGGTGGGAATGCAATCTTGTGCAACCACTGTGGAAGTCAGTGTTTCGGTTTCTCAGGAAATTCGGGATCAACCTACCCCTGGACCCAGCAATACCGCTCTTGGGAATTTACCCAAGAGATGCTCTATCACATAACAAAATATTTTTTAAAATGTAGTTAAGAATGATTAAAATTCTTCCCGATGAGGTCTGAATGATAGTGAGCTTTAATGCAATTTTCCATGCATGAATGCATTTGTGATTGATGTGTGTGTATCATGCTTTGAACATATCCTTCTTCCCTGATACTCTGCCTTACGGTTTGCTAAAATCTGAGAAATGCATAGTATATAACAATGTATGCTAGTTTTTCAATGTTTAGTAACTTCCTATGCCATTTTAAGAGTGTTATACCTATAGAACCATTTAATCATTACCAGAAATGGATTAAAACTTTTCAGTAGTAATTTATTAATTAATAATTAATAGTAGAATGCTCTCTTGATAGATGAGGACACTAAAGCATAGGGAATGCTAGTTAGAGTTGTTTAAAGTAGCAGGGGTAAAGCAGAGAGAGGCCAATGGCCCCAGACTCCACCTTACTCTTCACTTAAGACTGACTGGCAAGTCCTTAGCTGGTGTCTGACAGTCAGTTTTCCCCAAGACTTTGTTGAATGAGGACCTGGTGGCTGTTTTTATCAGAAGAAGGCCAAAATAAGTCACATAAACCTATCATGCATCAAAATAAGAAAGCATTCAGAAAATGACACAGAAACCCTGCCACCTAGTTACAGAGAGTGGAGGTGATGGATGTGTGGCCCTCACAGGCAGCAGGGCTACTAGGCAGGAAAGTGGCTCAATATCCGACAAAATAACATTACTGTATTTCAGTATGATTTCCCTTTAGACTGACCTACAAACATAACCACTGGCATTGTGTTATTTTTAAGTTTCAAAATTGGGTTTTGTAAAAAATCAGAGATTTGTGTTCTTAAGCATTTCCAAGATGCGGTGGAGATGCTTTCAGGTATCCCTCTGGCCTCCACTGGCTGCCTTGCATTCAAACCGATGGCCTCCAATATGGCCTATCCAGTAGGAGTCTAGTACCTTCTGCAATACTCAACTCTCCCCCCCTCTTTGGGGACTTCCCTGACCGCTCTTTGTCTCAGGCCACAGCGGGCCACTGTATCTCAGCGGTTTACTTTTCCTCCCTCGCCTGGAGACGGCTTTCCTCCACTGACTCTTGTTGTTTATCGGGGACAGGGAGGAGTGGTAGGAAGGTGGAGGATGAGAACAAGAGCCAGAGAAGGGTAAGAGTTACACAAGATTAAATGAAACTAGTGATCTTGGTCAAGTTTAGTAGAATTAGAGAAATATTGTAAGTACTGGTAATTAAAAATAACAGGTATAGCCAGCGGTGGTGGCGCACGCCTTTAATCCCAGCACTCAGGAGGCAGAGGCAAGCGGATCTCTGGGAGTTCAAGGCCAGCCTGGTCTACAAGTGCTAGTTTCAGGACAGGTTCCAAAGCTACAAAGAAACCCTGTCTCAAAAACCAAAAAAAAAAAAAAAAAAAAAGAAAGAAAAAATAATAACATGTATAAAAAACTGTAATAAAAGAAGGAGAATTTGTACTGTACATGCAAATATTCCCATCACCTCTTTAAAAGGGAAATAGATTTTATTTTGTTTCTTCATAAGACAAAGGAAAACTTTAGAGCAGTATAAGAACCTTTTTTTCCCAAATATCACTGTCTGAAAGTTGACAGGCTGTCAGGAAGTGAGTACTGATAAATGCCTCCTAAGTCCTTCAGATTAAACAGTCTACCTCCCTTCCGTAACCTCAACAACTAAAAAGATTATGTTTCTAAAATGCCCTACAGGAAGAGAATTCTAAGTTGAAAATGAAAAACCTTTATGAGATAAGGAATGTTCAAAAACATTAATTCATGAAAAAGAATCTTAAAATATTATACATATGTGCAAAAACTATAACAATGAAAACCCATACACAGCAAGTAAACACTCTAGTGATCCTACCAGGAGCCACGGGTTATTAAAAATCCCAGTGCCAGTTGTAGGACACTTCCCATTAAATTGTTGGTCAGAGTGTCTCAGAGACCACCCCCAATCGATATGATCTATTGCCATTGCTCTTGGTCTAATCATGCAAAAACAGAAAGGCTGTTATACGGTATCCAGTCACTTTCTGATTGAATTTAAGATCTGTTACACAGGAGGAAACTCTTGCCTGCTATTTTAGGTCTGGCAAAGAACTTGTGGCTGGGGAGTTTCAAGGTTCAAGGAGGGAACATACTGTTATTTTTCTAAGCTGACATACTATCAAATTGTCTTCAAAATAATTCTCTCTCTACTAATATATTAGTGAAGGTGTCAACCTTCGTCAGAGAAGCTTGCCCATACTCTACCTCCCACACATGCTCATGCAGCAACCATATTAAAACATGATGAATCATGCATGCAAAAGACAAAGGAAGAAAGGGGTTGTTGGGGGTTTTGGTGGGAGAAAAACACATGAAATAGGGTAAAGGGTGGAGAGGAACTAAAACTCATATACACGTATGAAAATGTCAAAAATAAAAAACAAATGTTGAAAAATCTTTTAGAATTATTTTTTTTTTGCATAACTGAGCGAATGCCCATTGGCTGTGATACAAAATTTTCAGACTGTCTGTTGCTCAAGGTTTTCGCTTTTATTCATTGTCAGAGAAATGCTTGTGCTCCGTGGGTGTTGCTCTAGAAAGGCGACAGATTGTGGGGCATTTTCTCCTACAGGCTCCTCGTCTGCCATCTCCTTCCTCCAATAGGCCAATGCCCTTCTGATTTTAGAAGTTGGAGTTATTAGTTTTATCTCCCAAGTCCCACTCTGCTGTGGGCTGCAGAATAACTTTAACATTTCAAACAGCATTTCTTGGTTACTTTGAACATTTTCTCTCTATCATTAAATGAGGGCATTTAGTCAAACTCCTGATCACAAAGTTTTGCTACATCCAGAAAGATGTAGAATTCTTGTACACAGTACTACCAGCATCTCTGGGAGAGCAGGACTCCTGGTTTTTGCTTTCTTCAAGAAGAAAGCCTAGTCTGAGACTCAATTCTTCTCTGTAAATCAACTGTATGAAGCCTCTACTCCTGTGTGGCCACAGATTCAACTCCCACTTTCCTTCTTCCAAATCCCAGTATTCCCCTTCTATAATTATCTAGCATGGTGAGCAATCAATATTCGCTTGTTCTCTGAATAAATTTCGCTAGATTACTGAACAGAGATAGAAAAGTAAATCTGACTATGATAGAATTATGCTTCAGGGAAATGCATGGTAGAAAAAAATAATTGTGTATACTTCTCCCAAAAAAGGCATCTTCCAATTATGGACTTTATTAAGTGCCTTTTTTAGACCTGCACTGCAAATTATAGAAGAGCAAAGTCATTCCATATTTAAGAAGCTTTAGTATTAGTTAAAAGTTATTTCTGTATATTGATTCAGAAGAGGGAAACACATGTGAAAGAGACGTGCTCAAATTTAAAGCTTGCATGGAATGCAGGTAGAAAGGTAAAGGATGGTAGGCTTCTGAGGAAAAGAAATCTTTGTATTCAAGTTTCATTATAAACATTACAACCAGAATGGTTTAAGATTATTTTCCGATAAAAAATGCATTTATTATTTCCAGGATATACAAACAGCTTGGGGAAGAAAGGGAGACACAAAGAACAGAGGGAAATGTGCCAGATAGGAGAATTATGCAAGAATAAAGAGAACAAAGGAATGAAGAAGTAGAATTGAGAAAGAGGAAATGGGATATAATTTTCCCTTAGTATCTGGCCTAGTTTGATGTGGTGGTTTGAAAGAAAATGGTCCTCAAAGGGAGTGGTACTAATATTAGGAGGTATGGCCTTATTAAAGGAAGTGTGTCACTGTGGAGGTGGGCATTGAGGTCTCCTTTGCTCAAGATACTCCCAATGACACAGTCTACTTCCTGTTGCCTGAATATCAACACGTAGCAGCTCCTTCCCCGGCACCATATCTGCCTGCACACAGCTATGTTCCCCACCATATTAATAATGGAATTAACCTTTAAAACTGTAAGCTGCCACCTCAATTAAATATTTTCCTTCATAAGAGTTGCCATGGTCATGGTATCTGTTCACAGCAATAGAAACCCTAACTATGACACTTGCTTCCTGTTTCTGTGTTTAAGCACTGACCAAAACAAACTGGGTTGGGGGGAAGGCTTATTTCTTCTTACTGATTGGTGTGGACCACAGTGTGGACCACATGGTGATCGTTGCTGCTTGACAAAGTTCCAGTACTTTGACATTAAAGACCACACTCCTCCAGCAACTTTTTACATTCATTGTTAATGATTCTTAGTATTAATAACCAGTTTTTTTGTTGACTTGTGTAAAGGATGAAAGTGTAGAATGGGAGCTTCTTTACACAAAATAACTCTTTGGGAAAAAATTCCCACTACTGTAGAACCAGGAATTCCATTGTGTTCTCCTAATTACACCAAGAACAGGAAAGCTAGGGATTTACTAGACACTCCTGATCCCAAGGATGGAGAGTCTACGATTCAGATCCAGAGCCTGAGGCCATTAAGGGCAAGAGTTCAGATAATAAGTGTAGAGAATCAGAATGGTACAGTATAATGGAAAAAGAGTAAGACAGCAGGACCTTCCCTTTTGGGGAGCATAATGAGGGGAACAGGCCCATATAATAACAAATTGTAGTATAGTGTCTGCTCCCCAGAAGAAGTTTTCCAGAGGTCAGACATTTGGATAAAGGTCTCCATTCCTCCCAGGGTTTGAGGAAAGTTCCTGCTTGCAAATAAGGGAGGCATTCTCAACCCTAGCTAGAGAAGCTTGTGACCCTTTCATTTACACATGACTGGAGCCTATTGTCAAGGCCAATGTTAGAGTCCTCAATCCCTGATGTCAAGTCACACCCCAACTCACATGCACCTTATCTCCAGCTTAACCCTGTGTGCAACTATAGAGTATAAAATGTGTAGCCTTTTCTCAATTAAAGGCTGCTGGCAACCATCCTCATTCACCTTCCACTTGTGTCCATTTCTTTCTTCCCCACCCCTGCCAATTCCACACATTCTCTTTGGGACCTGAACCCATTGCCAAAGCAGCACATGGCAACTGGTTATTGTCTATCACCTGGAGAAGCCAAGACAAGAACTCAAGGAAAACCATGAAGGCAGCAACGGAAGCCGAGGTCACAGAGAAACACTGGCTTACTTCCCATTGCTTTCTCGGCTTGCTTATACTATTCACCATCACCTGGCCAGGGATGGTACCACCCATAGTGGACTGGGCCCTCTACAGTCATCATTCATCAAGAGAATGACCAATAGATATGACCACAGGCCAATCTGACAGTGGTAATTTAGGTTCTTTCTTAGGTTTAGGTTAAGTTGACAACAATGAACTAGCACAATATCTAGAAAGACTTAGTGATTGAATACCATGTACATACCAATGTCTATGTATCAACTCTTTTTAGATATTTGCAGTTAATTTATAGAAATCTTCCTATAAATGGTAAATACTCTTTAGATTGCTTATGTGTGAGAATCAAAGTTACATTTTAAGTTTTAATTACTATGCCATGAAAAAAATAATGACTCTGATCTGCAAGCCCTTTGCCCAAGGACAAACAGTTCCTGAGGCTATTGACGGTGGGAGCTAACAGGCCCAATGTTTCACTCCCCTAAACAACTTTGTTTGACCAAGCTACACTGAATTGATCACATGTGGGTGGGAGGTTACTGGGTAAGAAATGTGTCAGGATCTACCCTTGCCCCTGATTGGATATAGGCAAGAGATATGCAGGCAGGAAGTACATCAGGATGTTTGCCCCTGATTGGGCCTTGTGGGGGATGTGGTGAATTATTGGTATGTCTTCTTAAATCCTAGCAAAACGTGTTTCTGTTCCATTTTCTAGGGAAACCAGAGATGGTCCTGGCCAACAACCTGGCCAGGATTTAATTAAAGCCTGCTTCAAATTTGACTTTAAACTATTGCAGTTGTCTTATACCCAATAACAAGGCAACTTAAAGGAGAAATGGTTTGATTTAGATCTTGGTTCATGGTACAATCCATAAAGACAGGAAAATCAAGACAGCAGGAGCTTGAAGCAGCAGATGATATTGCATCCCCAGGCAGAAGAGAGCAATAAATGCTCATAAAACACTCTCTCTCTCTCTCTCTCTCTCTCTCTCTCTCTCTCTCTCTCTCTCTCTCTCTCAATGTATCACAGCCCAAGACAATGGTGACACCCACAGTGAGTGGGTACTCCCACTGTAATTAGTGTTAATAAGATAATTTCCCAGACATTTCATAGAGATTCTATCTAGTTCTGTCATGGTGACAATGACATCAACAATCACATTGAATAAGTGTGTGTGTGTGTGTGTGTGTGTGTGTGTGTGTGTGTGTGTGTGTTGTTTAAAGAATATCAACAATGCAAAGGTTTTATAGATGTTCAGTTCTGTTTTCCTCTATATTTGTGGTCTATGGTTGGCAATAGAATCAATTGCTCACCTGAACAACAAGAACACATGACAGCTAACTCAATGAAAGAAAGGACAGCTACCATAAAAACATGAAGAGATCAACATCTGGATGGGACATGAAAGGGAAATAAAGGATGATTATCAGGATTCTCAGCCTTCACCTGTAATCCGTGTAACCCGACTCAGAGAGCCACGACATGGTTGACCAGTTTGGCATCCTAATGGTCTTGGGTTTTTCACTGGATTTACAAGTCTTTAAGGGGATCATTTCTCCCCAGCTTTTTAGGAGCCTACCAATGTCAGACATTCAAAGGTGTGAGCTGGATTTCTCCATTCTGTAGAGCATCTGGCTGATTCTCTGGCTCACCTGAGAGGGCAAACACCTCAGTACTATCTGTTCCACCTTCTTGTGGCTTCTGTTATGCATCAAGCCCAGAGTCCCCACTGTTAAGTTAGCTTCTCTAGCGTTTCCTTTCCAGTGAAGTCCTTCTCCCAGGATTGTGCTCTGCTGATGGCGATCTCCATTTTCTCTACAGATACCCAGCCTCAGTTTCCTTCTTCTGGGCCCCTGTGGGGAAAATAGGGTCTGATCCAAGTCCCTGTCCTATGTGAAGCTAATGCCTGAAATTCTTCCGTCTGGATCACTCTTTGAAACAGCCCTGAGTTCAGCCCCCTCCCAGATCCACCAGGACACAACCACCATACTTATTAGGTACCACGCCCTCACCCCAAACCTGAAGCCTCTGCTGTAACCTGTATCCAAATTCCGAAAGAGCGGCCTTATCCATCTGTGACGGAGAGACCTTCGTTTAGAACTTGTTCTCACTTCAAAACCTCTCACAAGATGAGTAGAAAAATGAACCGTTTAATTTTATCACAAAGGGTAAGAAGACCTAACACCAGCGCCTGCTTGGGTAAGTGGCAGGACACCTAGGAAGCGGTTTTGAGATAACTCATCTCCAGATAAATTGTTAGCTCCAGAGTGTCAGGAAGGTCTACCTCCTGAGCCCCGCTGCTAGGCATGTTCAGAAATCAAAAATCTCTCTTAGGATTTAGGATAGAAATATGAGTTTACAGCATATATTAGAGTGCCCTCCGGCCTCCCTGGTTCAGAGGTGGCATTCAGGCAGTCAATACTCCAGAAGTTACCAGGAGACCAAACCTTGTTGGAAGAACAGAGTTTTGAAGAACCATTTGCCAACTGGGGCCGCCCTTAGACCTATCAGGTCAGAAGAGTGTTGCTGATGAGTAGTTTAAAATTGACTAAGAACTTCAATTTTACAGACATTTCTGGGATAGAGCCAGAAAAGGGCTAAAAGGGAAAGAGTAGTTAGTAAATAGGAATGTTCTTTGAGCACGGAGTGACAGCAGAGGCCTGTGACTATGGAATGAGCAGGAGCCACACACAGTGGGGTACAGCACACCCCCAAGAAGATGTGGGGGTCAGTAACTCAGCAAGGATGAAGAAGTTTGAACTGAAGTACAGCAGAGGGAACCAAAGACAGGGGGAGAAGAAAGACAAGAAGTTTGAGGTGGGCTGGTGGACTCAAGCCTCAAAGACAGGCCACAGAACTGAAGGTAGCTGCCCGAGAAGCTCCCCTCATTCCAACAACTAGAGTAAACAAACAGGTGTTTTAAGAATAGAAGGGGGTGGCTGAAGACCTGTTTCTCTACTTGATCTGTGAACTTCCATTTTCTTATATGCTGGAAAACTTTGTCTTCTTATCAGTGAAGAGAATTTATCTCATCACTGGGTTCTTCTTTATTCATCTTTATTAAGTTTATCCTAAATGTGAGCCAGGCGGTGGTAGCTCATGCCTTTAATCCCAGAACTCTGGAGGCAGAGGCAGGAGAATCTCTGTGAGTTAGAGGCCAGCCTGGTCTACAGAGCTAGTGCCAGGACAGGCTCCAAGGCTACACCGAGAAACCCTGTCTTGAAAAAATTAAACAAAACAAAACAAATTATCCTAAATGAACAGTTCAGGCATTCTGGGTCAAGTGTGCAATTCTTATTACCTGAAAGCAATGACAGGCACATGGTCCCTTTTGTCTTAGGGCCATTTCCTGGAGTCCTGCAATGAGGTGAACTATCCAGCTAATCTTAGACAGGCATAGGTGAAGGGCAAGGGCCTTTTCTCTTTCATAAAGGTAAAGAAGGTCCAGGAATCAAAGCCTTCGTAGAAGGCACCCTTTCTGTAGGCACAGGAAGCCTAGAGAAGTAGGAGATGTATACACTTACAGTGTTTTAAGGAGCAGTAAATGAGAACTGTGGAAGGAATTAACAACAACAAGAAAGTCAGATGCATTTTGTTCTACATATCCTGATTTTCTTGCGGTGCAGGTGAGTTGAATAAATGTTGTCTGTGTTTTATAATGGATGTTTCTTGGAATGCCAGGAAAGTGAAGTAACATTTTTAAGGTTAGCTTGAAAAAAATAGAAGATGGTACCATTACTCGATGCTACACAGTTTCCTTAAGAACTTATAATTTCATGAATGAAATAATAATAATAATAATCCCTAATAAGTGGATCCTGTCATGATTATACTTCATTACCATATTAGGTAAATCACAGGGGCCTGATAGTGCTTAATACTGCTGAAAAGTAAGAAATTGTGTCTTTTTTTAAGGTGAATCCTGATCATATATCTAAATAGGGTATATTTTATTTGCAATGCTTATATCTAAGAGAATATGCAACTCTATGAAATATGTAGGAAGAAAATGATACAGCAAGGCAGAAAGGCACAGCATTTCCTGACATTCCTACCAATTAGTATACACTTTCCACATGGTAGAATATTTAATTGAGTATAGTAAATATCATGGGTGCTAGTTACTTGGTCATTACATCGCTTTACATATTTCCAGTGGTTTCTGATGAAAATACAACATGAGGTGGAAAAACATATTTATTATTCATTTTATGTTTCACTTATTAAAAATAAAAATATGCTTTGGGAGATTAGATAGATGCTATTATACACAGAAAGTAAGTTAGGAAATGGGCTTTTAGCACTGGATTGATACTGATTTACACATAGGCATTCACCAGACTGCAGTCATGAGGGAGTGAGGTTAGTGTGGTCTCTGTTTCAACCATGCTATAAACACGGGCCTCAGTTTCTATGGTGCCCATCTGACCACACACCTGGCTCACACAGAAGCCGTTAGCCAGAGGAAAATGAGGAAGCATTGTGGCTTCTTAATCTTTCTAAACTCAGTTGTAAATAATCCTAAAATGGATTTGATTAATGGACAGGAAAGTGAAGGTGGAGAAAGAAGAGGAGAGAGTGAGAGAGGGGGGAGGAAAGGGAAGGGAGACTGCCTCTGTGTGAAGGGACTTCCTTCAGGGAAATAGGGAGGTTTTAGGTTGATTTGCCTTCGATGTCTGTAGTCTCAGAGTTTATGTAGATGAACAGCGTATCTTGGGGAATTGTGGATTTTTTTAACACATACACACCCATCATTTACATATTGTTCAGAGTTCCAGCATTTATTTGCAAAAGAGATTGTTTTTGTTACTCTTCTCTTTTGTGACAAAATACGTGGAGAGGAAGGGTTTGATTTCTCTCACAGAACACAGTGATGACGGCACAGAACTCTTGGCAGGAAGAACTTGAAGCAGACGGTCACACTGCGTCGCAGTCTGAAAGCAGAGAGCAATAATATCTCCTAGAACTAGAAAATCTCTTACAGCCATGTCCAGAGACTTCCACCCTACATGACTGTAGATTCCATCAAGTTAACAATATTAATCCTCACAGAGATTGTGCACATGGTAAGCCAATGTGTAAACACTCATCATCTATAGCTCTGTACATATTCTTGTCAACCCTTGGCTAAATCTTCTACGTAGCTTGGATGTGTCTTAAAGGAAGCGTGATTTGTAACAACAGAAGACCTGTCTAAATGTGCAGATGAAGGTTTGGGACTAAAGAAGAGCATGTCTCAAAGGACAGCTGCAAGGACAGATTTTTAAAATGATTCCTGATGTTGAATGGCACTTGGTAACTCTGAACATGTCTTTGAAAGAAGCCAGCACACGTGCTACCTACTATTACTGTCCTAACTACCACTTACAAACCATTTCTGTTGACCCAGAACACATTCTTCCCAAAGTTAAGGGGATGATACATTTGTTTATACAAAACAATTGCAATTATCAGAATAATTCATAAGAGTTTCTTTTAATATCAAACTGTCCTGAGTGGAGTTATTATGTTTGCTCTTGTCAAATCAAACTCTTTTGTCTTGGTCTTCTTTGCGGCTTCTTGCTGGGTCTCCAGGTATTTGATCTGCCTTTGTTTACTTGTTTTTCACCATGGATTTTTGTTTTGTATTCCGAAGCAGACTTAGCTAAAGGACTGCAGCTTTTAAATCTTTTTTTTTTGTTGTTGTTGTTTTTGAGAGAGAGTTACTTCATAAAGATCTATACCCGAATGCCTTCCATGTGACTTTCTCCCAAGACAGATAAAAATGGAATTTTTCTTGAAAACACGGTTTGACTCCTGAGCTCAAATAGTTATCCCTCAGTTCCTGTAAGAACATTGACCTCTGAGTATCAAAATCGTTTAACTTTTCTTTTGGGTCTATCTAAGAAATCATCTCAAAGTATTCTTTGAAACCATGTCTGGGAATTACTTAAGATTCTCAAAATGTCTCCCCTGAAAATGGATGCTTGAATCATACAAGGATAACCCATTTCAGGAACATTGCCTTTGGTAACCCCTGATGGGAAAGCAGATAGAACCAATAAGTAGGTGTGCTACTCTGCTCTGAGTAAACTATTTAAAGGCAATTGATGGCTATGGATATAGAGTTTAAACTGAAGGCAATATCATAACATATATAGCCCAACAGATTCCCTTTGTAAACTGTTATAAGAATTCTGGTGGCCAGGAGCACTTCTCTTCCTCATCGAAAATATCTGTGTTTGGATACCAATCTATACTACATAAGAAGAATTATTTATACAGCTACTTAAACTTTAATTATTTGAGATGACATAAAATGAAGAGTTGAGTTTCTCAGTTGTACCAGACAAAGGCTAAATGCATAGTAAGAAGAGGAGGCTATGACTCCAGTGATTGCTGTAGTCATACAGCATACATGTTAGATCACTCAACTATAAAGCAATTCCATCTCTTCAGAGAGCACTCTGTGTAATTACTGACTATGGAAAACAATGCTGATCAGGACAGCTAAGCTATGACTCTATAGCGATGCACTGTCTTTGTTCTGATTATCAAATGTTGCACTGCAACATGAAAGTTTTAGGTTTTTCCAATCAGCTCAAAGTTCTCTAAAGAACGGTGGAGATAATTTAGAAAAACATGAGCTTGGTAGACGACATTTTCATTAGAGAGAGGGAGTTTTAATTAGGGTATCAGTTGAAGTTGTACCCTAAGTGATTGTCTTTTATTCTAAATTTTCCATGAAGTCTAAATGTTTAAGGGAAAAAAAACTACTGTTTCCAAAAGTATTTGAGATGCTTCTATAGATAACCCAGCTAGAAAACAAGGTACGGTGCTGCACGTGTTCCAATATAAGGACCTAGAAGGCTGGGTAGGTTCCTTCTTTCCAGGCCTCATGGTGAAGTCAGGATAGATTTAGAAGCGTCATCATTTGGACACAGTGCCCTGCTCATCATATGGCTGAACTGCCCTGCTAGTCCTAAAGGACATCCCCCTGCACATTTTTATAAGGCTCCAGATGCTGCTGCTGTTTAATGTCTCTACTTAATCTGGTAGAAAATGTGAGACTAAAACAGACTTTGTAAATGTATATTTGTGGTAATATAATTTCTTCTGAAGGGCATTGGGCTATTTCTGTCTTAAAGGTTAAAGTAATTTTAAAACATAAATGTTTGAGGACAAAGTAAAGAAGCAAAATAAGGGTTCATTACCCAAATACCTAGCACTGTGGTGCAAACCCTCAATGACTTTGTTCTCCAGGAGAGATTCTTCAGTTGGTTTTCCAGGGAGTGCTGTGCAGAGCTTCTGGTTTATAGCCTCAGGGTGTCTTCTCCCCCTTGCTTTATCTTTTCCCTCAAGGCTGAGATATTTTCCTGCTTCAGGTACACAGTAGAAAACATTCGCTTTAGAATTGACTTCACAAAGAAGCCATAGATCTTTACAAAGAGGAGAAAGGGATAAGAAAATCTCTGGTCAATAGAAGACAAGGGGGCAATTAACATTTACCAGTGGGAGCACTAACATCATTCAAGTTTGGAGTGAGGATTCTTTTAGCATGTGTAACTGTGTTCTTTTTCTTCTTTCCATCCCTTCTACATCCAGGTAGCTTTCAGGATGCAAGTGTAAAACCAGAAACAGACTGATTATGTTGACCAATCATGCAGTATCAGGTCCAAGGAGTCAAAAAGATACAATATACAATTTATTACAAAGATGCTTTTAGCTACTGTTGTTGTTTTTGTCATTTTTAATGATCATTAACACTCACATACTCAATTTGAATGAGGATAAAGAAACATTCTATTGTTGTAGAGAAGTAGATTTCTAAGTTCTAGAGTATAGGGTGAAGCAGTCTTAGGATAGGACATAGTGAAGTAAGTATACTGCAGTATGTGAGAAATAGTGAGCTGGGATAAAACACAAAAGGCATTGGGTACTGAGTTATTTACATTGGAGTTTGTTTTCATTTTGTTCAGAATGTGACTGTGCCCTAGTTTTTCTCACTTAGAGTATAAAAGTATCTAATTTATATTCTATTTTATAGGAGCCTGCCGTTGAGAAACATCAGATTTTAAGAGACTGGATAATTTTAAAGAGACTGGGTTTTTAAGTGTTTCAGTTTTTGAGGACTGTGGAACCTTTTAAATTTATATAATGTTTTATATTGTAATGTCAATATTAATGTGTGATCTTGGGCATAAGCAAGAAAGGGAAGTTTGTGACTTAACAGGGAGGTATTTGTGTGTCAAGTTGACAGAGGGTTAGTTGTGCCGGCTAGTTTTCTGTCAACTTAACACAAGCTAGAGTCATCAGAGGGAAGGGATCCTCAATTGAGAAAATACTTCCAAAGTGTATGGAATTTTCTTGATTAGTGATTGATGCGGGAGAGCCCAGCCACTGTGGGTGGGTGGTCACACCCCTGAGCTGGTGGTCCTGGGTGCTATAAGAAAGCGTGTATGAAGAGCAAGCCAGTAAGCAATATCCTCCATGATCTCTGCATCAGTTCCTACAGCCAGGTTTCTACCCTGCTTAAGTTTCTATGCTGACTTCCTTCAAGGATGAACTGTGATGTAGAAATAGAACCCAAATAAACCTTTTCCTTCCCAAGTTGCTTTTGGTCATGGTGGTTCATTACAGCAATTGTAGTCTTACCTAAGATAAGATTAACAAAAAGATTTGTGTTGCTCTGACCGCCGTATTTGTGGGTTGCTTGACAGAAACTGCAGGATTAAGAGAAAAACTGAGCTAAGAATGGATCTTGTAAAATTGGAAGGCTACATCAGCCAATGAGGCTGGAAGAGCATCACTGAGTGGGGTGTGTGTTAAATAAGGAGTCAATTGGAGTATGATATAGAATCCTAGACAGGAAAGCAATAAATACACTATTCTTCCCTATTTTTTCAATGTTCATTTTGTCTTGTTTTTCCAAGTTATCTATTAACTCCTTCAAGGTAGAAAATGCAACTCTCTTTAAGGTCCTTCACAGGGTTAATTGTAGAGAATAATCATTGTGTCTACTACACTCCTTACTTTTCCTGTTGTTCTGATAAGACACTTTGACAAAAGCATCTTAAGAAAGAGATCTGTTTTTTCTCCCAGCTCCTGGGGACAAGCCAGCACAGGAGAAGTCACAACAGCAGGCCCTCCAGGCAGCTGTCATACTTTATCCAGTCAAGAAGCAGAGAGGGATACAGGACAGTGCTCAGCTCCCTGGTTCTTCAGTCTGGAATCCCAGCTCATAGCTCAGTCAGGACTCAGCACTTCAATTAATCTAAGCTAGATAATCTCTCATAGGCAAGCCCAGAGACTAATCTAACTAAGAGAATCTCTCACAGCCATGCCTGGAGGCTTGTCTCCCACATGATTCTAGATCCCGTCACAATGACAATCAGTACTAACCACAACCCTTACTGAATATATGCTATCAGTCAGGCTGACAAGAAGCAATAACAGGACCTGAAAATAAGCAAACAAAATAAAAAAGCACAGAAAATAATTGACATAAAGGATCGTTTTGTCAAATCCCTAAGGACAAACCATTTTGTCTATATTGGCTAACCTTTAGTTGGAAGTCCTGTGGGGATGGAGCCAACTTCTATGTTTTAACTTACTTGCTTCGTTTACTATTTATTTATTTTTCAGGTGTGTGCACACACCTCATAAATAAATAAATAAATAAATAAATGCATACGTATGTGTATATACATTCATGTATGTGTTCATATATGCATGTGAGAAGACAGAGGTTATGTCGGGTGTCATTTCAAAAGAGCCATGCACCTTAGTGTTTTGTGACCATGTCTCTCCATGAGACTTAGCACTCTACAGTTAGTCTAGACTCACTGCTTAGCAAACGCCAAGGATCTTTGTATCTGCATCGCTCCAGCACTAGGATTACAAGTCTGTGCCAGCTCATCCAACTTTCATGGAGATATTAAGGCTCAAACTCAGGTCCTCATGCCTATGCAGCAAGTGCTTCACTAAACAAGACATCCCCCCACTCCCCACAGCCTACTTCCTAAGCTATTTATTCGGGATAAGACCCATTAATGTGAAGGTGATCTCAGCAAGGGCGTTGGTAATCGCAGTTTTGTAGAACTTAAAGCTTATGTAGAGCAAGGTGGGAAGAACACATTAAGATATACATAAACCTTTCCACATAAAAATTTAGTATAAGATGGATATTTATCTAGAATATGAAATTCAGTTTCATATTGAAGCAGACAAAGCATTGTTAAGAGCTGATAAACTGCAGAAATATCACTTGACAAAAACTGACAAACAGTTAGTGGTTTTTGCTTATCTGCCTGGTAATTAGAGCCATTTAGCCTGCGCCAGTTTGTGGATACACACGGTTCTCTTTCTGGTTCTCCTTCACTACTCACCCTCTCGCTGTGCTGAGCACTGCCTGTCATGGCCCGTCAAGGCGGCTCATAGCTCTCCCAATACTCAGAAGGGCAGTGGATAAGAGAATTCTAAGAATTGTCTCTACGCTAAGATGGTAGTCAGTGTCACAATTACATGCAATAAACCAAAGTCCTCCTCATGCCTAGCCCTTCCCAAATGTCTGCATCTCTAACTGCAGCAAACAGGAGGTATGGCGGGACAAAAGAAACACAGGTGTGTCAAAAAGAACACAGTCTATCATATAGACACTGTACTGATTAATACTAAAGTGTCTCCTCTTTGGATCACCCTGAGTGTACCTTGATATGACCATTGAGTAGAGGCCCTGTGCCAGTAAGAAAGAGGCTCTGCAGTTTAAATGGCACCATCTCCATGGCATAGCTTTCCATATGTAGCACAGAGAAAAGAAAACATGAATAAATATTGTGAAGCAAGAATCATAACAGAGGTGGACTGCAGAGAAACTATGTCCTACTTTGGAAGACAATAAAAACTGGGGGACTCCCAACAAATCTTTTTTCTTTAAGGAAATATATTAGAAATAGCTCTAAATTGAAGAAACAGAACATAAGAAAAATAAATGATTTTTGATACTCAAGAGCTCCAGTTAAAGGCTTTCTGACTGAGAAGACAGAAAGTCAGCCTCTTTCTATGGTACGGCTCTGAGCATTTTGTGTCTGAGCATAACAGTGTTAAGGTCAGTGCATGGTAAAAATCAAATGCTGGGGTTGCCCCCCTTTCAGAGCCATTCAGGACTAAAGGTAGCACAAAGCTCCCATTGAGATAAGGCCTTGAAGTTACACGGGCCGCTTTCACACTCATGCCATTGGCTAGGGCTCAGTGCTTTCTTTCCCTGGATACACTTCAATGTAGGGGTAGATGGGAAATGATATCTTTATTCTGGATGGCCCTGCAAAGAACTGAAGTTAGAAGGCATTTTTAGTGTTTGTTTTGTGTCTTTTGAGTTTTATTACGAAGAAGACTGTGGGGCTGGAGGAATGGCTCAGCTGTTTAGAGCCTTGTTGCTCTTGCAGAGGACTGCGGTTTAGTTCCTAGCACTCAGGTGCCAGGAAATAACTGGCTGCAATTCCAGTTTCCAGAAGATCTGACATCCTTTTCTGGACTCCAAAGCTATTTAATACACAATGTGCACAAACATACACCTAAGTAAAACCACCAATATACATAAAATGAAAAAAAATTAATTCAAAAGAAAGAATATGACTTGGATTGTGATATTTGCTACCTGTGCTCCAGGAATCCATTGAAAGCAGTGCCATTGAAGGGTTTGGCAAATCTTGACTGTCAGCTTGACATATGTCGGAAGGGAGACACTCAGTTGAGGACTTGCCTCCATCAGATTGGTCTGTGGACATATCTGAGGGAAAAGGATGAAGTCCTGAGTGAATGTATATTGTTGACGTGAATACAGCCATGTCAAGGACTCCAATGCCTTAGAGCCAAAGAAATGGAAAAACTTTCTCTGAGTGAAGCTCAGAGGAATGGCAAAAACTCCCTCCAAGTATGGAAGTTAGGAATGAGTGACCTGCAGCTAAAACTAGTGTTTGCAAAAACTGTCAATCACAGCTTCCGCCTCTTTGATGTTTACAGCCTAAGACTGCTCTCCTATAGAGACCTTCTACTGAGATTAGCTAAACATTCCTCTTCATTCTTCTGTACACAGGAAACCTGCCTCCTTGATTCAGATATGTAAGATAAATGTATTTCCATCATCTACAACCCACCCAACCCCAGCTTTTCTGTATGTTTGTAAGTATGTGTCCATCTTTTCTTTATTCCCTCCTTGCCCTAGTCAGGTTTCCAGGACCCAGTCATGTAGTTGGTTGCTGCTAATATCTATGGGGGCATTTTCTTGCTTGCTAGTCAATGCAGAAGGGTCCAACCCAGTGTGGGGAGTACCATTTACAGGCAAGTGGGATGGGATAAATAAGAAATTTAACTGAAGAAGACAAGGGGAGAAAGCCAGTAAGCAGTGTTTTTCCATGATTTCTGCTTCAATCTCCTTCCTTGAGGTTTTGCCTTACATAATGAACTGTAACCTATAAGCTTAAATAAACCCTTCCTTCTTTAAATTTCTTTTGGTTGTGGTACTTAGCATGGCAACAGAAAAAAAAGTATCTAGAACACAAAGTAATAGGAGTGAGAATGGCTGGGTCCCATGTTGGGGTGACATCTGTCGTGAGCCCCACGTTGAGGGCCATCTGTAGAGGTTCAGCTTTGACAGGTCCATTAATTCCAGGGTAGGGGTGTGTGGATTGGAACTGTTAGGCAGAAAGAACAGAGATATAAAAGAAATAGACAGAATCACAGAATAAAGTTGGGAGGGTAACCTAGTGAATACTGAATTCACCCGTGTTTATTTTCCATATGTTTTATATAACCAAATCCAAAAGGTGGGGAAGAAGGCAAGACTTTTTTTTTTACCATGAAACAAACAAGGAACAGTGATTACCTCTTTAATACCTGAAATTTCAAGTAACTATACCCTGAGTTAAGCATTCTGTTGTTTAGGCAGGACGTGCAGCAACCATACCTTAGGTCAAGCATTCTGTAGGCAGCCACCCCCTGGGTCAAACCTCCTGTCATAAACTTGAAGGAGCAAGAACAGAACTAAACTCTCTGATCTTTGGTCAAGGTGGAACAGATCCACATGGATTCCGACATGAGAATATGCACCCATCAGATTTTCTGCAATATAGACCTAGAGAATTGGGAATCACAAAGTCTGAGCTTGGAGTCTCTGCCATCAAAATCCAGTGGCTCCTACTGTAAAGAAATCCCCTTCCACATAGTGCCACATGGATACGTTCCTTGGCATAAACTGTTTACTCAAAACTCTTGTGTAACCCAGCACTGGCGATCATCTAGAGAATTGTCAAGCTCTCTCCTGGTGAAGAACAAGGAATTGAATGTCCAGGAAAGACAGATGGACTTTTGTAAAAAAATAAGTAAGTGCTTTATTTCTTTGGGATAGGGGTGTCTTAACACTGGACTTATACTATGGCTTGAATTTTTTAGGGGTCCCAAGTCTTCCCCTTTCCACTATTGGTCCTGTTTACATGCTCACCCCATTTTTTTCCATTGTGTTTCTACCTAGTATCTTCCTAGAACTAGAAGCCACCACCTCAGGGATCTCATTTTATCTTTCTTTGTCTGCCTCTGCCCCTTGAACTCTCTTCTCTTCCATGAGTTATAAAGTAAAAGCAAGGCTACCTTGCCTACATATTAGCCAAGCCAATCCCCTCCCTTGTGTTCCAGTCAATTGTCACGTGACAATCCACTTAAGCAAAGAAATCTGTGTTTCACCAGTTATCACTAGTGATACACACAACCAACATCCTGACACAAATTTGATAGAGAACAAACGAACAAGACAGGTAACATGAAATGCATAGGTAAGTTCTCTCCATGACTAGGTAGATAGCATCCTCCCTGAGGTCCAGAACCAGGGCAGCTGATTAGATGTTTCAGTGTCTACAGTGTCTACTCAATGGGTTCAATCTATTGAGGACCTACGAAGAATAGACGTGAAGAGAAAGTTTTAACTCTGCCTGACTGTGCACACTAGTTCTCATGCCTTTACATCCAGTCTGGAATATGTATCTTTGCCTTTCTGCCTTTCTGGCCTTCACCTGCACAGCAGGTATTTCTGGGTCTTCAGCTTGGAGGTGGCAGATTGTAAGGTATATTACTTTCGGTAATCATTGAACAATAAGAGTGAACCAGTACCATATAGGTACCTTTCAGCTTTCTATATATCGTGTGTGCATGCATTCAGGTGTACGCTTGCATGGTCCATACTGTTTCTCTGGAGAAACTTGCTTGCTGCACAACTTTCTTCCTTTCCTAATTATTTATTTATCCTATGTATATGTGCATTTTGCCTGCATATATGCCTGTACAACAAGCACATGACTGGTGCCCACAGGGGTAGGAAGAGTAAAAAAAAACAAGCCAGGAAAAGTAGGTGCTGAGAAGGCTGCTGGGCAGCACTTGGGATAGACTACAGCTCCAGTGAGCTTTGTAGGGTGTAGGATAGGGAGCAACAAGGTTAGCTGGTCAGTCAGGCTCTTGTGGCTGAAAATGGAAATAAGGGCATGGGAGCAGGCTGCCTGGTGCAAAGTGTGTCTTTCAGAAGAATCAAGAACCATCACTATCTTGGAAGGAGCTTGTTGATGAACTGAAACAAAATGGTGATGCCTACGTCAAGCTAGAGTTACTGAGTGTTGTGAGCCTCATTGTGGGTCCTGGGAATCTAATCCAGGGCTCCTGACTGCTGGGTCATCTCAGCACTGAAACTTAGTTTTGCAGTGAAGAACTTAGTGACTACTCCCAGCCTCCTAACTGCCCTCTAGATCTACTACAGTTCATTCTCTTTTAAATAACAAGACTGCAAATCTAAACATCCTCAAAACTCCAAAAGCCTGTGGTGCTCACCTCAAGCTTCCCTTTCAGTCATTTGTTATCACCTACATACACACACACACACACACACACACACACATACACACACACACACAAACACACACACACACACCCTTTGGCCCTGGTTACATTGACCTGGCTGCCAGGTTTCCTTCCACTCAATCTTCCAAAGTATTTTTCCTTTGCCCTGAAGTGCTTTCTGCTTTTGTTTTCCTTGTGAAAGCTCACACCTTCAGGGAGATCCTCTTCTCACCATTGAAACCTCCTTGTGCCTGAGCTATTTCCCTCCAAAGCCTTTAACACACCCAGGTTTTATATGCTGTTCTGTCCAGGGATGTCAGCTGCAGATGGCAGGGGCTTACCTGGGGTCAATGTCACTGAAAACAACAAGCTCAGTCAGCCTGTGACAAGCTGATATTTATGACACAAATTGGTGAAAGTGGATAATTAATTTCTTACCAGATGAATTCTCCCCATTTCATGTTTTAAGGTTAACATTTTCTCTTTCTCATCTTGCATTTTAAAATGACAACTGAAAAATGGAAACTGAAGGGGGAGGTTGGTAAATGGAGGAGAAACGTGTAGTTCTGTCTTTGATCTATTTAATTCAGGTTGATGAGAACTCTGGTTGACCTGCTGTACCTAGGACTCTGTAGAAATGGATGGAAGAAGAACTTTCTAGGCTAAAAGGGAAGATTATTTGTGCATAATGCTCTGTTTGAAGATAGAAGTTAGCCTCGCTTTAATTGGGAGGTTTAACTATGGTCTCCGCTTCTCCTAAAAAGGGACAGGTGGCATTTATTTAAAAGGCTTAACTTTTTCAAGCCATCAGGGCACTTTCATGCAGCAGGTGCTAAGGAATGAGAGTCACATATGCAATGGTCATCAGAAGACTATGACAGATTCTCTTGAGGTATGGGTTCTAGAGCCCCAGATTATCAAGATCTCTGCTTATCTTTTCCATTTGCCCTTAGACTACCAAGGATAAGGAAATCTCATTAACTTTTGAAACTGGGCTCCGTCTTTAACCAAACCCGAAGCCCTTAAGTGCTGTCTGTTCCTGATGTATTCTCCGGGAGGATTTTTATTTTTAGATCTGCTTCTTGCCACTAAAAAGTTTTGTTCGTTCCCTAAGGAAATGCAAGGGCTTTTTCCCTGGGAATGAAATCTAGACACATTTGTCCTGTGTGATATACCTTCTGTTTGTGGCTGGTACACCGATTCTGTTGGGCATTTCCAGGCCATTGTGTGACACTCAGGGGTAACATGGAAAATTGATTGCATGCTACCTTTGTTGCACATTAAAGGGACGTGAGCCATGCTTTAGCTAAGAGACACAGAAGTTTTGATTTCTCCCATAGCAGGAAATTATATTCTATAACATGTGCTTAGTAATTACCAATCTTGGCATGGGCGTGAGTGCCACATGCATACTACCCCCAGTGGCACCATTTCAAGGTTGCAGAGTCACCTTTTATAGACGAGGCATTTCTAATCTCTCCTACTGCAACTCCGTCTGCCACATTTTGCTCTGCACGGGTGTTCCTGGAACAAATTGGAATGTTGCTGAGTGAGTTCTTTAAAGCATTTTTAATGCTAGTGCATATGTTTTAAGGGCTGTGAAAAACTGTTACCATGGACCTTGGAGATGGTATAGTAAGAATGAGAGGAATGGGAGCAGCCACAACATGGATCCCTCTTGACAATAAAGCAGTCCTTTATATGTTTGAAGTACCTGTGAATGTTTCTATTCCAGTGGGTCAGTTTATCTTTGGGATGGTGAAAAATCCAGCCAAATGGCATGGCTTAGATACAATAATCTTAGTTATAATAATCTTAGATATAATAATCTCTATAGCCTTATTTTTTTAATTTATCAGACACATCAGAATTTGTTCTTTAACGTATTTCTATAGTTTTAACTTGATGTTCACAACAATCCTAGTGAGTATGTGCTATACTGGAAATAGAATAGCCAAGTGGGTAAAGTGTGGGGTCTCAGAAAGCAAAATCATAGAGACCTAGGTCAAAACCACGACTCTATATTAGCAAGGTCACTTGGATTTCTCATCTGTAGACTTGGACAGTGAAATAAACTCCTGATGGATTTGTTGATAGCATTAACACAATAACCTGACACTTAAACACTTAAATATCATCTCATTTTTCTATTATAGCTATTTTATAGATGAAATAATAACTTCAGTGGGGTGGCATAATATGCTCATGACTGTACTGCTAGTAACTGACTTCCATTTGGATCCAAGTATTTCTGATTATAGATATCTTTATTTCAGATTGGCATCAGAGTCCAGAAAAAAGTAGAAAACCAGTTCTCACAGCAAATGACTGAGAGGATTATTTGCAAAATTGAATAACAAATTCATGTTGACAAGCACATATAATGGTATAAGAAAGTGAGTTATTCTGATTGTAGATTTTCATAGGTTACTAATCTAGACCTTTTCCTAAAATAAACCTGAACGCCGATGAAACAGTTGCTGAGTTTCGTCTTGCCCCTGTGTAAACAGCTGTACCACTGAAACGGCCCTTTTGCTTTTAAGGGTGCCATGTAGTTGGGTTCCTGCCTGGTGGGGTATGGGCAGGAATGCTGAGCACCATTTTCTGAGGCAGCCTGAGAAATCTCTGTGTAGTATTTTGTTGCTTTACCTTCTGTTGGTAGGAAAGGAGATGGTCATCACACACTGCTTGGACTGTAATTTAATGATGGGAGCCCACAAAGAGGATGGTTTCTGAGTCTCCGAGTCACTGATAAGGTAAGGCCATCACCATTCAGATGTATACCTGGCAGATTCTCCCATTGTGTGGGCTTCTCTTACCCACTTGATAATTTACACTTCCTCATTCAAATGGAGGCCTCTAGTTCAATATATGGAAATTTGGGATTAATCCATCTCTGGGATTAAGCGTACTGGATCATAATGACTGGTCTATTTGACATGTTCTTGGATTATGGTCTTAAGTACTGTATTGACTATTTTCACTTCTGTATTCATAAGGGAAATTGGTTTGTAATTCTCTTTCTTGAGTCTTTATGTGGTGTGGGTATCAGAGTAACTGTGGCCTCATGAAATGAATTTAACATTTTAGGAATTTTTTTGTTTAGATTTTGGGGGGCAATTTGAGGAGCATTGGCATTAATTCTTCTTTGAAAATCTGCTAGAATTCTACACTAAAACCATCTGACGCTAGGTTCCTTTTGGTTGGGAGACTTTTAATGACTGCTTCTTTTTCACTATGGGTTACAGGTCTATTTGTTTATCTGATCTTGATTTAACTTTGGTAAGTGTTACCTATCAAAAATCAATCATTTCTCTTAGATTGTTCAATTAATTTTTTAGTTTAAAAATATATCACTATAATTCTCTGGATTTCCTTGGTATCTGTTATGTCCCCCTTTTAGTTTATGATTCTATTTAGATATTTTCTCTCCATCTTTTAATTAGAACCAACTTTTTGTTTTATTTATCTATATTTTTCACTTTGTTTCTATTTTATTTATTTCAGCTTTAGTTTTGATTATCCTTTGCTATCTACTCCTTTTTGGGTGTTTTTGCTTCTTTCTGTTCTAGAGCTCTCAGGTGTTGCTGTTAAGTTGCTAATATGATATCTCTCTCTCTTTATTCAGGCACTTAGTGCATTTTAGTTTCCTCTTTTCATTGTATACCATAAATTTGAGTATGTGTTGTGTTCGTTTTCATTGATTATAGAAAGTCTTTGGTTTATTGATTGATTGATTGATTTATGTCTTGACCCATTTTTTATTCAGGAGCAAGCTGTTGCATTTCCACAGGTTTGTAAAGTTTCTGGCTTCTGTTGATACCTAGCTTTAATCCATAGTAGTATGATAGGATACAGGGCATTACTTAAGTTTTCTTTTATCTTTTGAAGCTTGCTTTGTGTCCAAGTATGTGGTCACTTTCAGAGAAAGTACCATGACCTGCCGAGAAGAAGGTATATTCTTTTGTGCTTTGGTGAAATGTTCTGTAGATATCTATTAGCTACATTTGGTGTATAATATCTGTTAGCTCTAATATTTCTCCATTTAGTTTTGTCTGGATGACCTGTCCATTAGTGAGAATAGGGTGCTGAAGTCTTTCAATATCAGGATGTAGGAGGGTCAACTACTATTTAAACTATAGCAGTATTTCTTTTACAACTTGATTGTCTTTGTATTCAGCACATAGATGCTAAGAATTAAAATGTCCTTGTTTGACTAGCATGAGGTAGTCATCAGAAGTAAATCAAAATGGAAAGAAATATACTACACGTTAATTACATGGAATTTAACTAAAAGCTATTAACCTGCTAAAGGAATCACAAGATTGAAAAGTTTAACATCATAGACGAGCATTACTGCATGCAAAATTTCAATGTGGTACTAACCAAAATATGTGTATTGTTGTGGGCCCTGGAAATCTAAGGCTAGGGGGTCAGCATCTTGTCTCTGACTCAGTGAACAGCATTTACCTCAGGTGTGGAATTGTATGACAGCATGTGAAGCACATATCTACCAGACAGCTCAAAATCTTTTCATGGACATGTCTTACAGTGAGTTCATCATATAAATCCATTCTAGCTTCATCATCATTCTCAGTTTATAATATAAGGGTCCCAGGTACTACTGAATCCCAGCGCTAAATACCTAGGTGACTGGCTTCCAAACAATTGAAAGGTTTATGGTTATAAAATATTTTTAAATTAAAAGTGTATGCAGCTTGGGCCGAAGGATACCTCTATGTTCCACAGTAAACAACGATAAAAAATATATACACTTGATACAATTTATATTGCTAAAGGCCATGGAACATTAATGCAATTTCAATTCTCAATAAAAGCACACACATATCTATACACATGTGTGTTCTTTTATTTAATTCTTTAATATTAAATAAAACACACATCTATGTATCTATGTATCTATATGTGTATTATACATAGGTATAAATGTGTGTGCTTTTATTTATATATGTATCTATATGTGTATTATACATATGTATATATGTGTGTATAGATATGCATGTGCTTTTATTTATACATATTTGTGTATATATATGTATGTATCGGGCTTTTTCAGCATACTTCATTATGACATTATGACTGACAGTCTTAAGGTTAACCTTCACCTGGAATAAACTTCAGACAGGTTTCGTTTTGATTATAAAGGGAAGACCCTTGTTGCGGGAGGTCCTCCCACTCCTCCAGCCAATAGCCGCTGAGATACCAGCCCATTGGGGTGTGGTCTCTCTCCCTTTAAAAAAGCAGCCACTTCCCTCTCCTCTCTCTCTTCACTTCCTGCTCCACCGGCAACTAGGCGACTAGACTCCTGGTTGCGTTGCGTAGAGGGCTGTTGCCTGGGACAGTGATCTGTAAGTTTTTTCCCCTTTAAATAAATATCACCCTATTAATCATAATCCCAAATTGGTGTGGCATTGTTTGTGACTTACGCCTTCAGACCCTGACCTCCCTTTTCTTGGGGCATTACTGTAAAAACTGTAGATTAAATGCTTTCTCTGCCCCTTTGAGCTGTTAATCTTTCCTTAGCATCTGACCAACTTTACAGCCCAGGAATGTTTTTCTAGTAACCATTCCTTTGAAATGTCATCCTCAGCAAAGGTAAAGCCCTTGTCTTCTTTGGGATGGTAGGATCTAGCTTCCCTAAGCACCAGTTAGCAAACACAAATGGCCTAATCAAGTTCACAGACCTCCACAGCACCCCTTTCCCTCATTTTCCCTCATATTATCAGAACCGAGCGGAGCTCAGTCTTTCCTGAATGTAGTGGACTTGACTAACACTGAATAACCTTGAATAATTTCCTCATGTCTAATTAATGCCATCTGGCACAATTTTACTCTGTCCAGACAATCTCACTAAATAACTACACGAGTTTAACAAAAAAAACAATAAGCACGTCATTTCTGAAACCAAGTTTGTGAAGTAAAACAAAATACTATTCTTCTGAATTTTATTTTTAAGAAAATGCTTTTTCTCTTAGTCTTACTAAGGACATATTTTCAATGTACTGAGATTCAGATAGCATCTCCAATAATAAAAGAGAAAATGCCTTTAAGAAAGTAATAGCTATTTCTGAAGCGCAGTAGCTAATTTTGGCAAAGTTAATTTGATCTCAAGTCTTTTAATTTTAGTTTCCAACTCTTTTGGTGGAGTCTCTCTGCCTGCAATGTCACAGTGTCAGTAATATGCTTTTGAGGGCATTCTAACAGGAGCAATGTCAAGTGGTGGAAAGGAACCTGATGTGTGAAATGTTCAAATGGTACAGTTTGCAATATGAGTTCATTAATGTTACCGGCAATAGCAAGAATACTTTAGGAGTTTTAGGGCTGAAGGATATTTTTGGTGTCAACCCACAAAGGTGCTAGGTGATAGACAGAGAAAAGAACACATATTCTTACTACTGTATGTGGCTTCTCCTAACATCTGTGTGGAAATGGTGCTGACTGACGAAGACAATGTTAGTGGTTTGCTCATGGCAGCTATTGGACTAACATGGTAAAAATGAAGTAATATCAAAATGGCAATCAAACCTCATATCTTCTTTTCACCAAGTTCCTGCAATGCTCTTCAAGTGACCTTTCTTCTAATTAAAGTACAGAACAGCTAGAGGCTGGAGAGTCCATGGAATGTTTTTCCTGCCAGTAAGTTTTAGTAAATACAGAGAAAAGTTTGTTTACATGGAAAAGTGTGCGTGTGCTTTCCCATAGCCATGGGCTCAGGATCAGCTTATTTACTCTAAGAAATGTTTGAACCAAATAATGGCTTATAAATTTTAATGAAAAAACATTACATTTCAAAAGTACATTGTTAGAAATGCATCTTTTAATGAGCTATGGGTGATTTTATTTCCATAGATCTATAGTCAGATAGTATTTGTTGTAAAATGAGACAATTTTATTTTTATTTTTCTAATTTACATATGTGTAAAGATTAAGGAATTTTGTGTAAATAAAAAATTGGGTTGATTTTTAAGGAGGAAGAAGTTCAAGTATCTGAATACCTAAGTTATAGGTAAAATGGCACATTATGATTTATCAACTGACAACCCAATTATTTGTTGAAGGCATAGAATTAGAAATATCTACACTTGCAAAAGATCTACACCTAGTTATTAGTGTCATTTCCTTTCTCAACACAACAATTTTTATTTAAAATTTGTCTAGCCCATGAATTTTCTAGTGTGAGGGAATGTATCCTATCAGTGTTGGCCACTGGTAAGGCATGGTTTTCTTCTTTGAGGGAATTAGGAAGATAAACATTTTAAATGATACAGAATTTCAAAAAAATGATTCCCTAAAACTGCATATGTCATATACTTTCTAGAAAAATCTGTCTCCCAGGGGGACTCATTCTAAAGAATGAAAAATTCAGCTCCTAAAATCCTCAAGAGAGAGAGGACTCTCATTTCTGTGTCAAGCAGCCGTTGAGTTAAATAACAAGCCAGGATTATTAGGAAATGACTCCCAGGAGATCATGAGTGGTTCTAGTCAGAGCATCTAGAACTGGATTGACACCTGGCTCCTATCTAATGATTCACGCTAGCACACCTCAGTACTACTCTGGTCAAATAATTTACCGTAGAGCTTCAGCCTTGCCAAGTAAGTGTGTGTGTGTGTGTGTGTGTGTGTGTGTGTGTGTGTGTGTGTGTGTGTGCGTGGTCTGATAGGTGAGAAGTAATCAGTATTGATTGTGGTCATTATATCATCCTTATCATCTTCAGAATGATATTGACCAGATCTGCTCTATGGCCATTGCCACTACCTAGGAACATTCTCTTCTGAAGAATTAGGCATTAGGGACCCAACTCCCCACTGTTTTCCACTGCAAAGGAAATTTTGAAGGAATTTAAAGGGATTGGATGAGTAGAAGAGAATTCCATGTTAGAGAAAGCAACACTTCAGCATACCACAGCACTAGTCTCTAAGGAAGATTAGATTGACAAGACAAAACTTCAAATTGAGAAGCTCAAAATATTTAAATGACTTTGTTTATTTAACATACGCAAAGTCAACATATAATTTCAGCAACTTGGTCTCATTTAGAAAATTTTAAAGTAAGAGCATCTGAATAATCATCTAAATGATCTTATTTTTAAAACAATATAAAAATTAAATTTAATAAAAATTAATGCCTACTCCCATCTACATAACATAGTAAGAAGTGGGTTTAGTCCTACATCTCCAAATATTATTTCAAGTATGGAGAAGATGTAAAACACCTTTTGTTGTTGAAAGGAGACACTGAAGTGTAGAGATTTGGTAAATGTAGAGAGAAATCCATTCTTTTAATTACAACCCTGTCAACAGTTTCTTCATGGATTCTTCATGGGTTTCAGTCCATGCAAGACTTTATATTTTAAAATTCAAAACAAACAAATAAATAAAGGGTTAATGATGTGGGATTTCTATCTGCATGCTGTGAATATCATTGGTTTATAAAGAAGATGTTTTGGGCCTATTAATAGGGCAGAACTTAGGTAGGTGGGGAAGACTAACCAGAATGCTAAGACAAAGGAGATAGAGTAGAGAGAAGCCATGTAGCTTCACCAGAGACTGGAACTTTATCAGGTAAGCCATAGCCATGTGTGATACACAGATTAATAAAGATGGGTTAAATTAATATTTAAGAGTTAGCCAATAAGAAGCTAGAGCTAATAGGAGAAAGCAGTGATTTAAATAATATAGTTTCTGTTTGATTATTTCAGTTCTGGGCAGCAGGAACCAACAAGTAGCTACCTCCTTAGCACAAATTTGCACCAAAGTGGTAGACTGAATCCACATAAAAACTGAGAGGGCTTGAAAAGGAATTCTAGACACTAAAAAACAAAGTTTAGCTGCATTTTTTCCCAAGTGGGCTTTGCTTGCTGGTGGCATGCTACGGCTCCCTTAATAGAGGTTTTCCTGAATCAGTGGTAGCAGAAAAAAAAGCCGTGGCCATTTTGGAATGCTAGCTTTCTGGGCCATGCTGCCAGTGCAACCTCTGGCTCTTTCAGGAAGCCAAGTATTTGAACGGGGTTTGTGAGCAATGTGCTATGGCTTGCTTGGTGGCAACATGGACCAGCTTTGTGACTAGAGATGGGGAATTGTGCATGCCTCTTAGAGGAGGCAAGAAGCTCCACCATGCTGGGCTGGGTAAGGCAAGGAGGCAGTGCTGTCTGATGAACTGAACATGCAGGATCCACAGAGAAATGACTGCTGAACTTGCCTAAATGTGAGATGTTCCTTCAGGATTCCTGCTACACAAAAGAGACTGCCAGACATACTACAGGACACAGAAAAAAATGACTGACAAACTGCCAATATATATAGAACTGCCTTTGAAGTTTTCTGCTTTGTGGAAAAGTCTTCTAGATACTATGGGTTTGTAGGCTGAAGATGGATGCCCCAATGATACAGAAGAACTTTGGGTGACTGTCCAGGAAGTGAGATGTCTGTCAATTCTAGAGTTTTGGAAGTTGCTTACAATGCACTTCCTGTTTACTTAGGTAATATTATATCTTTCTGGAGTCTTTGATGGAGTTGAAGAATTTATAGTTACAGTTTTCCTTAGTTATGATAAAAGATAAAGTAGATATAAATATTGTAAGTATAATTCTTGCTTGATACCTGTTTTGTTATATGTAACTTTACTATGTTAAAATTAAAACCTTCCATTTTATTTAAACAGAAAAGGGGAGATGATGTGAAATTCCCCTCTGTCTGCTGTGAATACCATTGGTTAATAAAGTAGCTTCTCTGGGCCTATTGATAGGGCAGAACTTAGGTAGGCAGGGAAGACTAAACTGAATGCTGGGAGAAAAGAGGTGGAATCAGAGAGAAGCCACGTATCCTTGCCAGAGATGGACAGCGGAACTTTATCCAGTAAGCCACAGCCATGTGGCAGTACACAGATTAATAGAAATGGGTAAATTAATATGTAAGACTTAGCCAATGAGAAGCTAGAGCTAATTGACCAATAAGGGATTTAAATACTATGGTTTCTGTGTGATTAATTTTGTTCTGGGAGGCCAGGACGAACAAGCTGTCCTCTCCAACAGGTTAATGTGTTGAACCATAAGATTGTTCAGGAACAATTTATGTGAATATAATATGATAACCACTTGTGATCAAACATTGGCTAAAGAAGAGAAACAGAGACTGGGAAAGCAGGACAAAGCAAGTACAATGGCTTATTGTGTAAAACAAACAGGAAGAGAAATCTGCTTCTCTTTGAAAGTCCCCTAGGAATACATGTGCATTGATATAGATTATATTTGCAAGGAGTTCTGGGAAGATATTGATATAAAATTTCCAGGATTGCTATCCGACTCATCTTAAAGTTAACATTTATTTTTTAAAAAAATCAATAGATTGTCTGTGACTTCTCTCAATTTATATATATTCACTTATCAAAATTACTAGACATTTGATGTTGAATATATATAAAAAATACAAAAAACTTTGTTGGCACCTGTATAAACTATTGTTCATAATATTTTTCATTTGGATATAAGGGTACAAATTCATTTTCCTTGAAAGATCAGAAAAAGAATGAAACAGGAAACTCTATGGTAAGACTTTTCTGATGGGAAATGGTATTTGTTTTTGCCCATACTATACTGTTATTAATGCATACCTGGGATTAAGTAACATATAAAAACTGTTCATTTTCCTGGCCATCCCTGGAGTCTGAGCACATGACACATACTGTGTTAAAGGCATTTTTGATGCATGTGACCTTGTAGAGAATATATCATGGCAAGGCAGAGTAAGCCTGCCAGGGAGTGCTCACCTTTTAAACAAAGTCATGGCTACATTAACTCTTTAACGTAGTAATCCACTAAGCTATTTATTCACTGTTGAACCAATTACCTCCAATTACTATTAATATGTGCGTTTGGGGGTTAAATTTCCAATGCGTAAAGAGACTGCCACTACTTATGTTTCATTTCCATCGTCTTTTATAGAAAATAACTCGTGGATTAGGAAAAGGAATGTTCCAATCAGAACTTGAAAATGAATAGGCACAAAGCGAATTCCACTCCTTTCTCTGAACTGTCTCTTCATGTCCACTCCAGAAACTAAAGGAGTTATCATAGAAGGAGTGTCATATATGAATTAGCATTTACCACATAATTCAGATGGTTTTATGTTTCTTGATATTTGCCCAAGTGATTCTAACTCTCTCCTGGTAAATTTTTGATGCTTAAGTGGCAATGACATGTGTATTAGGTGAATGGCTATTTGATCTGATTTTACATAAACCAAAATCATAATACATATGATTTTTGCATTATATGACAAGATATAATATATGAGAACTCTTAGTAATTTAGCATTAAATTATATGTAAACTTGTTTTTATAATCTTATAAACAAATGATATATGATCAAGATAAGATTCTAAAATATTGTTCTGAATTTTAAAATTCTAGGAGTTGATGCCATGCCAACATATTTACCTTTACTGCCCATATGAATATTTTAGATCTTACTAGAGCAGAGAACTTTCTTTAGAATAACTTTTCTATCAGCCAGAACTAGAATGTGGGCAATGACTTAAGGTGAGCACTTATATAATCAAGAAACAGGAGAAATCAAAATGTTCACATTGTATTTGACCTGTTTCATCTTTAAAAGTATTTGCCAATGCCAGCTGAATTGTTGAAAAGCTGAGAAGAAATCTGGAAGGCTCGAAAATGGATGAATAATTTGTATATAGTGATGAGGAAGGTCTGAGGCTCAGCAGAGCAGGTCACTTGCTGTTCTTGCTGAGGATCGAGGTTCAGTTCCCAGCACCTACATGGTGAACCACAACTGTGTGTATCTCTAGTTTCCAGGGATCTACCACTCTCTCCTGGTCTCCGTGAGTACTAAGAATGCATGAGATGACTGTAGGAAAACACTCATTCACATAAAGTAAAATAAATCTTTAAAATGAAGAGACCCTGAGGAAATAGTATAGAACACGATCCTCAACAACTTACATCCTTAGAGTGATTAAAATAGAAATTAATATTTATGGAATTGTTTCTAATTTTTATTCTGAGTAGCCTCAAATTGTATCTGAAAATTTTAAATAGGTATTTTTAAAATTTGAATTTAAATACATGAGTATATGAAAAACATAAGAAATTCACAAATTCCCAAATTAAAAAAGGACAACAAAACAGGCATATGAGATTTTCAAATATTGCCATGATCATGCAAATACCTGAAAAAGATCAATTGAAAATCCTAAGACAGGCAGATAATAGTGATTGAAATTAGAAATTTAATGAATGATTTAATAAAAATTTAGACACAAGTGAACAGATAATTAACAAATTAGAAAATACAGCAGGAAAAATACATGGGTTGAAGCGGAGAGAAAAATGAGAAATAAATAAATATCTGAAGTCAGACATGAAAATAGCTAAAACCAAAATTCTAGATCTGAAATGATAAATTCACTGAATAGTGATATAAAAATGGAAAGGAATAATTAATTAACTTTAAATAACAATATTAATCATCTGACCCAAATATTTAAGAAAGAAATTGATCCAATTTAATCTGTGTAATGCATCCATAAGTTAACAAATGCCTAGCAAAAAACCTCAGAGGAAAAAAAGGATGAAGATATGTTGAAAAAAGGCTGCTGAAAAAACTCACAAATTTTGTACAAAACATCAATTTAGAACCTCAGGAAAATCAACAAACAGCTGTTAGGACAGAAAGAAAATCCTACCTAGAATATAATTGTCATCACCAACGGAGGAAGTGGAGTGATTCTCAAAGAAACAAAGTCAGAGGGCAGGACTGCTCTCTTCAGAAAAGTAAGTGCTAAGTTAGAATTCTGACTCTAGAGAAAATAACCTTTTTTTAAAAAAAATTAAAACCAAATTTATCTATTTGTTGTGTGTGTGGTGTGTTGGCATGCTTGTGCCATGGTACATTACCAAAAACTACAGGACAGCTTAGGAGGACTGCTTCTCTTCTACCATGTAGATCCCAGGGGTTGCTCGGGTTCCCAGGACTGGCAGGAAGTATCTTTGTTCAATAAACCAGGGCACTGTCCTAAAACATGTTTCAAAAAATATATATACTGAGGCTTTCATTTTAACAACTGTGAAAGCTCAGGCAGGGGAATGGCAAGTTCAAGGCCTACCTGGGAAACTAATTAAGTTTCCTCTATTTTGATTGGTAATACATATTCATAAACATTAAAAAGGGGGTGATAAATAACGGAGTGCTTGCCTAATATGAGCAAGGCCCTAGGAGTAATACCAATGTGAGTGAGAGGAAGGGAACATTGGCAAGGACTGAAGGATGGTGTCTCATGGCCCTGTGAGTGCTTCAAGGCTAGAAAGTCACAACAGGGTGGCCACTCCTGTAGACAGAGACCTGGCTGATGCCATAATGGGATCACCACCAGTACAATAGATGAGTATGAGCCAGGATGATTCTGTTTGTGCTTATAGTAGACTAGATAATGAAACATTTGGGGATTAGACATTGCCATATAGTTAATGGTGATGATACTACAATATTTTCAGGTTCCTCTTCAAAAGTCCAATCTCCTTTTACCCTGCCCTACTGAAAAAGTATACCAGTGAAGTTCTAGCTCTTTAGCTCCATTTAAAATTTTTATTTACTTACTATTTTTTCATGAACATATGAGCTTAGAATGTATATGGAAGGCAAACAGGAACATGCTAATTTGGTAGCTTAATATTGATCAAAATTTAAAAGTATCTCTACATCCAGTACATTTCTAGAGAATATTTGGTAAAATTCTGCTATGACTTAAAAAAAGCTGGAAAAAACAATTGCTGGTCTAATTTTTTTTTTGCAGCACAACCTCAATTTCTATGCTGGAAATTTAATTTGTAACACTCAATGTACATCCCCCAGACAGTTAATTACACATTGCTGGAAACGATTTGAGCAGCTGAAATAATTTTGTATCAAGCGCATTTATAATTCCTAGGGGGACATCTATTCAGCTCATAAAGGCTAAATCCAAGGTGCCACCCCTGGAAAGGTCCCCCATCTGCCTCTCCTTCTCCCAAGCAGAAACACTCATTTTCGAGTCCTTTCTACCACTCCCAGAGGCCCACCCCACCACCTATTCAGGGTTCCACACCTTTGTTAAGCTGCGTGGCACGTTTTTTGTTTCTTTATAATTCCTCCTCTTTCCACCAGTAGACTCAGAGAACTTCCATTCATCCATTTCATCCATCTTGAGTTGCCAAGTTGAATACAGACATATTGATCTGACAGAATTTTATTGTTTATCATAAATAACCACATCACCAAATTGAACTATATACAGTCTTGTATAAACTACACTGCTTCCCAGCACAGAAGGAGAGGAAATGGATATATGCTTATTAGTACCAACTGATTGGTAAGGTCATGAATATACATACAGATAAAGTTAGGTGGTGCAGCGATTACCTCTGCCTTCCAGAAAAAGTAAGTCTTCAGCCCAGCTGCTTAATGGGCACTAGGTATTGACCGCTGGTGATGTGCCATGCAGCTAGAGAATGCCAAACTGAACAGAAAGAGCCCTTACCTCTTCTCTTCTCTGATGACTGGCAACCTTGAGTTAACAGCTTGAAGAATGACACAGGTAACAAGGCTGATCCCTGACTCTTTAAACTGTTAAAACATTGACTTCTTACGTGCCAGTGATAGGCAGCCACTTTCCCAGTGCCCTCTCCACTTCCTTCTGATCCTACCCTCATGTCAGTAATCTCTCTTCAAATGTCAATTCTATAATCTTCAGTCTTCAGAGTTCCTATTTGCTAGGAACTCAAGTTTTAATACAATATATATTAAATATTTTACATTTAATTCCAAGAGATATATTTTGTCATGGGGGGCTCAAAACTCAGAAGAGCAATATTTGGTCAAGTACGAATCAAAGTAAGAGTGAAAATTTCAGACTGGGAAAGAGAATCAACGGGATTGAGGGACTAATGATTCACTGAAAGATTTTTGGCAGTTCTGCATATAAGAACAATTTCATGGCTTTGCTGATAGTCAGGCACGGATGGAGAAGGGGTTTATGGTACCTCTCACTGTCGCAAATTTCAGAAAGAAGGGGAGCCATTGCCTTTAGCTGTAGACCCACTAGTGAGTCCACTTGCAGTCAGTGGCTAGTTCTGACACAATGCTCACACAGATGGCCCTGGTTAAACCAAATGCTCACCGAAAACAAAGCTGCGGCACATCACACCCGTCTATGCTCTTTGCACTGCCATACAGTTCGTGGACCAGGCAAGGAACTGGAGATTGAAACACACAAAGACTCACAGACAGAGAGAGACACAGGTCATCCCTGAAACAGGAATGCCCCCTATCATGTACCAGAACCACTTATATAGAGATACTTAACTGATAGCCACTCCCCAGCCAAACCCACCAGAAACCACTCCCCTGCCATCAGAAACTCCTGAGGGTCTCATGCTCAGAGCAACTGCAGGCTGTCTCAGAGCAGAGGAAAACAAGTTGTTTACAAGACATTCAGGATCTGGGGGTTCACAGCTCCCAACACAAAGCAACTGGTTAGGGTGAGGAGAAAGAACAGATGTGGGAGAATGTGTTGCAAACATATATAAAATGATCACAGAACAACAATTCATCAAATGAACGTAATATAAAAGTTAAATATAATTCTGACCAGCCAAGCATGTAAGAGCTCGATGTTTGTTGAATCAACTCTCAGAAGGCTAGATAAACGCATATTCTCCTATGACTGTTCTACCACAGTGAACTAGAATCTACATTTGCAAGATGAAATAGAATAAAAAGCAACCTGGTGAACAGTAGAAAGTGGACTTAAGTCTTGCTCTTATCATTGCAAACCCTTCACCAAAGGTAAGCAAGGGTGTTTAATTAAGGTTATTGCCTCCTCTGCAGGGAGTGTGTCCTTGTTTAGACAGGTGACAGACGCTGTCATTTCACTATTAAACCTGACTTCAGTATTAGAGCGTTAGATGCTGGGAGATCACCTGGGTTAAAAAAAACAAACTTTATTAATCTGGATTTGATTATTTTCCATTTCAGTTAGAACTTTCTGCCCAATGTGATAAAATGCTGAACCAATGAACTTATTCATCATTGTGAACAGGCATGGGATTGCTCAGAAGTTTTATATTAAAAAGGGCCAATAAAAAACACTCGGGTTTTTGTCAAGTATTGACAGAACTTTTTTGCCATTACTTTAATTTCTGTCTTGGATAAGAGATAAAACGTTTTTCATTAGTGGATGTTTGGTTAACTGATAATTAAACACCCCAAATGAGATCAGTACAAATCACTGTTTTATTTGACATCACACACAGTTCCTGGGCTTCCTAGCTGGCCGTCACTGTTCTGAGGATACCATCAATTACAACACAATCACTATCCTTATATGCATAATATGTGGTTTCCCCTGTTCTGTCTTAACATTAAAAGACAAATCATCTTCAATGCACATTAATTTTAAAAATATTTTAGCAGCAGGCTTCAAGGAAAGATCTCATCTATAACTATGCACATTTTCCAGTTTAATTCCGTTAATACGCACAGGTAGAATGCTTTCATGTTCTCCAAGGCCTGCATATTTTTCATGATAAACAATATGGAATTAAATACAACACAAAGCCAGTTGTCATTTAATACTGTTTAATATTGAACATTTTTTTTTTTGTGAAATTCCAGACCACCTTAAAGAAATACAGAGGTCTCTTGCTCAGCATCATTGGAGAATCTCTTGGGTAGGATGCTTCTGGTGTCTGCAGCTCCTCCTATGATGGGCCTCCCACGCGGTCACTCATCATTGCTATGGATTGGGAAGCGCTCTGGAGGAAGCACAGATTCCAGTCTCTGCCAGCGCTCTGGAGGCCACAAGATATGTGTGGCATGAGCATGCAGAAGTCCCAGAGAAACCTGAATTCAGGGAAAACACAGAGACGAAACATAGATATCATTTTATATTGACCATTATAAATAGCTTGAAAAGCTCAATTGATTCAGGTCTCTGACGTGTCATGGAAAGACTATGACTGAAAACAAAGAACACTCAGAGACATTTTCCTAGGGGCTTCACAGCTATCAGAACCTGAACCTTCCCAACAGTCATTTGAGGGAATTATGGTTTTAATTTTCTAGAACAGGAAGCTAAGTTTAGAGAAGTTTAGAAAGTCATATACATACAATGCATTGGAACCTGGCTTCAGTACTGGGCTGACTCCGACATTAACCTCCACCCTCAACAGTCTGTTTACACAGATCAAGGAAACACAAATCCAGTCTATAGTCTCAGACGTTCTCTAGAGCTATTGCCTGAGAGAGACCCTCATAAAACAGTCATAGAGGCACAAATACACATTTATATCTCAAAAGCATTGTTCCATTGCTGGATGAGCAATCAGAGTTCAGGTGTGATTCTGGGTGGAGACTGCTGTCAGGGCAAACGAAGTGGAAGACTAGTAGAGAGAAAACACCAAGATCATGGCTGACTGGAAGCAAAACAGCATTTGTAGAGGTGAGCAGAGCTCTGCTGGGAGAAAAGAGACCAAAAAGAAACCATAACAAATATAGATGGGATCAGCTCAAGGGAGAGCAAGAAGCCCTGGGGACTTAGGAACGGTGTCTTTCCTTCTAATCATTCTGAAAATAAGACTTAAAATAAGCACAAAATTGGCTCTATAACACAAAGCCAGTTGTCATTTAATACTGTTTAATATTGAAAATTTTTTTGTGATATTCCAGAACACCTTAAAGAAATACAGAGGTTTCTTGCTCAGCATCATTGGAGCAAACATCATGCCACCTGTACTTTGCCGCAGTAATTCACTCTCACTAATCTCTGCACACACATCAACATATACATTATACTTGTCTGCACATCAGTATATACATTATACTTGTCTACAAACATATCAACTTATACATTATACTTGTTTGCATACACATCAACATATACATTAAACTTGTCTGCACACACACCAATGTATACATTATTCTTGTCTGCACACACATCAGCATATACATTATACTTCTCTACATACATATCAACTTATACATTGTACTTGTTCATGTACACATCAGCAGATACATTAGACTTGTCTGCACACACATCAGCATCGGCGGTGGTGGCGCACACCTTTAATCCCAGCACTCGGGAGGCAGAGACAGGCGGATCTTTGTGAGTTCGAGGCCAGCCTGGTCTACAAGAGCTAGTTCCAGGACAGGCTCCGTAGCTACAGAGAAACCCTGTCTAGAAAAAAAAAAAAAGTTTATGCGTCCAAAGGAGAGGCGGCTCGGAACAGAGACTTAGGCGCTGTTAAAAAGGCTCTGTCGATTTCAAACCCACTGCTTGATACTCTAGCAAGCAGCAGGGAAAATCGAGTCGCTCAGAATCTCAGCTGTTTCAGCGCGCGCCCAGAGAGACCGCTGCAGCGGCCCGGGGTGCAAGAGACTCCGATTCGGGGCCCGTTCTCGGCAAAGCCCCACGTTGGGCGCCAAATGTACCCGCACAAAATAAAGGCAATGCAGATATCAAGGAATATTTAACACTTTAATGTTAAACTTACAGAACCAAAGTTCCAGCGTAGTACAGGTAGGGAGGAAAAAAAGGGGCGAGCCGCCTCTCCGCGCACCATTTATTGGCAGGCATTCGCCTGAGGCAAACCCCGCCCTCTAAAGGGGGCTGACTTAACCCCTTCACATTATACTTCTCTGTACACATATCAGTATATACATTATGTTTGTTCTCTTTTGAAAGTTACTAATATCCTGTGGCATTTATACCTATATACTTCAAAATGTATCTAAGAACTAAAACCTTTCTGACATAAGCACATTACCTTCACCATACAAGTACCTCATATTAATACAGTAATAAAGCTCATATACAGTTCATATTCAACATATTGCAGTTGCCCTAGTGGAAGGCTTTTAGAGTCATTTATTTTCAAAATCTAGTCTCATCAAGGATCTCAGACTACATCTGCTGTTGTGAGATTGCTTCCATTCCACCAATTTACTTTACCCAGGGTTCAAGACACTGACTTGTACCACGGCCTATAGCTCAACTTGCCTGGGTTTTTCACTCATGAAAAGACAAAATAGGTAAATATGTTGGCAAGAAAAAAAATATGGTTAATATTGTATTTTTCCAGTTCTGTTTGATTAGGTGGCATGAAATATCACCACTGAAATACAAAGTTCAATAGCAGAAAGTGAGGGTGACTCAATATCTCTATCAGTTTACACACATTCTAATTTTAAGATAATGAACAATATATAGAGATATTTAGAAACAGTTAAAGATCCTGAATGTCAACTTATCTTATTCTTTTATTGCACATCGCTATTCTGTCTTAATTATTTACACTGGATCCTAAAAAAGTGATTTTTATCTATTTCTTTTTTATTTTAATTGGCAATTTCTTTATGAAGCTATCTCTTTCTCTCTTAACATCAGCTGCTTGTATTTCTTCTGTTTGTCATGTATTGACATTATCTTCTATTACAGTATGTGTGCTTGTGTGTGGGTCTAGAGCTAGGCTCTCATTTTGCAGCCCAGGTTAGCCTTTAATTCACTATCTGGCTCAGACTTAGACTGTACTGGTACTCAGAGAAATTCTCCTTCCACAACCTCCTGCAAGGCCTCCTTCTTTTTTGTTGTTTGTTTGTTTTCTTTTAAGTCAAAACGCATTCTTATCTTCTGCTTGTTTTAGGATGTTTGTTGGCCATCTCAGGCTATCACTGGGCTTCTGTGTGTCCTTTAACGGGTCACTTTTGGTTTTTAACCACTTCTTAGTTTTCAGTAGACAGGGCATTTTGGGCTCACCCTGGACCTCATACCTGGTCCATGTGTCATCAGTTATTTCCCGCAGTGCTTTGATTTCTTTCAGCAAAGTGTGTCAATTATAAGCAACATTTGGTACTAGGTGTGCTGATGGTCTTGGGTGTTGTTTCAGGAAATATATAGATAAATAAGATAACCAGTACCCAAAAGCTGCCCTTCACCTACCACCTTTATATTTTATCTCACTTCTTCTGTAGTAACTGGGTGGTTTCCTTAAACATTTAAATACCCATATATATGATTCTAAAATATATAACAATATTTTGAACATAATTGTGTCATAATTTCTACCTACACTAGAGTAAAAATTGAGTTTTCTTGGCAATCATTTTGGTAGCTGAATAATTACATATTCTGTTGCCAATGTTTGCAGCCTACAGTTCGGGTGAGTTATACAGAAAGAAGGTTCACTGTGGCTAGTGTTTCTGAAAGCGAGAGGTTGGGGTACACAAATGGTGACGGCCTTTATCCTGGAGGACTGCAGAAGGGAAGCAGGGTACACGCATGCGTACACATGTCTGTCTGGTTCCCTCTTTCCTTTGATAAATCTGCTAAGACTTTATCATAGAAGCTCTACTCTAAAACCGTATGTAACGTGGATCACCTCCCAAACGCGCCACCTCCCCACACCTAGCTTCCCATCTTTCTAATAGTTTACAGTGGGAGGAAACTTCAGTTTAAATTCCCTGGGCAGACCATTCCTCTCCACAGCAGCTCAAATACATTTTATTGTAAGGATGTTGGCTGTATCCACAGTTGGTTTAAATCTTTCTTTCCCTCCCAAGTGAGTTATGTTTCCAATTTCTACTTACATTCAGTATTAATGTTTGCTTTTAATTCATTTTTATTCAATTTGAGAATGTCAAAAAGTCAAAATTACTTTTTAAATGAGGAAAATGTCTCCTCCTTCTTAATGATGCTCAGATCCTAATCACTAGCTAGAAGTTTACATCAACGAGCCAACAGAATTTAGGCTGCTAATCAGTTGGCCTCAGAATCATGGGAGTAACATGAATTCTCTCATGGATTGGAATGTCATCACCAGAGCACTCAAGTGTGAAAAGTGGGTGGACAGAAACACGTTCTAGAACACCCTAGACAGCCATGGCAACATAGGAGTGGGAAGATGGCTCAACAGGTAAGTGCCTGCATATAAGCATGAGCACCCCAAAATGACTCCCAGCACCCGCATGAGAAGGGATCTAGGTGTGAGAGCATGTGCCTATAATGCCTGCTCTGGGGACGGAGAGACAGGAGGATTCCTGGAGCTCACCGGTCTGCCAGTCTAGCTGAGTCAATCTAGCTGGATGCACAAGGCACAAGCTCTAGGAACACTGAGGCCCCGTCTAAAAAATAAGGTGGAAAGCAACTGAGAAAGACAGTCGGTATCAACATTTAACTCCTACAAGCGTGCTCACTCATGTGCATGCACATCCCCATGCATGTGCGCACACACACACACACACACACACAAACACACACAACCAAGCCAACAGTGTTCCCAGCTAGGAAATACTTCGCTGGATGTGGGTGAAATTTCAATTTCTGCGTAGCTTTGCTCAAGTCTACATTCAGCTGAGTTAAAGAACAGCCGTCTCCATTTCCTCCATCATAACCCAGTTGTATCTCATGCACTGAGTTGCTTTTCCAAGCTGTTTAACTCTGATCATAAGGGTGATTTGCCAATGTTTTAACTTGGCTGAGCTGTTGCCAATACATTTGCTTGCTTTGCTTGGTGCACAGTTTTAGAGGCAGTGATTTAATTCTGATTTAATACTCCACACTCATTTTACTGAAACTAATCTTGTTTTTTCTTATTCTGAAAATATATTTAAGGTACCACTCTCACTTCCTGAAAGAGTTAATCTTAAAAATTATAAACAGCAGTGGTGGAAATTCTGGGGGATAATATGAATATTATTTAAAATGGTGATATAGGAATGTGAAATTCAAGCTTTCAAAATACTGATATTAATATGTACAGAAAATGCTTAATCACTTGCTGAATTATCTTGCAATGATTATTTAATTTTTTTTATTGGTAAGTGTCTACAGACCAAGGGAGAACACAGTGAATACGGAAATGCCTGAAATTAAAAAGTAGATGAACTTTTTAAAATTAAGAGTAAGGTGTTGGACATAGCTCTGGCCTCTCCACCCGCTCTGTTAGTGTCTTTAGATAAGTAAAACAGAATTCAGATATACAAGGAAATTTATCTTAATAAGCAGCACATGTGATCAGAGAGGTTTGGCAGATCCAAAATCTGCCCAGAGACACCAGCAGAATGGAGAGCCAGGGGAAGGCGGTCAGTGGGGAGGCTGGGACAGCCGATGGGCAGAGACGATAAACTGCAAGCTGCGCACTTCCTCTCTTCCGGCACTGCGCTCACTGTGTAACTGAGTCTACCGTTCGACTCAGGCCTTCGACGGACTTGAGGAGGCCCACCCACACGGAAGACAGACTGTTTCATTGGAAAACAAAAATCATCTAGAATATTATTTGACAACTTATCTGAGCACTGTGACCCAGCCAAAGTGACACATCAAATCAACACCTGGTAAACGTAGTCACACACACACACACACACACACACACACCCCTGCCCTTTGCTTTGTTCCACGCTACAGAAGGCAGTCTTTTGCATGATTACATACATGACTCCGGTCTCACAGTGACTCATGAGGTAAATGCTGTCTCTTTTATAAGCAAGGAAACCAATAAGAGTAAAACATTTTGCAGTTAACACCAAAATAAGTGATTTTCTATACCATAGTTATTATCCCAATATGGCATTTCTGACAAACAAAGGGGCACAGACAAGTCAGGACAATCAGAGTAAAACAGTCCTGGACAAAACAGAACATGGCCACCCACAACTCTGTTGGGCCATGTAAATTCCTGAGAACATCAGATTATCAAAAGCAAATGGGCACAACTGTAGCCCTCCGAATCCCTAGGATGAAATCCAGGTACCCAGTATACTTCAGGATTTGACCAGGTCTGCCTGTACGGAAGGCATGAAGTTAACATGAGGCCATGATGCAGACCCATTTGTATTCTTGCAGGAGGAGATTCAGACACAGTTGAAGCACAGGCGCGCATACATGCAGGGGAAAAAAACAATATAAGGATTCATAGTGAAAGCCCTCCCTGCAATCCATGAGAAAGAGGGCTTATAAGAGACCAAACCGGCTGTACTTTGATCTTGGACTATTTTCTCTAGAACTATGTTTAGTCAGTAAAACAGGTTTCCATTGGGTTAACCTTGACCAACTGTTACAGTTTGGCCTTGATATCCCTCAAAAGCCTGTATATTATAGCTTTTCCCTTAGCTCTTTTGGTCCTATACGGGATAGGGACTAGTGGGAGGTCTTCTACCAACCCTGGGTGTTCTCTCTCTCTCTCTCTCTCTCTCTCTCTCTCTCTCTCTCTCTCTCTCTCTCTCTCTCTCCTCCTTTCCTCCCTCTCCCTCCCTCCCTCCCCCCCCCTCTCTCTTCTGTCTCACTTTCTGGCACCCCAGTGAAAAGCACAGTTTCTCTGAATGCTGCCAAGATGAGCTACTTTGTCTCTGGCCCCAAGGGAGCAGGCCAACCAATTATAGGCTAAAACCTCTCAAACTGGGGCCCAGATAAATCGCTCCCCCTTTTAAGAAGGCTAAAACCTCTCAAACTGGGGCCCAGATAAATCGCTCCCCCTTTTAGAAGCTTTTCATCTTGTACTCTGAGTTGGTTTTTAATCATTGTTTTCAGACAGAGAATCATTATGTATCCCTGGCTAGTCTAGAACTCAGAGATCTGCCTGCTTCAGCCTCTCCAATGCTGAAATGAAAGCCATTGGCTATGATGTCTGGCTTGCCTTGTATATTTATTATAATAACAGAAAGCTGACTACAGTGTCAGAGCGGGAGCTGATCATCCGTGATCCTTTCTCATAGGACTATGCTTCCTTTAATGGGTTTGCAATATTGCTTTGACAGTGAAAGCAAACATGCACAGCACATTTGTGGAAGCATGTTAAAGAATTATTGAAAAATTCTACCAGGTCTCTGTATTGTTAGTATCTGCTGAAGGAGGAAACAGGTTCATCTGTATGTAATAATGAGCCCTTTACAATTAATCCCTTGTCCCTAGGGAGCACTGAGCACACAGATTAGGAATCAACCATCTAGAATAATAATCACTGCCTTGCTTTGACTATATAATATTTGATAAGCATACCAAAAACGCATGAAACCGTACACTAAGCAAAATCCAAATTTTCATTTTTAAGCTATGCACAGGCGTCGGGTTGTTCTCGTACCTCGCATGGCACTGTACACATCAGCCTGAAGGTTGATGCTCTTGACCTTAGAGAGCACAGCTTCAGGAAACACCATTAGTACCAGCTGGAAAGTGGTTCATGCTATCAGTCACATCGTTTGTTTTGTCTACAAAATGCCAAGGAACCACATGAACTAAATTTCCACTGAATTGCTCGTCTTTGATCGAATTGGCTCCACTGAGAAGTTATTTTGGCTTCTGGTAGGCAGACATACGCGTCCCCAGCCCAGCTCTCCTCCAGGTGCCAGGGGCACAGGTGTGTGAAGCCGTGCCCCCCTCCTCCCTCTCTGTAGGCCTGCAGGGTTCAGAACACACCTCCATTTCTTGGCTTCAGGAGGCTTGTCTTGAAGGAAGGCCTCGCAAGGGCAAAGTAAGGACAGGTAAAAGCGAGACTTCTGAGGTTGGAGAGAGGAGAAAACAAAAGAAATAAAGAAGGCTGCCAGCGGGACCAAAGGTTCTTTTAAGAAGATGCTCAGAACAGAGGTGAGGACAGAAGAGGATCAGTGTGTAAAGTGTGACAAAGCACAGCACTAGAAGCTCATTAGGTTTAAATGGTTTTAAAACAGAAAAACTAAACACAGTAGTCCACATTATTAAAAAAGAAAATCTGTCTTTGCTGAATCTACTTCATAGCATTAGAGGTAGAGGTTTCCTCATGAACAAGGTCCAATGATAATTATTCTACAATATTAAATCCCCCATAACTGTGTTTGGAGGTCAAATCAAACTGAAGAAAGACCCGGACTTTGAAGGACACCTGTTTAAAGCAAGAACTGATTTATCAAGCCTCCATACAATGTCTCCGTTTCAATCTGACAACCAAAGTCCTTTACTGATACATTTATTTATTTGTTTACTTGTTTACTTATTTACTCCTTTTGTGTTTCTGTGTGTGAATGTGGGCACTGTGCACACGTGAAGGTCAGGGGACTACTTGTAGGACTCTCATTTCACCATGTGAGTCTGGACACTCAAGTCACCGGCCTCAGTGGAAAACACCTTTACCCATGAAGCGTTCTCACTGGCCCTCCGAACATCTTGATTCTGCACTCTCCTTTAAGAAAACCATTTAATATTCTTCAGAAAACATCGTCTGGAGACAGAAGGCTTCTCTAATCACTGACAATGTGTTGCAATGAGGGAATGGCACTGCCCACCTCCATGGTCCCAACGCGGTTTATCCACGAAACTGAACAGATAAACCCAGTTTGTGATAAGCAGACAAATGAAGAGTGCCTGCTTCCTCAGTAAAGTGACTCCCTCTTATGCAAAGACAGACACTAAAGCATAGCACCTTCCTTCCTTATCATGGGGAAGTGCACAGGAGGCAAACGAGAAACGTGTCGACCTCCCCCTCCCCCAAGGTTTTGGTTTCGATGAGAACAAAACCAGACAGATGTTTAGGAATGGAGGAAAGAGGAGGGATGCTCTGGAGGAAAAATAAAAAATGGATGAGAAGGAAAAGCAAGATGCAGTGGGCAAGGAAATAATTAATTAATTTCTGAACAATGAATTTTAATAATGAAGATATCATGTAGATACAATATCTATTTATACATGCCATGGAACACTTTGTCTAAATTATAAAAAATAAAGTATATGTATGATCACAGGGCAGGAAAGTATGGGAAACTTATATAAGTTTTTATAATATGATTGCCTTACTTGTTTTTCAATAATTTTACACATTATACACACACACACACACACACACACACACATATATATATATATATATCCCATTCTAATTACTCTCTACTCTAACTCTCTCAGTGCCCTCCTTGCTTTATCAAATTCCCACCTATTTTATTTTTACAACCCTCTGGTAGCAACACCTGACCAGATATGAGCTATGAGGTATTATAATATGTAATAGAAGTGTTTATTCATCTAATGCAGTGTACCAATTCATAATTTCTGTATAAACATTAATGTGCTTGATTACAAGTGCTGTACTAGATTCTGTCAGGGCTATCGCTTATTATGGTACAGGCATGGTTATAGACAGATGTTGACATTACCACTGAGTAGACTGGGTTCTGAAATACGTATTTTCAAGGTGTTAAATGCAGGATTTACATTTAAGTTATATATAGAAATGAATATTTCACGAAAGGGAACTAATGCTATCGGGGCGAGGGACTTAATCCTAGGTAAGATGGCAGCAGGCTGGAGCTAGAATAGCAGAGGAAATGCCAGACATAGTCAGGTTCTCCAGGACGTCATGATCTGGTACGAAAGTGAGATGTTTAAGCACCACAGTGAAGCACAAACCTGCCACACTGCATTCATGGGAGCCATGCAGAGACTGCCTAGATTCATCTAAGATGGCTCAGCACTGGATAACATCCTCCTTCTGAGGGCAGACTCCGCACGGCCTCTGCCAAATGTTCACAGATAGAACCTTCCCTTAATTCATCCAGTGAATTCCAGGTCCGGTAATCTGATAGGTTGATACAATGTAATATTTCCACACTGAAAATGAAGAGCCACCTGCTTCATGGAACACTCGGAATGGTGCTCTTTCAAAGGCCTCACTCCAGGACAAGCATTTTCCTTCGTTACCACCAATTTTAACTTTAATCATTTCAAAGCAATTTTCCCCCTCAAGACTTCACTTTAATCAGAATGCATTTCCAGGTCACTTCATGGCCTCTTCAGGATTCTCGCTAGACAACTACAGAATCATGCATAATCATCCAAGCCCCCCAAGACACCTTCGGTAAGTAGTTAGTTCAACAGTTTATGCAAAAAATAGATACAAAACAGGCCTCTAGGGGTGTCTTCAGCTAATTTTCATGAATTAATTTCTCTGGATTAATGTTTATGTACCAGTATCCTTACCACGTAATCAAATCACTGGAGGTGAAGTGGTCTAACTCCTCATTTTACAGCTTGATTAAGCAGGTGATGAAATACTTGAGTATAATTTGGATACTGAGCAACTCCTAGCACCCACATTAATCCCCTGGGTGATGACAGCACCGACTGATGCCTTACTGCTTGCTTGTGTGCTTCTGGTGGCTGATGTCCCGCATACCATTTTGATGCAGGAAATAAAAGCCCACATAAACACATGAGGAGAGATGTACAGAAGACTTTATTCTCATTGAAACTGTCTTATGCCATATTTAGAAGCATTGGACATGCAGCCACTGAGGGAGACAAACGAGTCATAAGTAAGAGGCTATCCAGAATTCGTCCTGCTGTGATGGCGGATGCGGCCGATCCTCTGCTGAGGGTGCACCACTACTCATTTGGGTGTGTGGTACCCACCTTTATCTAACATCTTTCTCGGTTTCTTCCACTCCCTCTTTTATCTTTTCTCTCAGAATAAAATAGAAGGGGCTCACAAAAATAAATAACTAGGAACAAAAGAAGATAAATAAAAGTGACAACTGCAGGACCCAAGGGAGTCCCTGGGAAGAACACCATGCCTAATCCTCAGCTCCCTGAGAACCGAGTGAAGTGGAAAACATGGTAACTTAACACAGCTCCCCTTGGGAGCAGGGAACTTTCTTTTTAAACTCTTGGAAAAACTTTCAATTCCTAAGGGAAGCTAGTTTCTCTATGGTATGGGTTTTCTATAAAATATTTCTGACAGTGACACAGGACAACAACAGGCTATACAAGAGGAGCCCCAGTGAGGGCCCATAATTGATGACGTCACCAAAACCAGACCAACAACTCAATGCAATGGACACTCACGGGTTAACAATATATGCACTAAAGGACTGCATGACTCACTGTGTCATACTATAGTTTCCACGAGATTTTTCTTTTCCTTTACATTTTATCTTGTTTTATCTAGGGAGGAGGTTGTACGGGTAGAGGGTGGGTGGGACGGAATGGGGAGATGAGTGGGATCAAGATCTATGATGTGAAATCCACAAAGAATCAATAAAAAGTTAAATTTGGAAAACAATGTTTCCAACATAAGGTCTAATGTGGGATACTTTATGGATCATAAGTTACAACATTCACATAGCTAGCAAGTTTCCCCCAAAAGACAGAAGCTGAGTTCAGGGGTTAACAATCTGATGCATACTGTTTTGAAAGAAGCTAAAGTAACATGGTCATGTATGGAACTTTCTGGAGATCTCACTTGTTCCAATAATAAGAACTTAGCTTCCACCAAGGTTTGGATACATGGCATGTCTTTCATCTTTCTGTTTCTTACATCTATAAGAGCAGAGTGAGTCGGAACCAGAACCCATACATGCTGCCTTGCTGCTCACCCAGAATCCTCTTAGCTTGCAACAGAAGTCCACAAATTCCAAAAATGTGCAGATAGAGAAATGAGACAATAAAATAAAACATAACTGAAGGCCCAATTTTAACCCCAGTAGCATTGTTTTCTCTGAAAGATCTTCTAGGCATTGCAGGCTTTAAATATGCATCCATGCGACAAGTCACCTCACCCAGATCAATGCAGGCAACACCCCACGGCAATGTCTGCATTTCTGAGCAAATCTCCATGAAAGTAATGTCCTCTTCTACTGAACGCATCTGGCACAGAACAGTCCCTGACTTGGGCTCAAACATTTGACTCCCACTTGCGTGATTACGAAGGTGCAGGAAGCAGTACAAAGCCACAGACTTACTAGCAGAGACCCGAGTGCATGAAGATTTACTGACAAAGTGACCAATAACCTTCAGGATCATGCTACAGCTTTGGAGTGGCAGACAGTGCCCTGCATTGCCGAGATCCTACCCTCTAAGCCTAGCATTCATCCCTCCCATTCAGAAATATGCTTCCTATGACATCTTCTTTGCCTAGCAGGAAGAAAAGAACATACCAGAATGAATTTGTGTCACGTGCCATTGAATAACCCGTATGCTTCCCTGCAAACTCTCGTGAAACAACAGCATCCTTGAGGATTTCACATTTCAGATTATTACCAGCTCCACAAAAGCCAAAATGAGCTCCAAAATGTGGCTCATAATCACCAGGTAGCAGAACTGGGACTCAAAACCCAGCACTGTTTCTTAGTTTAAATTCCTACTTGCTCTACCTGCCAGTGAAATGAGGTGTAGAGCCCTGGAAATCGGAATGGTTGGCAAGGGGCCCTGTGGCAACACTTGCTAGGCTTGCTCTCTCCCCAGGGAGGAGTGAAGCCTTTCATTCTCTGCAGAAAACACCAACATTGCGCACTGAGGTTTGTACACAGCCCTGCTAGTCTGTTTGGGAAGCACTGCTGATTTGTAGCAACAGCGTATGTAGCAAGCCACTGGGCTGTGAGGAACATTCGCTGGCAGTGACAGCAAAGCCAGCGCCTGTTACAGCAGTATGGTTATGTCAATGTACATAAAAGCCGTGAAGAAATGTGGTCGGACTCTAAGCTGTGCCCCTTTGACTCCACACAACAGCTTTGCAACGGCTCGCCGAGAAGGGCGCGTGTGCGTCTACTCAGGCGCATGGTACATAGACTGACTTCAGTGACTGAGTTCACAATTCATAGTGGGATACTCTGTATTTTGCAGAAGTGAAGGCTGCAGGATGAGAGTCATTGTGAAGTAACACAGGAAGAATTAGGAAGAGAAAGACAGGTTCTAAACTAACCGGGGAAGCTTCCATTGACCGCAACCCAAGGAAGAAAAAGTAGACAGAGAAGCAGCAAAGCAAGAGGACAGTAGCGAGCTTTTTCACAGTAGTAGTAGCAAGAACACAGCTGTGTATGGAAGGAAAGTAACGACGGTGCTCTATGAATGTAGGGCGGCAGCCCTGGCATGCTATAAAAGGCCCATCATAAATGTGTCTCTTTTGCTCTTTTCCCAATCCTCCTCAATTTGTACCCTCCTTGAAAAGGAATTGCTTGGTAACACCTCTGGCCACTGGCATGTTCTACTTCTGCCTCCAGGAAGGGTTTCCCCTGCTTGTACCAGCATAACTCATCCTCATCTTCATCCTCACAGAGAGTTTATTTGCCTGCTTTTCCTGGAAGGCTTCCACGGCCTTTCCCACTCTCCAAAAGCACACACAGATATACAGTTAACATTTATCATGGTGAAACGACAGTTCATTTCATCTTTTTCTCTCATATTAGGTATGAGTTTCTGGAAATGGATACCTTTTCACGTTCTGAACACATGATACAAGAATAGAAAGACGCTCACGTGAGTTTTGACCGCATGAATGACACTAGCGACTACAGGGATGCAGATAAATGCCACCAGGCAACTACTGGACATGGCGGCTGAGGAAAGGACAATGAGGGGACAGGGATGCTACCTCTCACCTGCCTGGAAAGGCAGCAGTGCCTATAATGCTAGAGGAATCACAGGACACGCAGCAGTGAACTGGGGAAGCAATGAATCAAGCTGCAGGCTATTCAATCAGATTCCTATTGCACGTCACGGGAAGAGCAGAGTTCAAAGCTGACCCAGTGAAGTCCTACTCAGACATTGAGGAGTCAGCTTTGCAGCTATGAGAATGCAAAGGCTCCTAGAGTGAAGGGCTAGGAAGCAAGGGTGCTAGTTTGGAGGTATCTGGTGAGGTTTATGCAACCATGGGCAGGAATCGATACCTTGAATGGATATACCCACCCTAGGTTAGGGCTAAGGAGACTTAAGCATGAGGAGGACTCTGTTTCTCCCTTTGTTTAACTGAGAACATTGAGATAAGGCACAACAAAATGCTGCCTAAAGATGGCTGTCATTCACCTTTAACCTGTGGAGAAAGCACAAGGACCTCACTGAAATCTTCGGTAGTTCTGGGAGCTTCATTTATCTGTGCATATGACTTGGATTAATGTAGACTGTAAAAACAAACCTCCAGAGAAATTTTCTTTTTCTTTCAGAGGGTAAATGAAATGTTCCTTGTAGTTTTTAGCTGAATTTCAAATGAATTTCATGAGCTTTGTTTGCCACTGTAGCCAGAAACGTATCTGTGTGAAACAAGCACCCGAGAGCACAGATCAGCTCACACAATACGGCAATTTTTTTCAACTTTTCTCAATTTAACTCTGACTTAAAGTCAAAGGAGGAATTTAAACGTGTGTGTGTGTGTGTGTGTGTGTGTGTGTGTGTGTGTGCATTTGGGTGTTGTGTGACTCCTATTATTTGCTGGGAATCTAAATGAGCTACTGAGAGCCAACATCTTTATAATATACAATTTGAGTGACCAACAAAGCAATGTGACTATAATCCTGTGAAAGGCATATTGGTCCTGTTAGGGAGAATGGCGTTAATTTCAGCCTTGCATGCTTTCTTTTACTTCCAGAATGTTTTTGGTTTTGAAATTTTTGGTTCTCTAGCATTTGTGCTTTGATCACGGTAGTTAATTTAGAGAAATCTACCGGGGGTTATTCAACATTCGGTCAATAAGCGTGTTGGCACAAAGCCATGAAGTGCTCGCTCTGTGTGAGACAGACAAATTTCAATATACTGGAGTTGCTAAGGAAAGATGACACTCGGCTTTCTGGTTCTCAGCATGCATAGTAAATCACGTAAAACTTAATGATTCCAAAATAAGGTTGAAATTCATATACTGATGGGTAATCGCTGGAAAGATAGCATCCTAGTAATATGACTAAGATTGGTGAATCAGAAGAAATTCCCCAAGGTCAGCTATAGACTGTCAATGGGGTTCACATATGGGTAGCTATTACATTACATGTTGATAGTAGATTGCATAATTTAAAATCACATATTCTTTCTCTATATTGGTCATTTGCATATGTTGTAGAAATGGCTGATCATTTTAATCATAGTCTAAGGAAAATATACTAAAGGGAAATTAAATTTTCCAGTAAAGTTTAAAATTCCCTAGAGATTAACCACTGATGGTAGAGACTATGCATGACTGTTCTTCCATGGTTTACATAATTTGTATTGGCTCTCACATATGAATTCTCAAAATGTTTTACAAAACAATTATATATATTGATTTTGGTAGTGAAGAATGTTGAGACCAACATTAACAGCTTTTGGTGCTTGATAAAGCCATTGAGAATGTTAGTCTGAAGAATGAGGGGTGGTTAGTCTGCTTTCATTTATCTATCAACTATCTATCTATCTATCTATCTATCTATCTATCTATCTATCATCTATCTATCTATCTATCTATCTATCTATCTATCTATCCATCCATCTACCTACCTACCTACTTACCTACCTACCATCTATGTATGTGTCTATCTCTCCACTACACAGCCTGTGGGAGTAGGTGATGTGTCCTACCATATCTGGTACCATCATCCACATTTAAGGTCTGTGTCATCTTCCTGGTGTTAAAACATGGGCCTCATTCATTTTCCTTACAAAGTGGACAGGGACCAGACTCTCACAGATTTCAGGATGAGATACTGTCTCTTTTCATGAAAGTTTTTGGCTCTAGCTCACTCCATCATCCGTAAGTGACTGCTATTGAAGCTACAGTTACAATGAGTTGTCTTTTCCTTAAAGTAATTTATTTAACCACTTTCTGGTTAGTTCTTACATGTCTTCTGAAACTCAAAAAGGCAACTGCTTCATTATTTTAAAGAAATTTCAACTTGGGGCTAGGCTATGTCTAATTCCTAAGTCACAGGTACAGCATCCTTTCTAGTGACCAAAGAGTCTGTTCTTTCAGCATCTATTTCTGGGATACTGTGACGTAGAGATAGCCTGGGAAGAGGAATACAGTGAACATCAGTTTCCGAAGGCAGAGGGCACAAACTTGGAGTGAGACAGTCAAGTTGATCATTTTGGAATCTTGAGTATGAAAATTTATAGCTGTCTCTTTGGTAGCTGCGCTTATTTTTTATCTTTCAACTGTGCATAATGCTAGCAAGCCTGCAAGGCTGATACAAAAGCTAACTTAGTGGGGTGCTCTGTCATGCATTAACTGTCATACAACAGTCCCATGGAAGGTCAGGTCTGAGCCCAAGGTACCACACAATAAGAATAACAACCAAAAAATAAGACATCGAGAAAGGCTAAGTCGTATCATATCCCATTGTTAACTGTTAATGACATTGAATGAAGAGTTATGCCTTTGAGAAAAGTGGCAGTTATTGCCTTCTGATACTGTTCTATAAGAGATATAAGAAATGTTTACAAGAAGCTTTGTCCCCATAAATGACCTGAGAAGCATCTAGCCACTATGTTTCATTTGTTGAAAGAGAGCTGGGCATTAAAGGAGCTTTTCTGTGTACTGAGAGGAGCTCAATAAAAACAAAATCCATGGGGCTCAGGCAACATCCCCAAAAGGCCTCTGCCTGACGCACACACTCTTACAGCAACGGAGAAATGAATGGGAGCTCCAGCATCGCCCTACATTACACACATGGCAGGACAAAGGAATGGCTTTCGGGTAAATGAGCGATGCTTTCTTGATTTTCTCCCAGCCTGCCAATGCCAGCTAAAAGGTCCACTGGATGTATGAATTTTCTCAGCAAAGTAATACTGCATTATAAATGGTGTTAGTTCCTAACCACTGACTCATTCCTTAGCTCCTGTTGGCTTCAGTATCCACAACTCTACAGAACTGTATTCTTAAAAATCACCAACAGTTTCCCATCGGTCTCCGTCTTCCTCAGCAAGAGTCGATCTTGTTGATTACTTCCTGGTAGAGTCCTCGAACTCTAGTTCTTCTTAGTACTTGGACACACTCTCATGCTTTGGCTAACGTATCATTGTGCTCTGCTTCCTGGAAGTAGCTATTTCCTGTCTTCTGGTCTCCATCTTTCTGCTGTCCTCAAATGCTCTTCCTGGGTGGAGTCGCCATCTGTCAGAGTCTCCCGCTATCATGAGTGTATCCCTGGATTCCTTATTTCTAGCCCTGTTCTTTCTCCTGATATCCGGGCCTCACACCCCAAGGTGGACCCTCATCATAGAATCATGATGCATCCAACACACCAGCTGGTCATGATGCCCTGGCTTTGGATGGGGCAATTTCTCTATTGCCCAGTTTCAATTGCAGCTTCTCACCAGAAATTAGACTTTGCTACCCTGATCCTTTCTGTGTGAACCCCTCTACTCGTTTCCCTTCTCACCATTCTCCTGAAAGGTCAGGATTTCCTCTACTTTCAAAGAGGACATTAGGTGCAACTTTTCCAGATCTAATCTTAGTTTTCTCCATATGCTTTTAAAATTGGCATTAGGTTAATTTTGTGAAACTTGGCTTCCATTAGGTCACTGCAGCAATGAACACATTTAAATGGTTCTCCACTTGCTACTAACAAAAGATACCGGTGTACACTGGAGAACCACCAAAACACTGTCCCCAGCTTTCCATTCCCTTGTCACTACTCTTCTACCGCATACATACAGAAGCCTCACAAGTTTCTCTACGGTGACTTCAGTGGCCACAGAAGCTGGAAAAGTACTGTCCTAAACCACACCCAAACTGAAAAACTAAAATGTTCCAAGTTATTTCTCCTTTATTCTGTATCTCTGCTTGTTCTTTCTTTAAGACAAGTTCTCTCCATGTAGCCTTGGCTGTTCTGAATCTTGCTACATAGTACAAGCTGACCTTGAATTCAGAGATCACCTTCCTCTGCCTCCGGAGGGCTAGGACTGAAGATGTATGCTACCACACCTGGCATCCTGCCTACATTATGGCTGTTCCTCTTCACCAAAACTTACACATCCTCATTCTTTCCATCCCTCAATATTCAGTAACATTTTTCTAGGAATTTGCTTTTAAATATTACATTCTATCCACAATTCAATGTCTCCCTATTGCCTCTCTCCATATCCATATATCTTTTTTGCTAGATAGCCATGTTTCTCAAGAACCAAACACATTAAAAGTTAGCCATTAATGACCATAGGATTATATTTTTAAAAAATTTTAATTACTCTTTTAAGGTTTGTGAATTGGGTTCAATACCCAGCACCTACATGGTGGCTCACAGTTGTCTGTAACTCTAGTGCCAGGGACTCTTGTGCCTTCTTCCAGTTTCTGTAGGCACTTTACACACACACACACACACACACACACACACACACACACACACCGGCACACTGACATACATGCAGGCGAAACACCCCTACACATGAAAACAAATGAATTCATTAACTGATGATCAGGGGAACAGACCTTCCCCCTTTACCAGCTGCAGCACTCAGGATAGTGGCCCCTACACCACACCTGGGCAGCACAGGAGAGCTGACCCTGGTGACGGAGGTGTGGGAGAACTGCCCCCGAGGGTGTAAAAGCAGAACTGGCCCTGCCTCTTGCTCACCCTTGCCAGGGTGAACAAACTGAGGCAAGGCTAGAAAGCTCACCGTGGTGGTGAGGATGGGAAAGCTGGCCGAATGGCCAACCCTGCCGCTACTCAGGCCCGGAAACAGAGTTATGAGTTCGCTCACCCCAGCATCCACCTCATCCATGATTTGCAAGAGCACAGGAAGAATCTGATCCTGCAGAACCGAAGCTGCAGGATCTTCATGACACAGGGCAACAGCAAGAGAGGCAAGAGGAGTCCCAGTGAGGGCCCAGCATCGATAGGGTATCAGAAGCCAGAGGCCTCAAACCAGAACGACTCTTTGCAATGAACACTTAGGAGTAAAGATATATGGACAAAAGGGTTTGCTGTGTGACTCACTGTCTCCAACTACAGCTTCTGTGATGAGATTTTTTTCTTTTTTTCTTTTCTCTTTTAAATTTTGTTTTATTTTGGGGGGTTGTTGCAAAGTCAGGGTAAGGATATGAAGAGACGGAGACATGAATAGGATTGAGATACATAAGGTAAAAGACATAAAGAATAAATAAAAATAAAATTTTTAAAATTACATTTTCTATATGTAACAATAAAAATTAAGAAGAGACCATGTATTTGAGAGGAGTGCGGGGCATGGAAAAAGTTGGAGTGGGGAGAAGCAGGGATGGAAGTCATGTAATTACACTATTAATGTATGAAATTTTCAATAAAATAAAAAGTTAAATGAAAATACATTTTCTGGTGAAATATTCAGTGCATGCATAAACAAGTCCTTTTGTAATGAACAACTTGCAGTTGACTCTATTTGTCAAAGATGGCAGCAGTGAGCACCCCTGACCCACAGGGTCCTCTAAGCAGGAACTAGAGCTGATTAACTGTACCCCGACTCTGGTGGCGGATGGTACAACTAACTGTTTTGACCAATGACTCTGGCTGTGGCGTTTTACTCATCTGGAAGCTTTTGTTTTTTGCTGCTTGGAAACGAGCCTTCATATAAAAAGTTGTGAGATCATCATATACTGTAAAAAAGCCTAAGTCATAGTGAGACTGGACAATAATACACCACCACGGGGGAAAAAGGGAAAAGCACAGGCTTAGGATCCTCTGTTGGGACATGGGCGAAGGACCCTCTGCTGGGGCACAGGCGAAGGACCCTCTGCTGGGACATGGGCGAAGGACCCTCTGCTGGGGCACAGGCGAAGGACCCTCTTCTGGGGCACAGGCGAAGGACCCTCTGCTGGGGCACAGGCAAAGGACCCTCTGCTGGGACATGGGCGAAGGACCCTCTGCTGGGGCACAGTTGTAGGACCCTCTGCTAGGGCACTGGCGAAGGACCATCTGCTGGCGCATGGGTGTAGGACCCTCTGCTAGGGCACTGGCGAAGGACCATCTGCTGGCGCACGGGTGTAGGATTATCTACTGGGTAGCCTCTCTGGGGCCACATCACATAAGATGAAGCCATATGAGTAAATGGTGTTGGGGATTTGATGTGGGAGAGACCATTTGTATTTTTCCTCCCCCAGAAGCCTTCACAACAACTTATAACACTACTAAAGTTAGCCAGCAGGGAAGACATTCTGAGCCATTTTGAGATTGATTTCTCTTTCTCTTACAGCTGAAGCACTTGGCGTCTTCAACAGTCAGATCTGAGCATGTACTTAGGGTGGGTAATCAGGGGTAACTGCAGTAACCTGCTGTTTTGGAGATGCCTGGGATCTCCCTGATCATTACCAGGAGGGGTGCTATCCCATGCCTGGCACTGAGATTTTCATTTAATAAGCCACATCTTCTGGGGGTACCATTGTTCACCTACACAGGCTACTTCAGTTCAAATTAGTTTTCTAAATTATATTTTAAAATTATTTTCCTAACTCTTTAGTTTTGTCAATAATTTTTTCACTGTTAGGTAAAAAGGAAAGATCATTAACAAGTGAGTAGGTGTCTAAAAATGGACCAGGGTTCCCTTTCCTGAGCAGTAACTAATACACTGGGAATGATCAGTATCTGGCAAAAACAGCACAGTCTTAAGGAAAGGAGAAAGAAAGTGCTTGGCAGGCTTGCCCATTGAGCGAAACTGTAAGGTGAAATAAAATAAGGCACAAAAGAAAACAATAGACAGTATTTGTGAAAAGAACCACAATAGAGAAGAGTTCAGTCAACCTCAGGGAGAATTAAAAGGAAAAACAATTAAGTCTAGAATTTAGGTCCCAAAATTACACATGATAGATTAAGTTCTGGCATTGAAGAATAAATATGAATTCTTGGTATTATTGGGGATTTGTATGATGTTACTTAGGACTGATCATATGCTTGATTGTGGAAAAGAAAGAAGGAAGAAAGGGAGGGAAAGAGGAAGGAAGAGAAAGAAGGAAGAATTTAGCTGTTCTTCAAAACACTAAATGAAATTAAGACATTCCCTACCAATTCTAATCTTAAATATTTATCCTATGGAATTGTAAACAGAAACTTAAGTACTTGAAGATGCAAGCAAAAAGCAGAACCACTCCCAATAATTAAAGTGCAAATAGTCACAGTGTCCACTCATGATACAGACGTGGAATGAAATATCATTTTTCTGTACAGAGTGATAAAGTACAGCCTGACCAACAGACACAGGTCTCAGAAGCATGCTAAATGAAAGAAGTCAGTCACAGAAGCCATACATGAAATATGAAATATTCAGAACAGGGAAATCTATACTGAAAGAAAGCTGACTCATTTTCTAGGATTAGTAGAGGAGCAAGTGAGAAATAATTTCCTATGGGGCATGGTGTTTTCTTTGGGGGTGATGAATACATTTTGGAACTGAGAAATTATAACGGTTGCACAACATTATAAGGTATAAAATGACAAACAAACTGTTCACCATGAAGTGATTAATTCTGTTACATGAAGTCCACCTCAATAGTAAAAGCTAGAAACAATTCCATTCATAAACTTATAAAAGGTAGAGAGAATGGAGAAGGGGAAGGGAAAAGAGATGAAGGAGGCTATAGTCCATGACAGAAAGAGTTATGCTTGTATGAGCATCCCAGATCTCAGTGTAGGGGATAACATGACATCAGCAGTGGAAAGAATGTGGTAAGACAGAATTACCTAAGAAGAGAGAAGCAAAACACAAGACAGACCATTATGAACCACAGTTTCTAACTGTAGGTGCAAAACAAGATGAATTCCACAATGCTAATGTCTAGGCAAGAGGATATTAGAGAATGAACTGAAATAATGTCTGTGAGGTCAAGGAGAAAAAAACAGATAAAACAAATTATTAGAAAAATAAGTACAGACAAAGAGAATATTTTAAAACTGTGATTAGGGACCAGAAAACAGGTGTGTCTGAATTTAGAAGAGAGTGTACCAGAAGTGATCATGTAGAACCTGGATGTGAAGTCCATTTAACAGGCACTACATTTGTAATGCTAGAGGACTGACTAGGAGAGATGCTCGGAGGCAGAGATGAAGCTCAGGGAGGCCATGTAAGTTCAGGAGACCTCCCAAACTCTATGAGGGATGAAGTGCAACTGAAGTTTGGAAAACAGATAGGCTAAGATTAAAAGCAGCCAACCACAGGCAAACACAGAACTGCCTGCCCACTAGCTGTGCCAAATTAACCTCAATTCCTTTGTGGCAAGGTATCTAGAGTACAAATCAAACAAACCTGCTTTGGATATGGCAGATCTTGTTTTCTGCTATGCACTTGAAAGTATTCCATGATTATCCTTAACTAAAAAGGAAGCATGCTCACTGCAAAGGCTTGCATGATTATCGTTCATTGAGTAATCGCCCCGGAATCATAGTGAAGACATAATAACTTTGTGCATAAAATATCCAGTGCCCCAAAGGAACAGTTTACTTACCCCACTGAGTCACTGGAAAGAACTTTGATACAATTACAACAAAATATTTGTTTGTTTAAAGTGTTACCCCATAGGTTAGAATTTTAACTAAAACTGGCAGGTGAATTCTTAAGACATTGTAGCAAGAATAAGAACTGCTTATAGATACTATTTGTTACAAAATTGATAATCACGGCAGATG